>NC_141140.1:157460136-157763840 GCF_053477565.2 Lygodium microphyllum | reverse complement strand
GGGTGATGTCCCGTACTTGAGGACCCCATTTGTGCCAAGGGGGGTGCGGTGCCAGTGGCTTAGGGTGACAGGTCTAACCATAGGTGAGTGTTACCTCCCTAGGTGTGTCCTGCCCTTGATGTGCCCTAAGCGTGAAGTGGGGGAGCAAAAAGGACTAGGGGATACCGACCGAAGCCACCAGACACGCCTAACTTAAGAACCCCTAGGTGTAGTGATCGTGCTTTATGTGGTGGTAAGTGCTTCTACAAGTGGGTGATGTTGACCAGTCAGTTTTTTTTTTTGGGTAGTGGAATGAATGACAGCTAGGCCTAATCCTCTTCATCTAAATGAGGGGGGAAAGGAGGGTGGATGGATTTGTGCAAAAATTGGTGGCTTTGCATGTACCCTTTCAGGTTCATGAGGACGTGGAGAGAGGTGGTAGAGAGGAAGGGGTGATTACACCTAGTAAATTGGCTATCACTCATGTCCGCTAGGAGAGCTAGGCAAAAGGAGGGGAGGAGGCTAGCCCTCATCATAAGATGAGCCATGGTGCAGCTATCAATGGCGTTAGGGTCGAAGAAGAGGGGAGGCAAGCCATTCTCCTGTGGTGTCGGATCTTGCTAGAGTAATAGCTTAAGAAGCCTAAGGTAATTACATGTAGTTATAAAAGCGGAATCGCGACAAGAGGAGAATTCTGCAACAAAGCGCGTCATGGAGTCGATTAGGCTTCCTAAATAAAAAAGGAGGGCATTCTCGAAGGAGGTGGCATTGGAATTGTAGATGATGGGGAAGTCATGCCGGCCATGGAGGGTGGCGACAAAATCCATGTCTACCCTACGAGGATACGCCATGAATGTGGGGTCATTCCTCTCGCAGGGTAGGGTGTTGCAAAATGCCATCTAGGCGAGCATGTTAATATCGCATATTCGCCTTCTCCAAAGGGGTTGGCAGTTGTAGCCCCTTACAGTGTGTGACACGTCAAACACTTTGTCTTGCCAAAACTCTGCTTCCTCCGTGCCCCACAGAGTGGGGGTCTTTGCCCTATCGTCCAGCCATTTTTGGCTACCAGCCGCGATCACCTCATCCATTACTTTGATTGGCAGGACCCTTCTCAGGCTGTTAGGCATAAGGAAACTGAAAGAAAAAGGGTCCTTTTCGATTTCCTGTCATTCCCAGATCACCAGCTCCACGTGGAATTGCATTGGGAGGACATCGGGGCATGGTGGGAGGGATGCGGATGGCCGCACGACTGGCTTGGCCTGCAATTGCCTTCAGGCTTCTTCCACCAATTTTTTTCGTCGCTCCTTGAGCATGGCTTATCTGTCCAGGGGTGGGTCGAGTTGTTGCTGTTCCTGATCGTGCGGCAAGGGTGGTTGTGGAATCACATCCTCTCTGAATCTGCCCATATCAAATTCGAGTTCTACTTCCTCCCCCCGCCGGTCTCCTTATGGTGCTCTCTCTTCAAATCCCATGGCATCCACTTCCTGGGGGGTTAGGCTGGCCAGCAGTAGGTACTTCCTTTGCTCTTCCAAGCTTAGTCTAACCTCCGCAGATTGGGGTGGCATTTGCAGTCCTGCATGCAGGGCTCTACGTGCAATGTTAAGCTTCTTTTGTGCCACCTCCAACGATTCTCCCTCCTCTGGTTGGGTGGAGTCCATGATTGTGTTGAGGAAGGCCCTTCTGTTGGGCACCGAAGGCCACCTGGGCGGCTTCTGCCTTGCTCTCTGCAAAGATGTTCCCTTTTTCAACTAGAGCGAGGCGTCATGCCAATGTCTTCATCCTTCTTTCATTCTTCATAGCCCACTCCTCTGCCCTCTTGTTCATCTCTTCTAGGCTCTCTCGTTGCCTTAGGACCAAGGTCGTGAGCCTTTGTTCTTGGTCTTCCCATTCTTTGACCAAATTTTCCTGTTCTTCTTTTTTGGAGTTTAGCTGATCGCGGTCAGGGACTCGATCTTGTTCTGCTGCTGCTCCATGTTCTATTTTATTTCCTCGTCCCTGGAATTGAGCTCAGTCTCATAAGCGCAGGCATGACTCTATAAGCAAAGACGCCCCACTCAATGGTGAAGGCAGTCTTGTGCCTGTCCGTAGGATGCACTTGCACCTGGTTGTACCCTAAGAAGCCGTCCAGAAAACTATAGGCTTCATTGCCTGCCACTCTCTCAAGCATGTGCTCGTGTATGGTAATGGATAGTTGTCTCTCTTAATAGCAGCGTTCACCTTCTTGTAATTGACGCACACTCGGATCTTTCCATTCTTCTTCATCACAATGACTATGGGTGACACCCAGTTTGTGTGTTCAATTTCGTAAATGAATCCCGCTTTCGTTAGCTTATCAATATCCTCTTTGACATCATGAGCGTGTTTTGGATTCATAGGGTACGGTCGCTGCTTGACTGGCATTGCGTCTGGCGTCATAGGTATGTTGTGAGTCACGACACTCGGATCTACCCCCTTAAGCTTGTCTAAGGACCAGGTGAGCACGCCTATATACTCTCGCAAGAGAGCGACGAGACTCGTTTCTTCTTCCCCGGTCAAGTCATCGGCAATGAATACTGGTCGGGGTATCTCCCCTTCTTGGGCTAGGTTCATCTCCTTGACCTTGGTTGGTCCCTCAATTGGTTCGCTCATTTGCCCTTGACACTTGGCACCTAACAGAACTACTACCCTATCCCCTTTTGTGAGTTTCGTAAATCGTTTAGGGACGTCCTGCGTTTTTCGTTGTTCTTCCGTTTGCATATCCCTGGGTTCGTTTGGCTTTCTCTGCCTCAATCGTTTGCGCCTTAGGTGGACGGGTAGATCCCCCTTGGTACGTCTAGTTGTAGTCGGCCTAGGGATTTCTGGGTCACTATCCGAACTAATCTCTGACTCAAAGTTGAACTCCCCGCCCGTCGCTAGAAGAGGTGGTCTCCCCTGGAGGGGGCGCAGTTTTGACGGCGACTCTGTTATAAGCATTGATGTTGTTCCTGGTTGGGCTAGGCCTGCTTGCCCAAGATCTATGGCCTCCACATGTTACAACTAGGCACGGTCGCATTCCATGCGCATGACTCCTTGCTTTATCCTGAAGATACTCTTTTTTTGCGGCTTGGAGTCTGCTCGTATTTGCTCTATTTTTTGCCCCTCCGTGTCGTATTCCACGGTGTCTACTTTGCCCTCGCTTTTGCCACTGAAGGATTGACAGTCTTTATATTCGTTGTGAGAGTCCTCTCTGTCAGACTGCTCGTCGTCTCCTAGTACTTGGCATATCTCTTGTCGTTGGTCAAGGACTAGGGCCTAGTTATACATGAGGTTTAGGTCATGCACTCTGGTCTATTGCCACTTGGATTCATCTAAGAGATCCTGGAGTGGTTTGAAGTTTGCAGCTGGATTGCCAGTTAGTTTGTCCGTTAAGTATTCCAGTATTTCCTGGAGTTCCCTTTTTTTGGCTGAGACTTAGAAGTTGATAGGCTTAGGTTTCCCACAAAGGGTTCCTGCCATCATGCAAACTGCTGTGGAGGGTGTGTCATTAGACTTGCCGATTGTTTTGATGGCTTGCTCATACGCCTCGTGATCAGAGAATGGCAGGTCGATTGTAGCAAGGACGTGCATCCAATCCCGTTCATCCTCTGGGTATGGGATATACTTGGTCAAGGGCCCATAGGACTTCTTAACATGGGTGTTACCCTTGAGCATAGCAGAGATGGCATCTAAGTCAACTGGTGAGGTCTTCCAAGTGTCCATCTCTATTCTCACGGCATCCGTTTTATTGCCAAGGAAGATCAAGCTGTTATCCCAATCTTCGATGACTCTAGCGTTGTGCATCCAGGGTCGGCCTAATAGGATATCGTAGTCCACTCCTTTCATTACTATAAATTCCATAGAGAATTGGACACCTGTGATCTTCACTGGCCAATTCTTAAGCACCCTGAATGGCTTGACCCTCATACCGTTTGCTAATGTGGCATTAAACCTAGCAGTTTTGACATGTGTGTTTCCCCAAGTCTGAAGCACCACGTGGCTAAGCACTAACCCCAGCTCCCGTGTCCACGATTCCCTTTCTCATTGTGTCATCTAGGGCTAGAACCGGTAAGACCACACGCATCTCGGAACCTTCCCAGAAGGCATTGACATGTAAGGATTTAGGCATAGAGTGCAGCGTCAAACTCGGTATTTGTGTCTCTGCATCCTGATCATGAGGGTCTACTGTGACTTGCTCTCTTGACCCTTCAACCCACTGCTTAAGATCTTGCCATAGGGTGGGATGCTACCTAAGGAGATCTCCTAGGCTAAGTGTTACCGGAGTAGTCACCAATGTGGTCAGGAGATCATTGGGTGCTGGTCTCTCTCCTAACATGGATCGTCCTGACCAGTGGCCGTGACTGAACCGTGGTCCTATAGCGCCGAGGCTTGGCCTTAGCAGTACTGCTTGTGGTGCAATTGCTTCTCCCAACCTTGGTTGAGGAGGTGAGGTTGTCACGCTTATGCTGGAAAGGCCATCGATTTCGTCCTCTAGGATGGGCTCAGCGTCTTTTAGATGCTCTTGAGCCTCCTTCACCCATTCCTTCACTTTTTCCATGGCCTCTAATTGTCACTTCGGATCCGGGTATTCCCCTACCTTAGCGCTTCCCTTTTCGGCCATCTTAGGAGCTAAAGTCTCTGCCTCTGTGTCTAAGACCTTCTTTCTAGCAGGCAGAGTTATAGCACTCTCCGTTTTTAGTGCAATTTTAGCTTCCGACTTCTTCTTCTTCCACCTATGACTTTTCTTCCCTATTGAAGCTGCGTCGAGGTTGCTAGGTCCTGGCAGTAACATGTCGGCCTACCTTGTCTAGGCACGTGTCATGACCCGTAATGGAATAGGTGTTGCTTCCCCGTCAAGGTTATCGACTCCAAACAGCCCCAATGGGACAGATGGTACGTTGGCTGAGCTAGAAGATGGTTTTTGCTTTGGGCAATCGATGAAGAGATGGGTGATTCCGCACTCAGCACATCTTTGGTTGGTCTTGTCTCTGTTTTGCTACTCCCTTTCGGGGCAGCGTGATGAGACATGACCAGGGTGACCACAAGTCCAACAGGTGATTGGATCCTGCGTCTTCCCTCCTAGGCCTCTGCCTCTTCCTCTTCCTAACGCCATCACCGGTACGGGGCGATAATCCATGAGGACAACATTGCCCTCATATCGTCATGCGAGATGTAAGGGCATATGTAAGCTTCTTCCTCATTTGGTTCCTCCACATAGTGGACTGGTGCATCGCTTGGTGGATGGGTCACGTAAGGACTAGGTGGTCTAGGTATGCCGGTAGGGTTTATGTCCATCCTAGGAACAACTAGCTTAATGTCGTTAGGCACAGGAAGGGCTAATGGGGCTCCCCTCCCAAAGAATGGTTGTGGCCTGGTTGCTAGGTAGGGCTGGCCATAGGGTTGCAGATATGGAAGTCTTCTTGGTAATCTACAATGCACGATGTCATGACCGAACCTACCGTAGTTAGCACAAGGTCTTGACCTAGGGTCTTGACACTCGACTGGCAAGTGCTTTCCGCCACAATACATGCATTGGATGTGTGGGCGCGTTGGCCGTCTCAACATGTCTTACAACTTGGCTAACTCCATCTTTACATCAGCCAAGTCTTGGTTCGTCTCGGTGGCCTTTCCCTTATCTTAGGATGATGGGACCGATCGCTCACTAGAGGCTAACGCTCTCTCTAAGTTTCGCGAGTTATCTATCAGTCGCCATGTTATCTATCAGTCGCTTCAACGTCAAGTCTCCTTCTAAGGCTCTCTCGTGATCTGTTCGATTTCTTCCTGCTAGGTTCAGCACTTGTTGTACCTCACGCAACTACGTGCTTTGCCTTTGGCTCCTAGCCTGCTAGTCCCTATTGTATTCAACTATGCTTTGCAAAGCCTTGCGGGCTAGTTTCCTCTCTTCTTCTAGTTTCCTCTCTTCTTCTAGGTCTGCGATGATAGCTTCTGCCGTCCTGCCGCGGTGCTCGTACCGGGCGAGTGCATCATAGCCGCTGACTAGCTGCTGAATAGCCTCCGGGAAGACGTTCAAGTCGAGTTCCTCATTAGACCTATGGTCTGAGCCTTCTTCTACCATAGTCGTGTTGTCGTGTTCCGCCAAGCTGTTGATCAGGGTGAGTGGATTTGTCAAACCCATGTCGTTGATGCCACCTGCTTGGTCGTACCTTGCGCGTTGATGGTTTGTCTATGTCTTGGGTCCTCTCCTACTGGTGGGTTCCTTGAGTGGTTTATCTGAGTGAGTTCCTTCAGTTATTGAATACAATCCTCAATTTATGGTCACTTAGCGTGCATGTCACCCTTAGTGCACTTGTGCTCAACCAGGCTTTCAATTTCTTTTAGTGCATTCAAGTGCGGAAATTCAAGGTGAGTGTAGCAAACAACCTCGAAGCATCTTACGCACTCTTGCTTTTTTTGGGCCTGATAGGCTTGTTGGTCAATCTTCTGGCCGCCTTGACAAGGTTCAGGATGTTTCTAATATGTTGCCTCGTTCATTCTTGGCCAATCAGGTTTTAACTACTCAACGCTTGTGTCTAGGTCTCTGGGTCTCGCTGTTGCCTACTTCAAGTTGCCAAGTGGCTGCTCCCTACGATTCTGTTTATTCCAAGTGCCACAATCAACTTCTGAGCATCCAAAGGACTTTAGACAGTTTGCACTGTTGAGCTTCAGCCGGGCCAGGTCAAATTTCTGAGAATTTGATAGAAATTTTCACTTGGCCCAGCTGGTCCGAATTGCAAGGTCCGAGTGGTTCACTCGGACGGGCTGAAGTGCATGGGCCGAGGGCCGAATTTGGGACTTGGACAGGGTGGGATCGGAAAGATTGGCTCGGACGGGCCGAGGCGTGGACTTGGACGAAGGTGCTCGGACAGATTGGCTCGGACGGGCCGAGGCAATTGGGCCGAGGGTCGAGTTTGACATGTGGCAGAGGGCCAAATTGGTCGGTCCGAATGATTGACTCAGACGGGCCGAGTAGGTCTGGCCGAGGGCCAAATAAGGTTTCGGGCCGAGTGGGCTGAGTGAAATAGGGCCGAGGGCCGATTCTGGGACTCAGCCCAGAAGTGACCGTTCGGACGGCGGGCCGAGCGTGGCGCATGTCGACAGCGAGAGTTTGATTTCGATCGTTTCTTGCGATTTACTCAATCGTATCAAGCACAAACCTCCAAATCCTATCTAGGGGGATAGGGAAAGGGATTCATATACCTGGATAGAGTGGTAGGCTTGTCAATGGTGCGATCGGATCGAATCGGGTGGTAGCTCTCTCTCTCTCTCACTGAAATGGTCACAAATGAGCTCTACCTTGGCCTCTTGGCTCTTATGCCCCTTCCGGGGTATGGTGTTGATGCCCCCAATCACTCACTTGCGGATCTTAGGCATCACAAGCGAGCTTTTTGCCAAGTTTGCACGATTTTTGCCCTGTTTTGCCTTGCTTTGCAATAGTAAACCCCACCCTTCTCCAGTGCGATTTCCTAATTCTAACCTACTCTAAATGCAACAAGAATCGAAAGCAAAGAACGGAACTAATTTCTCCATGTTTCCTAATCATCAAACAAACAAAATATACCAAAATACTTACTTGTTTCGAATATCAAAAACACCCAAACTTCCTACCTATCTCAAGCTCCGTTTTGGGGATGAATCCCTTACTTCGATGCTCGACATGAGGCGTGCAAGTGCTCAAGCTTGAATCCATTGGTCCTAGCAACGGAACCAAAATGTGGGAGCTTTCCCTCAACCGCCAAGACCCACAGATCGCTTATTGTTCAAGCGTTCCAAGAGAGCTCTAATGGCTATCTCTCACCTAGCCGATGTGCCGTCGATCCTATGAGTGTAATGAGCTTACCTTGATGCCGATACGAGTTGCCTCCTCTCACACACACACTGGTAGCTCCACGATCCTAGATGCAAGCTCAAGCATCCTCAAGCCTCCTCCACCTCTAAGGTCCATCCTCCATAGCCACGTGCGCAAGAAGAGAGAAGAGAAGAGAAGAAGAGAAGAGGAGATGGTGAAGAGCTTCACCCTCTTGATCCCTCACTCTCACACACTCACTCCCTCACACTCTCACACTCCCTCTCTCAAGAGCACACACAAGCAAGAAGATGAGGAGAAGAGAAGAAAAAGAAGACTCTTGTTGCCACACACCAAAGAATGAGCTCTCATTCACTTTTTGGACTTTATGTATACAAACCCAAAAATCCCATGGGCACCCATCCCTTTTTTTACATGACCGGCCCTTGTGGCAAGGTCTCTTTTTTTTTTCCATGTCCCTCTTCTAGCCTTATGCCTCTAGCCTACACCCGTCTAGTATTTTACATTGGCACAGGAGGGATCCTGACGCTCTTTTACAAGAGTTTTCCGAGTTTTTTGAGGCACCTTCATTTAAAATTGCACTTTATTGCCCTGGCTTGGTTCTGGAGGTTTCCTGCATGTCTTTGCTCTTTTTCCATATTTATCTACTTTTTTTTCTTCCTTTTTCCGCCATCTCGATTTGGGGTTAACAATGGCTGAATGAAATCTATCCAAAATCAGGCGCAGATCAGCATGATGATGCTGCTGCTCCTGTTGGTCCACGTAGCAGGTCTGGAGAGATTGGAGGGCTCAAACATGAGCCAAAGAGGTCTTGGAACAAGCCTCTAGCAACCCACAGCCAATGGCAAAGAGATATGAAGATTGGAAGCTTCAATGGTGGCTGCCCTGTTTACCTAGACATGTGGATTGAAATAAATCTCTAAAAATAATGAAGCAATATCTCAATGTCAATGCCTTGATGGTGCCTCAATAGGCCAGGAAGAAGCTCGGGAAGGCGGGGAGTGACGGGAGCTCAAGAGAATGAGCTATGGCTATCGGGAAGGAGACCCAATGCGAGTGGGGGGTCGATGGGAAGCTGAGAATGCCACGAGCCAAGCTCAAGAGTCGGGAAGCAGAGCTCTGATACTAGTTGAAAGGTGAGAAGGATCAAAGCTTGCACATGAGAGCTATGGCGGGAGAGCAAGAGCAAGAAAGAGAGAGATAAGAAATGGGAACTCCAACAGTCACAATGTGTGACCGGGTCTTCCTTTATTCAAACTGTTACTAAAAGAATAAATAATAAAATGACGGTGATAGGCACCCGCCACCTGTAGTGTGCAATGGCAGTGAGACTGTCAGTGTAGTAATACACGAGCGTCTAGGCGGAAGCGCCTTTACCCCCAACAACCCCCAATAGTGTTTTGGTCTCGTGGTATTGCACCGGATCACTACTACTACTAGTACTCGCCTTCTCGAACACACCAAAGGTGCACCTTTAACAAAACCTCTATCTCTCTCTCTGTATCACCACCACCACCACCACCATTGCTACTACTACTACTCACCTTCTCGAAGCGTCAAACACACCCAAGGTGCACCTTTAACAAAACATCTCTTTCTCTCTCTCTCTCTCTACTACTACTACTACTACTACTACTACTACTACTACTACTACTACTACTACTACTACTACTACTACTACTACTACTACTACTACTACTACTACTACTACTACTACTACTACTACTACTACTACTACTACTACTACTACTACTACTACTACTACTACTACTACTACTACTACTACTACTACTACTACTACTACTACTACTACTACTACTACTACTACTACTACTACTACTACTACTACTACTACTACTACTACTACTACTACTACTACTACTACTACTACTACTACTACTACTACTACTACTACTACTACTACTACTACTACTCACCTTCTTGAACACACCAAAGGTGCATCTTTAACAAAACCTCTCTCTCTCTCTCTCTCTCTCTCTCTCTCTCTCTCTCTCTCTCTTTCTCTCTCTCTCTCTACCACCACCACCACTACTACTACTCGCCTTCCCAAAGCGTTGAACACACCCAAGGTACATCTTTAACAAAACATCTCTTTATTTCTCTCTCTCTCTTCTATTACTATTTACAAAAAAAAACCAAGAAAAGAAGAAATTAAAGAACTACTACTACTACTACTACATCTACTACAACAACAAAAAACAAGAAACTAAGAAATTAAAGAACTACTACTACTACTACTACTACCACCACCACCACCACCAAGAAAAGCAGAAATTAAATAATAACTACTACTACTACTACTACTACTACTACAAACAAGAAAAGAAGAAATTAAAGAACTACTACTACTATTACAACTACAACAAACAAGAAAAGAAGAAATTAAATAACAAGATCTTACCCTCTGTTTTTTATCCATTTATTCTCCTCTCTCCCTCCCTCTCTCTCTCTTTCTCTCTTAGTACACATCATTTTTAACAAAAACAAGCAAAAGAAAAGGAGAAAAAACAAAAACAAACCAAGAGGGAGCAATGCACTCATTGCAAAGGTTTGGGGATGGATTCAGTGGCTCCTCTTCGCCCTTTGTCCACTTTTTTCTCTTCTTCGCAAATGGCGGTGGAGGTGATGAGAAGCTCTTCTTCTCCCTATTTCTCTCTTTCTCTCCCTCTCCCTCTCAAACACACGATGTAGTCTGCTTCCTCTTTCACTCTTTCGCGCAAAATGCAGCGCTCGGGTTTCAATCTGCTTTTTTTTGTCTGAGTATTGTTGCTATTTGCGACGCAAATAGTGACGTTGCTAATTTGCATCGGAAATGGCCATCGCTATTCTCCTATATCCTTGTAGTATATTTATATAAATCACATCTTGATTGTAACCGTAATTGTTCATTCTCTTCTCCTATTCCTTGGAATACCCATCTTTCCCTATTGATTCAATTCACTTATACTACCTTATAATTATCCATTTCACACTTAGCAAATCTCTCTCACAAATGTTGTCAAAAGAGGGTCAACTATCCCCTTTCTAGCTCTTAATGCTTTTATGGATTTAAATTATTGATAAGACTATATACACTAAACATTGTACTCTAAACACACAATACACATTAAATGCTTTACACTATATTCTATTGCTAGACTATATACAGTACACACATACACACACAAAATAATACCTCTTAAGGAAACTACGGATTTAAGTCATACCTTCACATGTATATATATCTCGAGCTATATTGAATCCTATCTCACTAACATAGGACACATTATTAGGTGATCTCCTTATAAAGTGGCAATTTTTGTCTCACCTTTATTCAACATTTTTGTAATCAAACCACCCTCCATGCTCAGAGATAAAAGGAAACTACTTTTTTTCAACAAATTCTATCATGGCTTCACAATCTTCTAATCAAGTACAATTGATGTGGTTTAAAGGGGATGCCAATAGAGGGCGTCCCTTGATATTAACAACCCATCAATACTCTTTGGTCCTTACTAGTTACTATTCTAATCAGTTGGCTTGTAGATACCTAGATCATCTCCTCACCATGTGATTCGTACTATGTTTTGAAAATTGTAAACTTGTTTCATTATCAGTTTGCAATTATCTTTAACTTGCCACATAATTTCAATGTATCCTCCTATTGTGGATGTTGGTTCACATCTATCAACCTGTATTTCATATCAATCCTTATTGCTTACATGATCATCAAAATGCTATTCCTTGAATAATATACAAAAAATATAATGCAATCTACATCTATACTCCTATTCAAAATGGATAGCAACCATCTAGTTAAGTATATTCAATTGATGAGCTTTCTGGTATCACACACACAGAGCATGCATACACACAAGTTGTGTGAGAAGGAAGAGAAAAAAGCTTGAACTCAAAGATTTTACACACAATAATAAGCTTTCTATTCAATTTTACACATTACACACATAAGGGTTAGGGTTAGGGTCTTTACTTAAGTTATATACACTTTACCTTATTTGTGACTAGTCCTTTTCCATTTTGCATGCACTTTGACCTTTGTGGGACATAGTTTAGAAGAAAGTGAATAGAGCTGGTTAGCCCCCACAACCCTCACATCGATAATTTTTGGTATTCTAATTTAACCTATTCGAGAGACATTACAAGTTGCATGAGAGTGAGCATGACTCTTCACATTTTTTTCACAAAAATATAATGATCTATCCTCCATAAGTGATGCATGGGACAAATTACAAATAAACAAATATCATGAAGTACAAAAATAATTATTTGATATTTGATTATGTACCTTGTAATTTAGCTTTGTGTCCTTCATTGGCCCTTAAGATTTATCAGAAGAAAGAGCTCAAAGATTTGATTACATAAGAATGAGACTTTGCATTCATTTTACATATTGCATACATAGGGTTTCCCAAGCAAATAGCCTCAATCCTTGGCCTCTTTGTCTCAAGTCTGGTCATGTACTTTTGCATGCCTTTGGTTTTTAGTATAGACAAACTGATTGTCCCATCGATCCACTTATTATGCAAATCTTACATGCATATATAGATAGAAAATTAAAATTACAAAGTATGAATTTGAGAGATAATGTACTGTACACCAATGTGAGCATGGATCGCACCTTTGATTAAAATGCATTGCAACGGGATTAAATATGATACAGACACTTACTTAAAATAATCTAGTTGCAAGCTTCATGTTGGAATTAGTATACATAAACACACACACATATATTACAAGGATAGAACCATCACTTGTCTTTCCATTATAGACAGTATGGTTTTTTTAGAAAATGGAATCGTAGTCATGATAATTAGAATATCAACTCTAAGTTTCCCAATACCACTACAACAAAAAGGCTCCATAGACACGCTTGTAGACGCAATATTTGAACTGTGTTTAAAAATGTTGGGTGTGTTTATTACCACATCTAAAATTTCACGTCTACAAGTGCGCTTATAGGGAAAACTACACGCTCATATAGACGTGCCTATTGACACGCTTCGTAAATATATAATCATATTTATAAAAAATTAGATATATTCATATTTTGCATCTATACACTCGTGTAATTGCGCGTCTAAAAAGGCGTATGCTCTGCAATTTTTTGACGATAATAGACGCGCATTTTTCCTACAATTTAGACGCGCAAAACAGAGGTATGAGAAAAAAACCAGAGAGCATGTGGCTTTGCAAGCCACATGCTCTCTGGTTTTTTTTTGCCCATCAACATCAAATTGTATGCTTAGGGAAAACAGAGAAAGATTATTATATTGAAAGCAAAAGAATGTGGAGAGCCAAAGTCCGTACATTGATAATAACACATGATGAGCGTACTGTGCTGAAACATTTGTACATATTTCGAAGATTTTTGTACTGAAAATAAAACAATGTATGTAAAATACGAAATTTCATATATATAGATGAAACTTTTTTACATGACGAGTTCTAATGCTTGTGACCTCAAGCATGGTCATGGTCGCAAGCACTAGCTGAAAGTAATACATATCAAAAATGAAAACTACAAGCCAAGGGGAGGCATGCATGCATGGGGCTCCTCTACATCTCCTCAGAAGATGCATCATTGTCATTACCACCACCACTGTCGGTGCCAGTGCCGCTACTACTAGTCCCCCCTTCACTATCCTCATTAGGGTTCGCCTACACAAAGGATTAAGGTATATAAATACAATTACAAATAATAAATTAGAGTTACCTATACTTTTCATGTAAAAAATAAAACATACCTCTTCTGGTTGTGGAATCCTCATGGCACAATTATATTGCTTCTCCGTGATCCGTCCCTCCTCTTAGAAATGCTGCCAAGTGGACGCATGGTTATGACCTCGATGGTAGCCTACCTCTCTAGGAGTAAGCATCCTACCAACGATATGATACTACAAAACAATTTTAACATACAACGTATTAGAACACACTACATAATGAATTGAAACAAATTAAAAAATTTAATTAAAAAAATCAAATAATACTTACAAACTCAGCCTCCCATGACTCCCTGTCACCCGATTCATAATGCGACGATCCCATGGTTGCCATCTGGATGCATTGCGCCTCTGCATGCTGGCAACTTGTGCTTTTCTCTGCTTCTCTCTTCTTGGCCTCTTTCCACTCCCTGCGGTGTCAATTGGGTGGTTGGCCATATTTAGAGCGCCCCTGGTCTTGTCTCCGCTGTGACTCCTTGGCGCGCGTCATAAGGTGAGACCTCTTGTTATGAAGCGCATCTCTCACCTTTGACCGTCCCCAATCATCTGAGAATCGTGAATTCTCGGGATTAGGATACCTTCTATGTACTGCCCGTAGCACCTCTTGCCACGAACCATTTTTTTTGTGCTTGAAGGGAATCATACAATCTTTGTATGTGGCATGCACGACACTTTTCAAGTAGGCTATCACTTCCCTCCCCTCAGGGTTATGCAAGATACCTTCAACATTTGTGACAGAGTAGTACATTTGTGGAGGCTCACCTCTCTCATTTCCTGGTGAGGGTGATCGAGAGCCACCTCCTAGGCAACCCCCACAAAGCCCTCGACCTCCTTGTCCTCTCGCACGACTCTCCCTCCTTGACGGGCACCACCCTCTACCTCACTCGATGCATGTGCTTTTGCATATGCACGTGCTTTTGCAGATGCAGGTGCTTCAACCGATCCATGTACTTCAGTTGAACCCTATGCATCAGCTGATGTTGATCTATGTGTATGCATAGTGCGTGGAGTACCTGTTAGTAGAGGTGTACCAAGGTTTGGTGTGCCAAGGTTTGGTGTTTGTGCGGCAGTGCTAGGCAAAGATGTGATAGGTGTCCCAAACATGACACTAAAAACCTCCTCTGCAATGGGAGGGCGACCAAGATAACCAGTCATCTCCCCCATGAATTGCTCCTTGTTTGGAAAACCTCCAAAAAAACTACTAATATCTCTAGAAAACTCCGCTAAGGTGTTGTTCATGCGTTCCAACTCAGGATCAGTGCTAGAAGATCTAGGATTCCACATCCACACAAGAAAAAATCCATTACTACCCTATGCAGATAAAAAATATTACACGTTGTGTCTATATCTACGTCTATACCCGCGTCTATCAGCGCGTCTATATGCACGTCTAAAAACGCGTCTACACTGTCATCTAGATGCACTGACAGATGCACAAAGTCGGACCATATTTTGCAAACTGTTATAAAAAATGCGCAAAAAACCTCCATAGATGACAATCTAAAGCATGTAAGAGAGAGAGAGAGAGAGAGAGAGAGAGAGAGAGAGAGAGAGAGAGAGAGAGACAAACAGACAAAGAGAAAACAAACAAGATTGAGAGAGAGAAGAAGAACTCACATTCTTTGCTTGTTCCGACGGGTAGCGGCTAGGTTGCAAGCTCCTTGTCCTTCTTCTCCCTTCCCTTGGTAGGTTGCTTGATTCTTCTTCTCTTCCTTGCTATTTGGCTCTTGTTCTTTACTCTTTGGCTCTTCCTTCCTCCTATCCTCTGTTTACTCTTATTTCCTTCCCTCATTGTCTTCATGAAGTGATAGATAGACATGATTAGTGATGTCGAGCTCAAACTGCAGAAAACGCGCAAAAAACACAAGAAAGCACTGGTTTGAAAACAAATCCATAACTTTTAAAATTTTTTTGTTATATTCATGTGGCGCGTCTGTAAGCACTTGTAATTGCGCGTCTATATGCATAGATAAAACATATTACATGCATTGAGAGACGCACAATTACAATTAAACTGATTAAATACTAGCCTATGGTTATTTTTGGATCAACAAGACTTTCCTAGTCTTTCAATATCAAAATGTTTGTCTCCATGTTGTAAGTATCAAAATATTTAGAGAATATGACATATATACCAAATGAAATCATATATGTCCTTATGATTTAGGTGTAACTATGTCATCATCTTCTACTAGTATGGAACATGCTAAGTCAACAAACAGTACATCCTCCAGTGAGGATGAGATATTGTGTTTTCACAATTGAGACGATTGGCTATGACGAAAAATCAAATGTATGTGTGATCGTTGTCAAGGATTTTTTTTTTAGCACATCGAATCACAATGTCACACCTCAGCATCATGTACGAAGAGTGGGACCAAGAAAAAGACCCAATAATTTTTACTGCTTTATTTGCACAAATTTTATTGGTCTATGTTGCATCTTCACCATTACAAAACCTCCTTTTTTTAAATTGAGAAGGATGCGGTATCACATCCTCAAATGCTCCCTCTAGGGCGTCGAGAGGCTACGAAGCATCGACGCGAGGAGACAGAGTCCTCAAGAAGATTAGAGATTGATGACGACGATAGCAGCCCTCTTCAAATGCCCCATCAAGTTTTGGAGGAAGAGATTTTTGACAACATGGTGTACGATTTATTTTCCCATGAGGTTTGGGGGGAGGGCGCCACTAGAGAGACATATGATCCGCTACACATAGTGTTGAAAAATCCATTGTACGAAGGTTGCACATACTCCGTTCTACGTGCATCTCTCAAGATACTGAACTTACAAACCATTTATGGATGGAGTAATGCTAGCTTGAATGCATTATTGAAGTATATATCATTTGATATTAATTCATAAATGCTTCTAGACAATATTTGCGGTTTGTTAACTCTGTTTGCACAATATATGCAGGTTATTGTCACAAATGCTTCTAAATGAAAATAAATTACCAACTAGAAGGAAAGCAAGGCATTTCTTGACATCTCTTGGAGGTCTCGATTACGTTAAAATCCATGCATGTGTCAATGATTGTATCTTGTTTTGTGGGGATCATGCATCTGCACGTGTGGGAGCTTTCACTCAACCGCCAAGACCCACGGACCGCTTATTGTTTCAAGCATTCCAAGCGAGCTCTCATGGCTATCTCTCACCTAGCCGTCGCGCCACCGATCCTATGAATGCAGTGAACTTACCTTGATGCTCGATCAAGTTCCCTCCTCTCTCTCACACTTAGGTAGCTCCACGATTCTTGATGCTAGCTCAAGCATCCTCAAGCCTCCTCCTTCTCCTAGCCTCATCCTCCATAGCCGTGCGCGCAAGAGAAGAGAAGGAAGGAGAAGAGGAGAAAGGGGGGGAGGAGATGGTGGAGAGCTTCACCCTCTTGATTCCTCACTCTCTCACGTGCTCACTCCCTCAATCTCTCACACTCCCTCTCTCAAGAGCACACACACAAGCAAGAAGAAGATAAGAAGAGAGGAAGAAGAACACTAGTTTGCCACACCAAAAGAATGAGCTCTTCATTCACTTTTCAGCTTTTTATACAAAACCCTACTTTCCTTTTGGGCGGTCATTCCCTTTTTCCCTTTTTTACGTGGCCGGTCCTAGCCCAGGCCCTGTTTCCCTTTGTTCTTTTCTCTTCCTTGCTTTCTTTTCACTACCCTTTTATCTTTACAAATAGCACGGGTGAGAGCTCGGCACTCTTTTACAAGATTTTAGAGTGCGCTTTTTATGCGCCTTTCCCTTTTTACGGTTGCCTTGGTCTTTGACGGTTGTCCTTGCACTTTTTGAGCTTTTTCTCACTCTTTTCCTTCCGTCGGGCTACCTCTTTTCACCTTGGCCCTGCGTCTTTAGAGTGCGTGTTTGAGGTTCACCTTGGCCCTGCATCTTTAGAGTGCGTGTTTGAGGTTAACATTGCCCCCCTCCTAGACGAGTGCCAGTCCCATGGCACTTACTGGCGGAGGGAGCAAGTGGTGGTAGGCGTTGAGGGCTTCGGGGTGACCGGGGCTTGGGGTTTGCAGTGGCGGCTGGTATGTGGGGGTTGGTTGGGGGTGCCGGGTGGCAATTAGCATGGGAGGTTGATGAATGCATGCTGCTTGGGTCGCGGTTGTCGATACCTGCACTTGAAAAATCTGTCAGGTGGTCTCTCCCTAGGGGGGGTGCTAGTCTCTGTATTGTGCGCAAGACTTAGTTTGGGAGACAGGTCGAACTCTGAGCAAGCTGAGAGTGTTGTCCTGCACTTGAGGACCCAAACTGTGAATTAGTTCTGTGTAGGTATTATAGTAGTGTCGTGCGTGTGCATACTTAAGTATTACGTAGTTAGAAGACTGGGGTGGTAATGGGGAGATAAAGTACACCTCAGTTTTTTGTTTTTTTGTTTTTTTTTTTTGTTTTTTTTTTTTGTTTTTTTTTTTTTGCCATGGTTACATGGGAGCAGTCAATACAAGGGATAATGGGAGTTCTACCCCTCATCATCCGAATTATGGGGGAGTGTGGGTGGAGGCCGGGGGGCCTTGTTGAGGAACTTCCGGCTTAGCAAGTAGCCTTTAGTATGCAGGCGGGTTTTAAGGATGGTGATGGAGAGGAAGGGGTGATTGCACTGTGTGAACTTGCTGTCGTTCATGTCCTCCATCAGTGCAACACAAAAGGATGGCAAAAGGGCAGCGCGCATCATGAAACAGGTCATGGTGGTGCTATCTATGGCGTTGGGATCAAAATAAAGGGGCGGAAGATGGCGCTCTTGGGGCGCAGGTTCGTGGTGTACTAGTATTCTAATTAATCTGAGGTAGTTACAGGTGGTGATGAAGGCTGGGTCAGGACAAGAAGAGAATTCAGTAAGGAATTTATTTATGGAACTGTACAAATCGGGTAGGGTGAAGAGAAGGGTGCTCCTATGGGACGTGGAGTTGACATTGTAAATAATGGGAAAGTCAAACCTGCCGTGGATGGACGGGTTAAAATCCATGCCTACCCTTCGAGGAAACGGCATATAGGTGGGGTCGTTCCTTTCCGAAGGGAGGGTGTTGCAAAAAGCCATCCACGCCTCCAGGTTGACGTAAAAAATGCGCTGCCTCCAGGTCAGTTGGGAACTATATCCTTCCACGGTATGGGGTACCTGGAGGACTTTGTCCTACCAAAATTCGCGGTCCTCGGTTCCCCAAGCAGTTGGGTGGGCCTCACGCTCTTCTAACCATCTAGCTTTGAGCCGGGCCCCCATGGCGATGACATCCTCCACCAACTGAATGGGCAGCACCCTATTCAGAGCGGTGGGCAATTCGAAGCGTAGGTCGAAGGGGACCCGGCTATATTCCTGCTGCTCCCAGATGATCATCTCAGCACGGTACTCAGCGGGTGAGTCTTGGGTGCGCAGGGGAACGGAACGGGCTGTTTCAGGGCGGGTCTGGCCTTGAGTTTTCTTCTTGCCTTCTCCACTAGTTCCTTCCTCCGAGTGATGTGGGCCGCTCTTCGTTCGGTGGGTGCGTCTTGGGGTGGCACTTCGGTTTGTGGGGGTTGAGGAGGTGGCGGGGCATATTCCTCGTCCTGAGGCCCTAATTCAAGCTCGTGCTCACCCCCTTCCGCTTGCTCCTCCTCCTGTGTTTTTTCTTCAGTGAACCCCAGATCATCCATTTCCTGTGTTGTGAGTCCTGCTTGTGCCAGACATTTCCTTTGTTCCTCCAGGCTCTGTGGAGGACCTCCCAGTTGCAGTGGGACGTGCAGGCCTGCCATAAGGGCCTGGCGCGCAGTGGTTAGCTTTTTGTGCAACTGGTCATTGGTCTCTCCTGTTTCTGCGTGGGTGGTGTGGAGTAGCGTGTTGATGAAGGTGTGCTACTGAGCCATCATGGCAAGTTGAGCTGCCTTTGCTTGGTTTTCCGCCATTACTTTGTCACCCTCAGCCTTGGCCAACCGGCACGCTAGGTCTCGCACTCTCTGCTCGTTGTGAATTGCCCACTCCTTTGCCCGCTTCTCCATGTCCTCCAGGCTCTCTCCTTGTCGGAGGGTCATCGCCCTGAGCTGCTGTTGTTGGGCTTCGAGCTCCTGGTGCAAACGGGACTGCTCTCGTTGTTGTTCTGCAATCTGCTCGTTGAGTTGGTCCCGCGTCGCCTGTAACTGGCGCACCTGTTCTGCCCGCAATTGATCCAGCTCTGCAACGTCTTCCCTGATTTTTTCGAGTTGGCTCTGTGCTCCCAAGTTAGTTGCAGATAGCTGGTCATTTCTGTGCTGAAGGTGGGCATTCATCTCCCTTTCCCTGGCGAGACGCTCCATCAGGATTTTCCTTCGTCCTTCCCACGTAGTACCGCGCTCCTTCAGGGCTTTCAGCTCCTCCACCTCCTTGGTGCTAGCTTTCTCCTTAAGCGCAGCTATTTCTTTTTGATATTCTGTTATTTGTCTTACTCTGTCTAGTTGGAGGACCGCTTGCGATTCACGCTCCGCTGCCAGCTCTTCCACTGCCACCCGCATTTCCTGCCTGGCCGTTTGCAACTGCGCGAGCAGCTCCTTTACATAGTCATCATAGTGGCCTGCTGGGGGTGGAGAGTGGGGCCGGATTGTAGTAGTAGCGGTCTCCTCCACCTTTTGTCTTTTCTCGTCTGGCTCCTGCTCTAGCTCGGTCGTTGCTGCCCTTTTGGCCTCTGAGACTGGGGTGGCCTTGGTTGCGTCCCTTGCCAATTCTCGTTCCACTAAGAATTGTAGCAATGTAACTATATTGCTTTCATCTACCTTTGCGGTGTGCACCAGGGTGGCCATGTCAGGGGGCGTCATCTTGAGGGGAGTGGCTTGTGCGGCTAGTGCGGGGGAGGGGGAGGAGGGTCTGATTAGTTCTTTTCCCTTCCCTTCTGTGGGAGGCGGCGGCACGGGTTCTAGTGCACCGGTGTTGGGGCCGGGCGCTTCACATTCGGGCTGGTATGCCCTGCCCGCTCCTATTTCTTTCCTACGCTGTTCCTCGATGGAGCGACGCGTTGCCAGCTCCAATTCTTCTTCTTCTCTCCTCCTCAGCTCTTCCTCAGCTCTTTTTCTTCTTTCCTCTTCTTCTCTCACCGACTCTCTTCGGGCCCAGTCGAGCTCCGCCCGCTCTTTCCTCCTCCGCTCCTCCTCTCTCTTTCCATGCAGGGCTTTGGTTCGTTACTCTGCTTCCCTTTCTGGTGCCGCCTGGCGCTCCTCCTCCTTGTCGATGTCCGTCTCTGTTTCATCCGTCTCTCCGGCCGGGGCTGGGACTGCGAAGGCGATTCGCCTCCTTTTCCGCCGCCTCCCTGTTTGTCCTCTTCAGCACGTCCCTGCCCTATTGCCTCGTGGAGGATTGCAGTGAGGACCCCTCCAAACCCTACTGTGGAGGCCTTGGATGATGAGGCCTTGCGGGTCGATCGAGGCGAGAGGGATTCTCCTGCCCCGGCCCTTCCTGCCGTTGCCAGGGCCTTTGCTGAGGCCTCGATCGTCCTTCTCACGAAGCCATTGAGGTTTACCTCATCCAGTGCCTGAGCCGCGATGCTTTTGAGTAAAGGTACATTTATCCTGGACATGACGCTATTGTACCGTTGGCTAGAAAATAGGGCATGCATCATTTTTGCCTGCAGCTGGATCTCTGGATCAGGGATGTCTGCCAAGGTGACTCCGTCGTTGGTGTGGACTTTCACCTTGTCCATTCCCAACATGGTGTAGACGTCCCTTTTCGGCTTCTTCTCCACCTTGTTTGGAAGTTCCAGAGCTCGTTCTACTAGTTCCGGGGTTAGCTCAACCTGCACCTGTTTGGTGGCTCCTGCGTCCCATACTGTGATGGTGCCTCTGTTTTGTTGAAGGTGCGTAGGAATTCTGCGCACAGGGCACAGTCTATTCTCCGGCCTACTGCTTCCAGGTACCGTTGCAAGTGGCATTGCTCCATGATTCGCCGCACTGCTGGCTCCTCAATAACTACATCCTCCAAATTGAGCATATGTCGGAACTTCAGCTGATCGAAGCAAGAGGGATTCTCCTGCCCCGGCCCTTCCTGCCGTTGCCAGGGCCTTTGCTGAGGCCTCGATCGTCCTTCTCACGAAGCCATTGAGGTTTACCTCATCCAGTGCCTGAGCCGCGATGCTTTCGAGTAAAGGTACATTTATCCTGGACATGACGCTATTGTACCGTTGGCTAGAAAATAGGGCATGCATCATTTTTGCCTGCAGCTGGATCTCTGGATCAGGGATGTCTGCCAAGGTGACTCCGTCGTTGGTGTGGACTTTCACCTTGTCCATTCCCAACATGGCGTAGACGTCCCTTTTCGGCTTCTTCTCCACCTTGTTTGGAAGTTCCAGAGCTCATTCTACCAGTTCCGGGGTTAGCTCAACCTGCACCTGTTTGGTGGCTCCTGCGTCCCGTACTGTGATGGTGCCTCTGTTTTTGTTGAAGGTGCGTAGGAATTCTGCGCACAGGGTATAGTCTATTCTCCGGCCTATTGCTTCCAGGTACCGTTGCAAGTGGCATTGCTCCATGATTCGCCGCACTGCTGGCTCCTCAATAACTACATCCTCCAAATTGAGCATATGTCGGAACTTCAGCTGATCGAGGCAAGAGGGATTCTCCTGCCCTGGCCCTTCCTGCCGTTGCCAGGGCCTTTGCTGAGGCCTCAATCGTCGTCCTTCTCACGAAGCCATTGAGGTTTACCTCATCCAGTGCCTGAGCTGCGATGCTTTCGAGTAAAGGTACATTTATCCTGGACATGACGCTATTGTACCGTTGGCTAGAAAATAGGGCATGCATAATTTTTTCTTGCAGCTGGATCTCTGGATCAGGGATGTCTGCCAAGTTGACTCCGTCATTGGTGTGGACTTTCACCTTGTCCATTCCCAACATGGCGTAGACGTCCCTTTTCGGCTTCTTCTCCACCTTGTTTGGAAGTTCCAGAGCTCGTTCTACCAGTTCCGGGGTTAGCTCAACCTGCACCTGTTTGGTGGCTCTTGCGTTCCGTACTGTGATGGTGCCTCTGTTTTTGTTGAAGGTGCGTAGGAATTCTGCGCACAGGGCATAGTCTATTCTCCGGCCTACTACTTCCAGGTACCGTTGCAAGTGGCATTGCTCCATGATTTGCCGCACTGCTGGCTCCTCAATAACTACATCCTCCAAATTGAGCATATGTCGGAACTTCAGCTGATTGAATGCTCTGGTTTCCACCGTGAGGCCGTACCGCGCTTGTTCCTCCTCCGAAAAAGGGAGTTTGCTCACCTTATCTTGGCCTGCCATGGTCGCTACCTGTAGATCCAGTCAACTCTCTTCTTAGTATTTTGGCAACTAATTTGTGGGACAACCATAACAGATTTCATCATTTATAATAAAAAATTATTATTATTTTTTCAACTTCTATCACCTGTTCTTGCATGGCATTTTAATTTGGAGCTTTTTCATGCGTGGTTCACTTTTTTAACTTTTATGCTTGGTTTGCTTTTCAGATTTACTGCCCCACTATTTACACTGATTTACTTATACTGAATTACTGTCCCACTATTTCCTACCCTTTCCTTGGAGGAAAAGAGAAATCCGTCCCAGGATTGGGGTGTGGGCTGTAGGTGGTCAGGTTGTTTTAGGGAGGAGCCAATCGTAGAAGTTGGGGTTATATTCGAGGTGTGCAGTGTGGTCCAGGTCACAGGGTCGAATGCCTACGTGGGTGATGTATGTGAGGACATCGGTAAGGAAATCTCCGGAGTTGGTCCGACTTGCGATATGGAGCTCTTCCTCGGTCAGGATACGATCGAGATAGGGGTGTCCTAAGATATGATCGTCCATGGTTCGACCTCGAAGAGTGGTTAACACTCGGTACGAGGTGGGCGCGACGTATGTGGGATCATACTCGGCCGTCCTGATGGCTCGGCATTGTTCGGCGTTGGTCATTGTGCGGCATCCCTCTGTTGCCCACTTTAATCGAAGAGTGTACCATTGCTTTAAGAAGGGAGATTCGGTGTCCACGAGGCGGGACAACCTTTCTGTTTCTTGATTGGTGAGGCTGGACACCGTGCGCGGGTCAAACGATGGGACGAGGCGTTGCCTAATGGCTTGCTCTTCGGAGACCTCACGAGCGAGTAGCTCAGCGGCACAGCGTGAAGCTTGCGCGAAGGATCTAGGCGATCATAGCTAAGGGCCAGTGCCACAAAGGTGGCATTGAGTTGTTTGATGCAGTCCACAACGTCAATCCCTGTGTCCTCAGCGAGGTCCGCGGCCAGCGTTATGAACGACTTCCGTTCATAGGAAGGCTTAAGGCCGCTGGGGGGTTGAGGTTTGTTGGGGCTAGAAGTTTGGTCGGCACGGGGCTGCCGGTGGGGGCCTGTTTGAGTCAGCGGCTCGGCCAACGGTTGAAGGGACGGGTCGAGGTTGGTCTGAGGGACCATGCTCGGGCGGTCGGCAGGGCTACCGGGTTGCGGGCCAGGGTGGTTGGGTGAGACCGCCGGCAGTAGTGGCCGGTGCTTGGGCAGTTGGGCGTGTATGACGCCTGTGGAATGCCTATCAAGGAAGTCGGATGACTGGGATGGATTGCGCGGTTCGGGGTCTTGAAGTGTCCGAGGACCGGGGAGTGTCCGAGGACCGGACGTTGCAATTGACGTAGGAGCTGGGCCTGTGTTAGTGGGGACCTTGGGGATCCATAGCAAGGCATTCCCTGCATAGTAGCCTTGTGCATGCAGCAGGGTTTTAGGGACCCATATTCTCTTGACCACGTGGCGCTTGTGATGATGGCATCTTGGTCGTCTAGGTTTAGGTTTGTATGTGTCTCGTGGATCCGCACGTCTAGTTGTAGACTGATCCCGCGGCTTTTTCGGCACCCAGTGCAAGCGAGTCTGTTGGGGTTTTGCCTTAGGTCTGGCGGGTTGCGATGCATGGGGATCTGGGGCTGGTAGATACGTACGCCCTTCTTTCTGGGTCCTCTGTGCAACTATTTCCAATGGTGGTTCATTGAGCATGGTTGGGGTTATGAGGCGTGGGTTGGAGGTCGTGGTAATTGTCACATTCCCGATTGTTAGGTGGATGCGTTGTAATGCATAATCAACATTGCAGCGGGTCTGCTTTTTAAAAGTTTGCCCGAGCAGTGACTCTGCGCCTGCCTCCCTGGCATTGGGTAGAACATAGAACGGCATGGGGATAGTTTCAGTCTCGATAGAAACTGCAACCTGGCATGTGCCCAGGAGAGGGTAGGATTGGGCCCCATATGGGTTCAATCTGGCTGCTGTGGGGTGAAGTGTTGGAGCGCCCATTTGGGTCCAATGCTCGTGTGCTAAGATGTTAAAATCCGCTCCCTCGTCGATCAAGGCGTCGATGGAGCACGTTTGCTTGGCCGTGATTGTGATGCGGAGGTAGGCGGGTTCGACAAGCTCGTCCTCATCTTCTTCGATTTCTGTAAGTGTGGCTACTCGTATTTTAACAAGCGGTTGCACCATTGGTTGTTCATGCAGTGGATGCGTGGGCGGGTAATACTTTTTGATTCGACTACCGTTAAAGAAGCCGATGCCCTCTCCATCCAGGGTTTCCAGCTCGACATTACCAGTGCGACTGATTGCGCGGACCTTAAAGGGCCCAAGACCTCTGAATTTCATCTTTTGTTTGTGTCCTTTAACTGAATAGAGGAGTACTAGGTCGCCCTGCTCAAACTCTCGTTGCTTGACGTGTTTGTCAAACTAGGTTTTGCATCTAGCTTTCTCACAAATAAGCGCATGGGTGGCTAGCAGACGTACCTCTGACATGCGTTCTAGCTCGACTAAGCGTTGCGTCCATGCTTCCCTCCCCTCCCATCGTTCTTGTAGTGCTATCCGCAGGCTGGGGACAAAGAATTCTAGGGGGAGAATAGCTTCGGTCCCATAGGTTAGCCTGAAAGGCGTTTGCCCGACGGCCGTCTTATAAGCTGTTCGGTAGGCCCACAGGGCCGCCATCAACTTGTTATCCCAGTCACTTCGTGAGGTTGAGACAACTTTGGTCAGGACGGCGATTAGAATTTTGTTGGTTGACTCAGCCTGGCCGTTAGCTTGAGGGTAGTATGGTGAGGATTTGCAATGGATGATGAGGAATGTAGATAGGAGATGGGCTATCACTTCGTTGATGAAGTGCGTTCCCTGGTCGCTGACCAATTCGATGGGGCACCCAAAACGTGAGATCACTTGTTCCCATAAAAACTTGGCAGTTTTCCTAGTGTCGTTTTTCCGCGTGGCTCTCGCCTCCGCCCATTTGGTGAGGTAGTCGATGGCTACCACTATATATTTAGCCTGTGAGTATTGTGCCGCAGGGCTGATGGGTCCTATGAAGTCAATACCCCACTTTTTGAAAGGTTGGCGAGCGATGACTGGGGTTAACTCCATCTGATCTTTTCGGATTGGGACCCTCATTCGCTCCTTGACCTTGGCTGGCCCTTTGATGGGTTTGCAGATTTGCCCTTGGCGTTTGGGGCTTAGCAGAACCACCACCCTATCCCCTTTTTTGAATTTTGAAAAGCGTTTAGGGAGGTCCCGTGGCTTTCGTTGTTCTTCCGATCGCACGTCGTTGGAGCGCTCTGTTTTAGTCTGTCGGAGTCGTCTGCGCCTCAGGTGGATGGGCAGATCTCCCCCGGTGCGTCTAGCCTTGGGTGGCCTGGGGATTTCCGGGTCATCCTCCGAAGTAACTTCAGATTCAGAGTCGAATTCCTCATTTTCACTAGGGGAGGTGGTCTCTCCTGGCGGCCTCAGTTCGGAGGGCGACTCGGTTCTAAGCAGGGCTGCCGCTCTTGGTTGGGTCAGGCCGGCCTGCTTAAAATCTACAGCCCCCATTTGTTCCAACCACGCACGATCGCATTTCGCACACATGACCCCTTGGTCCATCCAGATGGCCGGCCTCGGCTGTGGTTTTTCATCCGCTCGGATTTGTTCAATTTCTCGTCCCTCGGTATCATATTCTACCATGTCCATCTCGCCCTCACTTTCTTCATCGAAGGGTTGGCAATCTTCGTATTCGTCGCTGGAATCCGCCTCGCTGGACTGCACGGCAATCTCTAGGGCCTGTTTTGCCTCATTTTGTTGGTCGGAAACCAATGCCCAGTTGTATCTGAGATTTAGTTCGTGCACTCTGGTCCACTTCCATTCGGGTTGTTCCAAGAGGTCTTGGAGTGGCTTGAGATTGGCGGCTGCGTAGAGCTCCAGTCGGTTCGTTAGGTGTCCCAGTATCCCTTGAAGTTGTCTCCTATTGGTTGGCACTTGGAAGGCGACAGGTTTAGGTCCGTCATGGAGGCTTGCTGCCATCATGTAGACAGGCGCGGGCTGTGTTTCTCTTGGCTTGCCAACTGTTTGGACAGCCTGCTTGTACGCTTCCTGATCCGAAAATGGCAAATCGAGCGTAGCGAGAACGTGCATCCAATCCCGCTCGTCCTCCGGGAAAGGGATATACCTCGTCAAGGACCCGCGGGATTCCTTGTTCTGGCCGGTTCCTTTGAGTAGAGCGGAGATGGTATCTAGGTCGATTGGTGAGGTCTTCCAAGTGTCCATCTCTATTCTCACCGCGTCAGCTCGGTTGCCCAAGAAGATCAGGTTGTTACCCCAGTCTTCGATGACTCTGGCATTGCGCATCCAAGGTCGACCCAATAAGATGTCATAGTCTACTCCCTTCATGACGATGAAGTCGACAGAGAACTGAATTCCTGTAATCTTCATCGGCCAATTCTTCAAGACCCCGAATGGTCTCACTCGCATGCCATTTGCCAGTGTGACATTAAACCGAGCAGTTTCGATGGGTGGGTTTCCCCACTTCTGTAGCACTGCATGGTTGAGCACACTGACCCCTGCGCCTGTGTCCACAATCCCCCTTCTCGTTGTGTCCCCTAGGGCTAGGATTGGTAAGACTGCGTGCATTTCTGAGCCTTCCCAGAAGGCGTTGATGTGCAAGGACTTAGGGCTTGAGTGTAGCGTCAAGCTTGGCAAATGCGTTTCTTCCTCCTGGTCTTGAGCATTTCCTGGCACTTGCTCGTGCAGTCTGTCGATCCACCGCTTGAGATCCTGCCACAGGGTTGAGTGCTGCCTGAGCAGCTCTCCCAGCGCAACTGTTACAGGGGTGGTTACTAATGTGGTTAGGAGATTGCTAACCCCCTGTTCTGATCTATGTTCGGACTATTCGGGCCAACGGCCAGGGCTGTCCTGTGGTTCTGTTACGTCTGGCCTTGCCCTTGTCGGTCCTGCTAGTGGCGTAGCCGCCTCGGCAGACTTAGGGTGGGGTAGCGATGATGGTGCACTCATGCTGGAGAGGTCCTCAATCTCATCCTCCGTGATAGGCTCGACGTCCTTGAGGTGCTGTTGAGCCTCCCTCACCCATTCCTTTACCTTTTCTATGGCTTCCAACTACCGCCTGGGGTGTGGGCATTCCCCCACCTTAGCGCTCTCCGGTTGTGCAGTTCTAGGGGCTGAAGTTTCTGCCTCTGCGTCTGAGACCTTCTTGCCGGGGGGCAAGGTCGTGATGCTGTTGGTTTTTAGTGTGACCTTAGCCTCTGACCTCTTCTTTTTCCGCCTACGGCTTTTCTTTCCTACAGAGACAGCGTCGAGATTGCTAGGTCCAGGCAGAGATACGCCGGCCTGCCTCGTTTGTGCTCGGGTCATCACTTGTAGAGGGATAGGTGTGGCCTCCCCATCGGGGTTTTCAACCCCAAACAGTCCCAGAGGGACGGACGGCAAATTGGCCGTCCCAGAAGGCGGCTTTCGCTTTGGGCAATCTATGAAAAGATGAGTGATTCCGCACTCCACACACCTTTGGTCGGCTTTGTCTCTATTTTGCTGCTCTCTCTCTGGGCACCTTGACGAGACGTGGCCGGGATGCCCACATGTCCAACAAGTGACTGGATCCGGTGGCTGCCCTCCCAGGCCTCTACCCCGTCCTTGTCCTAGTGCCATCACCGGTACTGGTCAATAATCCATGAGGATTGCATTGCCCTCGTCGTCGTGCGAGATGTACGGGTACATGTAGGTTTCTTCGTCACTGGGCTCCTCTACGTAATGCACTGGAGCATCACTCGCCGGGTGGGTCACATAGGGGCTAGGCGGCCTAGGAATACCGGTAGGGTTGATGTCCATCCTAGGGACCACTGGCTTTGCATCGTTAGGTGCTGGTAGGGCAAGAGGAGCTCCCCTTCCGTAGTATGGTTGTGGCCTGTTAGCCCGATAGAGCTGGCCATAGGGCTGCGTGTACGGCAGTCGTCGTGGTAATCTGCAGTGTGCGGCATCATGGTCGAACCTTCCGCAATTGGTGCAGGGTCTCGACCTAGGGTCCTGACATTCTGCTGGCAGGTGGTTTCCTCCGCAGTACACACACTGGATATGCTGACGCGCAGGTCGTCGTAACATGTCCTGTATTTTGGCCAGCTCTGTCTTCACCTCGGCCAAGCCATGGTCTGCCTCGGCAGACTTCCCTTTATCGTGGGATGACGTGTTGGGTCGTTCGCTAGAGGTTGGAGTTCGTTCTAAACTCCGTGGGTTGAGTTCTTCCGGGTTCGAGCTCCTGGAGCTTCGCTCCCTCAGCTGGTCATCGACCCTAATGGCCTCCTCGAAAACTCTAGCCACCACGTCCCTTTGCAAGCTCGAGTTGCCCGCTAGTGCTTTGTACAATTCTTCATCCTGAATCCCGCTGATGAAAACGGTTGACACCGCCCGGTCAGTCGGTCTTTCGCCCAAGGGAATTCTCTTAAGGAGGCTTCTAACATGGGTGATGTAGTCGCGGATGCCCTCCTTCTCCTTTTGTTTGACGTTCATCAGATGCACTAGCAGGTTGTCAGAGTATCCGGGTTCGGCAAATCTCTTAACGAAGAGATCCTTGAGGTTATTGAAATTGGCCCGTTCTACATTATCTAGACTTGTATACCACGTCCTACCCTTATCGCTTAAGCAAAGTCCGAACGCTTGCGAACGCTGAGCTTGGTCATTGAGGCCATTTGCTTCGCAGACCTGCTCGAACTGCTCGACGAAGCTGTACGGGTTGTCCGGTGGTTGGTACTTGTCGAGTTGCTTGGTGACAATAGGTATTTTGGCCTGGCTCTTTGAGCTCTGGGTTGCCCCTAGTCGTGCAAGTAGCGAGGTTGCTAGCGCAGCGGCATTTTGCTCCGCCGCGGTGTTATCGAGCAGCCGTTTCATGAGGAGCTCGCCTAGCGTCAGGTCTCCCTCGAGTGCTCTCTCCTGGTCTGTTCGGGTCCGGCCAGCCAGGTTCAGCACTCGCTGCACTTCATGCAGCTCCATGCTTTGCCTTAGGCTCCTGGCTTGTTGGTTCCTATTATAGTCTGCTATGCCCTACAATGCCTTGCGGGCTAGCCTCCTCTCCTCCTCTAGGTCTGCAATAATTGCCTCCGTTGTCCTGCCATGGTGTTCGTACCGGGCGTGCGCATCGTAACTGCTCACCATTTGCTGTATGGCGTCCGGAAACATGCTAATATCTAGCTCCCCTGCAAACCGATGATCTGGAACTCCCTCTGTCATGGTGAAATCCTTACGCCTGGCTGTCCGTCCACTCCTTGTCGTTGTTACTCCTCGCTTGATCCTACCCTGCGCTCTGTGCGTCTGTCGTAGGGCCACTCGTACAATTTGGCAATTTATCTAAGTGAGTTGTTTTTTACTTTTTGAATGCAGAGCTCAACTTAGGGCCACTCGTAATTGTGTTATCCTTGTGCACTCGTGCTCAAACAGGCTTTCGACTTTCCTAAGTGTTCTTCAAGTGTGGACATTCGATCAAGTGCTGTGAGTGCTCTCCCTGTGTCTTGCCCACTCCTGTTCGTTCAGGGCCTAACAGGCTTTACTACTCTCTTCCTGGCCGCCTCATGGGTAGCAGGGCCCCATGCTGCCTCCTGTTGCGCACGTGGCAAGGGGTCCACCGGGGGAGTGCCCCAGTGCCTCCTAATTGGGTCAGGTTTAGTTCTAGTTGACTCTGGGAATCGGACGTCCGATTTACCAGTGGTCCGATTGTGGGGATCGGACCAGGTATGTCAGGGTGAAGTGGGGGTCTTAGGGTCCGCGTGTCCGATTCTCAAGAATCGGACGGACGGGTGTGTGAGGAATCGGTCCGATTCTAGGCGGTCCGATTTTAACCAAAGGAACTGGTCGGTCCGAGTGCCACGTGGCACGTCCGATCGGACCAGTTAGTCCGAGCTAGTGATTGAGTGGGAGGTCCGATCGAACGATTGTTCGAGTGTCCGATTCTAGGAATCGGACACTGGGCCGGCCGTCCGATTCCGCCGGTCCGATGGGTCGCACACACCGACTTGCTTGAATTCCACTAGGTGTATTATCCCTTTGGTCGTGCGATTACCCTGCGACAGAGTTGGAGTGGGGTGGACAAGATCGATTACCTGAAGTCACCAAATGCAATGTCCTCCTAGCTCCAGACGATCGGACAGCTGCCCAGCTCGCTCACTCTCTCCCTCTCTGTCTCTTTCGCTCTCTGTTGGTTGAAAATGGGGTCCTCTTGCCCCCCCCTCAGAGTTTTATACTCTGCTAGTTCTGCCCTACACCCTCCAGGTTCTGTCCCTGGTGCTCCTTATGCCGTTACCTTGCATCTACTCCATTTTTTTTTTCTTTTGTTCCAGTGATCTCTCCTTGGTTTCACAGCAGCAGCCCTGTGCCTCTTCATGTGCGATTTCCTACTGCTAATCTATCCTAAACACATTCTGAATCGAAAACAAAAAACTGAACCAATTTCTCCATGTTATCCAGTCATTATCAACCAGATTGTTCAAAAACACTTACCTGTTCTGAAGATCAAAAACACCAGACTTCCTACTTATCTCAAGCTCCGTTTCAGGGTGAATGCCCTACTTCGGTGCTCGATATGGGGGGCGCGAGTGCTCGAGCTTCAATTCGTTGGTCCCGGCAACGGAACCAAAATGTGGGAGCTTTCACTCAACCGCCAAGACCCACGGACCGCTTATTGTTTCAAGCGTTCCAAGCGAGCTCTCATGGCTATCTCTCACCTAGCCGTCGTGCCACCGATCCTATGAATGCAGTGAACTTACCTTGATGCTCGATCGAGTTCCCTCCTCTCTCTCACACTTAGGTAGCTCCACGATTCTTGATGCTAGCTCAAGGATCCTCAAGCCTCCTCCTTCTCCTAGCCTCATCCTCCATAGCCGCGCGCGCAAGAGAAGAGAAGGAAGGAGAAGAGGAGAAAGGGGGTGAGGAGATGGTGGAGAGCTTCACCCTCTTGATTCCTCACTCTCTCACGTGCTCACTACCTCAATCTCTCACACTCCCTCTCTCAAGAGCACACACACAAGCAAGAAGAAGAGAAGAAGAGAGGAAGAAGAACACTAGTTTGCCACACCAAAAGAATGAGCTCTTCATTCACTTTTTAGCTTTTTATACAAAACCCTACTTCCCTTTTGGGCAGTCATTCCCTTTTTCCCTTTTTTACATGGCCGGTCCTAGCCTAGGCCCTGTTTCCCTTTGTTCTTTTCTCTTCCTTGCTTTCTTTTCACTACCCTTTTATCTTTACAAATAGCACGGGTGAGAGCCCGGCACTCTTTTACAAGATTTTAGAGTGCGCTTTTTATGTGCCTTTCCCTTTTTACGGTTGCCTTGGTCTTTGACGGTTGTCCTTGCGCTTTTTGAGCTTTTTCTCACTCTTTTCCTTCCGTCGGGCTACCTCTTTTCACCTTGGCCCTGCGTCTTTAGAGTGCGTGTTTGAGGTTCACCTTGGCCCTGCGTCTTTAGAGTGCGTGTTTGAGGTTAACAGCACGACAGTGTCCTATTTGTGGTAAACCAAGATACAACCAGGAGATGAAATCAATGGATGTGTCTCGTAAGGTTTTGCAATATTTTCCTATTATTCAACGTATTCAACTTATGTTTAAGTGTGAATTTATTGCGAGACTCATATCATGGCATGCTAGTCACCATTCAAGTGATGGAAAGTGGAGAATTCCTTCAAACACACCAACTTGGCAACACATAGACAATTTGTGACCTACTTTCAAAGAAGATCCCAAAAATTTGAGATTTGGTCTAGGATTAGATGGAATAAATCCATTTGGTATCAAAAGCACCTCATATAGTGTATGGCCAGTGGTATTGATGAACTATAATATCCCTTCGTCCATGGCAATAAAAAAAGGACATGTAATATTGTCCCTTTTGATTCTTGGAAAACACAAAGTAAAAAACATGGACGTTTACTTAGAGCCTTTGATCGAGGAGCTAGAAATGCTATGGAGACGTATTGAGGTGCAAGATGTGAGTGCATCATTGTCCTCTAGAGATTTCACTTTAAAGGGCATGTTGTTGTGGACCATGCATGACTTTCCAGGCTATGGAGAGTGTTCAGGTAGTTGCGTGCTCTATTTTATTCATTCTTACCCTTAATCAAATATATGTCATTATTAACCCAGTTGTTTTTATAGGTTTAACTACATCAGGATATCATGCATGTCCAATTTGCAGTCCCTCTCTGGTTTCTTCTAGATCGACACGCTTGAAGAAGGTTATCTATAACAATCATCATCGTTTTCTTCCTATTGACCACCCCAAATATGCACCCCCCACTAATGGAAGAACTCCACAATCTCTGACCATTCAAGATTGGAAGGACACTTGGACACACGCCAATGATCATCCTCCACTCAGCATGAGTCGATAACTAGTTTACTTCTTTTGTTTGTCTTTAAAGTACACTTCATTATGAGAAGGAGAAATAATATATTGTTTGTGCCTTAGATTCTCTATATTTTTTCATCTCTCATATTGGACTGAACTCAAGATCAATCACTTGTTGGATCTCGTGTATATATTCAAGAATGTTGCCTCTACATTATGGGATCACTTAATCGGGGCTCGTGATTCTATCAATGTAAGGGAGGATTTACGTAGCATTGGATATATGAGACGAGCTTGGCCATGCATCGGATCCAGAGAAAAGATCGAGTTACTGCGTGCACCTTAGATGTTGTCGAAGACCGAAGAAAATATGGTGAAGCAGCATATATGTAGCTTTCGAACTCCCACAGGATATATGAGATGCCTCAAGGGAGCCTTCATAAAGAAAAAGAAAAGAGGTGTGGAGTAACTATCCGGTTTGAAGTCTCACGATTGACACAAAATGATTCAGGTAAGGATTTTCATAGCCATAAATATATTAATTAGTGGAGTAACTATGTAGACTAATTAACAATATATGAATATTTACATACAATTCATCCTTCCTACTAGCATTTTCCATTGTGTTTCGAAAGATGTGCGGATATCATTTACAAGATGGGTGAGCTCACGAGGTATGCATACATTATACTTATTTTTTAGTTTACATATTACGTACATCACGTAGTAAACCCGCTTGAATTTATGGACAAATCTAATCATCATTCTCAATTGCATGTTGGTAGATTTGTGAGTTTGAAGGAAATCGATCCAAATACGTTGCAAGAGGCTCGAGTATTGTCCATTGAGGTGGTTTGTTTGGTGGAAGAAACTTTTCCTCGCTCCATTTTGACTACTCAAGTACACTTACTCGTACATCTGATTGATGAGATCGCAATTTGTGGGGTAGTTCATGCAAGATGGATGTTTTTTCTAGAGCGCTTTATGAAAACCCTAAAAGATTTTTTAAGGAAAAATGCACGGCCCGAGGAAAGCATAGCTGAGGGTTGGTTAGTGCAATTATCCCTTGTACAAATCTCTGAATATCTTACTAAAGTGAACCCCTCTTTACCATGACTATGGAAAGATGATGAAGATTTGTTAAGGATGACCTCTATAATACCTCAAGGAAAAGGAAGGAGCAAAGTGCTAATGAAAGAGGAACTTTGTAAGTTAAATGTATTTTGTGTGCTTAACAGCGAAGTAATGAGCAAATGGGTGACACTATATAAAGAAGCAAAGGCAAGCAGAGTAAGCGAAAGGCAAGCATTTCGTGCTAGACATGGACGTAATGTCCCATATCCAGAATATTTACGTACGCTTTCACGTCATATTGATATAGATTGGCTACATGAAGAAATGGAGAAGATGGAAAAAGAGGAGGCGATGGATATATCACAAGAGGAGTGGGAATATGCACGAGGTTGCTTATCAAAGGTGAGACATACTTATAATTACATTATCTTTAGTTATATATGATATAATAATTTCACGTGCTTCATCTTGAACTAAATCATTAATATGATCTCAACAATGTACTACTAGTGCACATTGTTCAATGCTATTTGGTGTGAAGGCAAACACTTTCGAACTCAATGTATAGATAATAAGAGAAATACCTAGGATTGTGGTATCCTTGCAAATTTCTAGGATACCAATGGCACCATGGAAGGTTATTATGGCTTGATCCAAGATATTTTGAAGCTTGACTTTAAGCGATTTTTTATAGATGTACTAGATGTGAAGTGGTTTAAAGAAGTAGTAACAACGGGTGAGCATTGCACACTTAGACGTCATCCAAGTGGTTTTGTAGTGATTGACTCTACAAAATTTCACCAAGGCAAGAATGACACATTCGTACTACCTCAACAATGCGAGCAGGTATATTAGAAGCTATTTATTTTCATATATATTACTTCTTGATACATTCTCAAAATACAATAAATATCTAAGTTGCTTACTTTTTGTTTTTTAAATGCAGGTTGTGTATCACCCAATGGTAAACAATAACCGATGGTGGCACATCATCCCCATATCTAATCGTTCAAAACCAATATATGGCAATGCTACTAACATAGAGATAGTTGATGACAATCCAACAATCAATGATGATGCACATGATGATGCCATGATCGATGATATACATGATGCAGTGCAAGATGATCCCCCCAAGGATGTTCAAGGAAGCGCAAAAGAGGATAACAATATGGTTGCAGATGATGATGAAGAAATTGAGCATAGCAATACATCTAATAGTGGGAAAGACTTATTTGTTTCATTGCCTCTATTGGTAACACAGACCTAGAGGTAGATAGTCTAGCAAGGGCCGATCTCATTGAAGATGAGATTGATCATTCATTGTAGCATATAATTAGCTTTGAATGATTGGACGTATATTTATAATACTCAGAAAGAAGTAAAGTTAGTAATGTATTCTAAAAAATACTACCTGTTAAGATGTTTGGTCATATTTAGGGACTTTATGAGAAATGAAAAATATGTGCGTTAATTTTCGCATCTATAAGCGTGTTTGAAAACGCGGGCATATAGACGCATTATTCGTGTCTATATACTAGCACCAATAGACACCTTGATAAATGCGCCCGCTATTTCGTGTGTACAGTGCACATCTATAGGGCCTTTCTCTTATAGTGTATTGACTACCTTTCACATGCTTTTCTAATAACACGGGTGGCTATCACTGTCTTTACAATATCATCCACATGTGACATGTGTGCTAGAAATTATATGTTGCCATGATATTACTAGTAGCAAGAGATATGTCACCTACAAAGAGAGATATGATAAGTTGATAAGGCACATAAGACAAATCTTAATTCACTACACAAATGTTATGACGAAAAATAGTTATTGCAAAGCAAAAATTTGAAATATCAAGGATACTAGAGAATAAAGATGCCAATGGAGCCTCATGCTTTTCAAGCAATATGCCAATATGTGATGCCAACTTGTCGGAAGGACAAGTTATCCACAAGGTTTTATTTCATTGATGACAAGCACAACCGTACATGGAACTTATGGACGATTACGCATTGCGCTTAGATGCAAGAAGGGGCCAATCGCACGAGCATTATGCATGGGTATCTCGCGAGGACGATGATTGGGGGGGGGGGGGGGGGGAGAAGAGGGCGCGTAATGACGGCTCGATGGTGTGGAGAGCCAGAGAAGGAAAGTATAAGCTTAGGAATACAAGCCAACTAAGGATGGTCATGAACATGCATCTATAGGCTAGGATAAGCATGAAATCTAGTAGAGATATCTATTTGTGGGTAAAATATTGCGAGACCCTGCATATACAGGAGGGTCTAATGGAAGCTCCAGGCCTTGGTGAACTTCTTGAGGACTCTCTTTTTGGCGTCGAGCCAGGTCACATAGCCGCCATCAGGCTTGATGGTCCAGACGAAGTACTTGGTGTCGGTGTCGCGGGTGGCACCGACGAAGGTGATGAGCTTGTCCTTGACAGGGTTGTTGCCGGCGGTGCACTGGCAGGTGCAGGAGATGGAGCGGGCGCGGGGGTTCACGTCAAAGGTGAAGCGGTACTGGTCGCCCAGCCGGAACAGCACGTCGTCCTCGTAGGGCGCGCACTCGATGCGCGGCTGGCACCCAAAGTACCGATTCTCGATCGACACCTGCGGCTCCGCCTCTCCTTTCCTATAACTCCTGCCGACTGCCTCCGCTGTAAGCATATTGCCAGGCGCTCCCAGCAGCGCCATCACACAGACGACCATTAGGGCTACCCTCCCGGCTCCCAGTGCCGCCATGTTGAATGTTTCAGAATGTGCGAATGAATGGGATAAGGGTGATTTTGCAGTGGCTGATAAGAGAGAAATGAACATGAAAATGGGTATCGCTCCTCTTCTAGTAACTGTTGCTTTATATAAGAAAGCTTGGGGGGGCGGTTTCTTCTGTCTTGGCTGATAACAGCTAATAACAAGCTCAGGGGGCGTTGCTTTCCACAAGAATGCCCTCCCGGTATGGTTGCCTCTCTCTGTCTGTCTGTCTGTTGTCTCTGTGTCTCTGTGGGCCGTTTCTCTATTTCAACGCGCCTTATCCGCTCGTCGTCAACACAAACAAATGTCAAACTTGGAATCATCTTGCAAGTGGTGTCCCAAAGACTTGTTCCCAAATTCCAATCCAGCAAAACATTGATTTGTGCCAAAAACGTGTGAACATTCCCTAGAGGGTTTAGCTCAAGTGGTTTGAGCATCCACTATATGGATATCCATAGGTGTGTGAGTTCAAACCTTAGGTATACCTCTAAGACCTCTTTCAAATTTCAAGCCTTTCTCAAAAAAGATAATGAAAAAAGGAAACATAGAGTAATGGCTAGATGTTCCTAAAAGGATTGTGATGGAAAACTTAACTTCATTGAACATAGGCCTGCAACTCACGATCTAAAAGTAAGCTTCTTAACTCAAACCGTCTAACTCGAGTTAACCTATAAACTAAAAGTAATCTACTTAACTAAAACCTTTTAACTTAAGTTGAATGAGATCAAATTTTAGATGAAGATCTACCATGCTATGGTATCATTGTAATCGTAATTTAAAGTTCCTTGCATGTCAATCAACATTGCCCTTCTCCCAAACGAGGGTTAGCACTCCCATGGCACTCACCATCATGGGTAGTATGTTTTAGCTTGGACAATAAATGTGGGATGCTTAAGATGTTGGAATGTTGTCCTTAGAGGACTGGCGACAATTATTAGTAGCAAGGCATACTACTCAGAACCTGGTAGTGGGGGTTGGCATTTCTGGTTGATAAGATGAAGTCACTACAAGGATTTTGGTTATTGGTGGTACACTTGATTGGGAGCCCGTTCAAGTGGACAAAACTTACAAGGGTGTGGGTTTAAGGTTGTGGTAGGTGGAAGAGTTGCTACTTATGAATAGATGGTGGTGTATGCATCTTCACAATACTCTATACTTGCAATCACCCCCCCCCCCCCCCCCCTAAATAATATAGAATGTGAGTTTTACACACTTAAAATGTAATTTGCATCTAATATGTAAGGATAGCAAAGGGAAGGAAAAAGCCTTTGAGGATGCATCAAGTTTGATGACACCTAGTATTATGACTTTAGGTTCTGACTCTACTGGCAGTTCAGATCGTGAGCTTGGCATTTTGACTATCTATATGCTTGGCACGAGGCACATTAGGTACATTCTACCTCATGAGATAGGGGAATCAAGCAGTGCACCACAGCTTAGACCCTCGCAGAGAGTCGGGTATCTTGTTAACAAGTTAACTTACAATGGTTACTCTATGAAGCACTATGCGTATATGAAAAAGGTGATGGAAATTAAAGAACCATGTACATATGCTAAAGTAGTGGAAGATGAGCATTGGTGCACAACTATGGATGAGGAAATTGATGCCTTGGCTAAAAATGCAACCATGCGGTCATCACTTCTCAATGTTGGCACAATCTCATATCAATCTGGTTCAAGTCGAACATTGGGTCTCCATCCGATCTTCTCTAAAGAATAGCCACATGCACTACCCTCAATAAGAGAGAGAGCAAGGAGAGAGAAATACGGATTTCGTATCTTTATGATCAGGCTGCCATTTTTGGATCCAAGACAAGCGATATGAAGTGCAAAAATGAACAAGTAGACTAAGCAAATCATAGTATAGGCTTGCTTTGATTGTCCATGCCCCCCTCTCCATTTTTCAGGAGGACGATATGCAAGAGGATGTACTATTTTTTCTCGGTGGCTGAAAAATGGCCCCTTCCCATTATTTGAAAAATGTTTTGGACCTTAGCCCCAAGGGTCACAACCCTTCACAATTAGAATCTCTTTTACACTTCATTTGGATCCTCTATGATTGACCTTTGGAAACTTCGATATTGACAAATTATGCATTGAAAATTTTTGCTTGTCTGTCTCATAGTCCCGCACTAATTGGAGCTTTTTTTTCTTCATTCTAATATCTTAAAATTTTATTATAAATCTAAGACTGCTAGGAGGTCCATCTTTAAAAGTGACTTTAAATCATGTCTTCCACAACATCTTAAAATTATCAAATATGCATCTGCCGCTTCCATTGACCTTTAATTTTGTAACGTGTCCATCTATTCGCTCATAGGACACGTCTTAGCAGCCCATCAGTAAGGGAGTCCAGAAAGCGTCGCCCGGCACTCCACGGAATGTCACGAGGTTTGCCATCTAGGTCTTCCCGAGTCTACCACGAAGCAGAAGCATTCTGGCCATTCCCACTTAGGACCGACCTGAATCAGGGTTTTTCCTAGTGGTCAATTCCTAGAACGGTAGCTAGCGTCAAACCCCAGGTGAACTACTTTATGCAGAAATGTCAGGGTCGAAGCGGATTCATGCTGTACTTGGTTCAAGGAGAATGAGAAACGAGAGGGATGCAAAGCTCGACCTCTCTGCCTATAAGGCATAGTCCCATTCCGTTCCCTTAAAACAACATAAATTGGGATTCTAGTAACCTAGACTCTAGGTCAATGTTTCTTGCTGTTCATTTCCTTCGAGAAAAGTTCTCGGCCAACCAGGACCACCCATCCATAGGATGGACCCATGGCCACATCCACCACACTTTCCTCAAGGTTTCTTTAGTTATCTAATTACCTATCACATTTAGTTTGACATGCAAAAAACAGCTTCCTTAATTAGCCTTTTAGTCACTGGTTCCTTCACGTAATCTTAGCACTAACATAGAAAAACAATGTCAAACAAGTTCCTTTACAACAATTGATCTTATTTATCTTTGGAATACATCTTATAATCCAGCCCATAGGCTAATCCATAATTCGCCCGAAGACAATCCATAATCCGCCTGAAGGCAATCCATAATCCGCCCGAAGGCAATCCAGCAATCCACAGGGATTACTAATCCAAGATTCCACCTGTAGACTAGTATGCGGGCCTTGAGATCCAATCCCGAGTCACGTCGGCCAGAGCCCCCCTGGCACCCAAGCGTCCTCCTGCTCCAAGTAGCGCCCAACGAAAAGACCTCTCACGAGGTTTCGGTCCACGTTCCCGACGCGGCTAACAACCCCCTTGGTTAGGGTCAGGCAAACAGTCGGGGGTAACAGATGATGCCTCTCCCTCCAGGCCTTCAACCTGAAGCATGAATTATATTTCCATCCTTAGTTCATTGAGCAAAGCAATACAAACAATGCTTCTAACTTATACAAACACAAACAGTCCAATGGTCATTTTATTTGGCCAACTGCTAAGGAGTGAATCCTCTTCTTCGAATACGTCCAACATCCGATCCGGGATCAATTGCGACTTGGCAAGATCCCCAAGGGTTTATTTGTTTACCCTTTTATTCCTTGGGTTAGGGTTTATACCCTGTCAACCCTAATTAGCAAACACCTTAGGTTTCTTAAATTAAGACAGTAAATCTTGGCGACTTTGTCGCTCTATCTTGATTTGTCAATTGCTCGTTACCTTAACTTGGCAACTTAGTAGCAGGATGACTACTCATCCTCTTGCAAGTTAGACTTGCACTAGAACCTGCCAACCTTATTCCAAGGAGTGGAAAATCTATCCTGTGATAAAACCACAAAGCCATGTGACGTTGCAACTTGTTGCACAAGTGTCACACCTAACTCATGGGATCATTTCACCCATCAATGGCGTTTCTTGGTCAAGAAATACGTTTAGTCAAGATGAAGGGTTTGGGGTGTCTTCTTACCCAACCCAATCCTAACCTTACTAGGCCAATGACATTTGGCCCTAGGGATTCTAAACTTAATCGAAAGTTTAGTATTAGGTCGATCGATCTTTAGGGTAAGCCCTAGATCGTTATTGTATGGGTGTCCAATTTAACCCAAACATTACGTGAATTGTGGGTAGGACTTTTGGGTTTGAGGGTCTCAACTTGGTGACCAAGTGCGATACTAGGCAGAATTTCTAACGTGCTAAATCCTAGTATCACTTGAGGTGTTCGTTGTACTAACTAGTTATGCTTATATGAATCCCTTGAGGTTTATATCCTTACAAGTGATCTAGCCAAATCAGTCTACTTGTCTTGCGACAAGAAACGATCTCTTCTTAGAGATGCTAAGTTTGTTCTAAAAGTGTAAATAGTTGCAAGACATCACATTACGTGTAAGCATGTGATTCATTACTTCTATGCAACTATAAGGTTTGTAATAACTATTTCTTTTCCTTGCAAAAATCATGATGATTGACAATTTGGGAAATAACTTGCACAAAACCTACATAGATTTACATCAAGAGTTTTTGCCTACAACCTTTCGTTTAATGCAATCGAATTTCAGGCATTGATATGACATGCAACCTTTTCTAGATGCAACTTCGATAAATGAAGTTCATGCATGACGAATATTATAAGACTAATGTTGACTTAATCCATTCTACAAGCATCTTCGCATGCAACATGCAAGTCCATAGTTTCATTTCCATGCCATTTGGACAACATCTAACGAATGTTAACGATTTTTCCTCATGCGAATCACAACAAGGAAGTTATTGCCTAAATGCAATATACGCTTGTTCTTTCTTGCAAGGAGACAAGTGTGAATTTAACAAAATTTCCATCCTTTTAACCTATGCAATATGCATTTAGGTTAGTCACTTTAGAAATGCACGAAAAGGGCAATATGCGACTAAGCTCATAAGATGAATAAGTAATTTACATTCATAACTTTGGAAATGCAAGCAACCCAATTTCATGACATGCACCAACCCTTGTCCATCGTTCAAGGAGATAATTTCTCAAATGTATTTTTATCTTTACTACATGAATTAGAGACAAGCCTAAATGCATTCTTCCCATGGAGTTAAGCGTGCCTAATGCATTTCTTTTTTGGGGAATTAAACTCATAGAACCTGGGCTTGATGGCTCGTGGGGATGTCCACGTGTATACTTGGGTTTGAGACCTCCACGTATGCGCCTTGCATCTTTTGTTTTGGGGCCATTTATGCAGCGTAATTTTTGTTGCAGCAGCTTCCCTTGGATTATTTGCGCATCCTGAAGAATTATAGTCTGCGACCTTTCCCTCCTGCACGGGATCAGGGCTTTGGGAGCTTGCATTTTTAAATCCTAGGGATAAGCCCTATGCACTAGGCTTATAGAAGCCTGCCTTTAGAAGCTTCTTCTCTGTCTCACACAACGTGACGTGGAGGGGAGGGGGTAATGATTGGAGGGGAGGACGATGACGAATGGGAGGATGATGATGGAGATGGGTAGGCGGCTGAAACGCGGCACCCGGTGGCAGCAAGTGGACTTCACGACAGCATCCCTTGGCGTGGCGATGGTGGCGACATCACGATTGGCATGCGGTACAGTAGCCCTCTTCTCTACCTTCCTTCTTGCCTCCCCCCAAGGCTAAGGGGGAGGTTATATATTGTTTAAGGAAGGGGGGGGGAGATCCACCACGTGGAGGCTTCATGCCTTCCCTCCCTCATGCATCCCCACACCACACTCCTCCCTCTGTCCACTTAACTCACTCCTCCGCACACTCCCTCTCCCCCTGCCATGCATCGGCTGAGGGGAGGGGTAATTAATAAAAAACATTGCCTTAATTTCACCCATTATCCAATTGCCCCTTTTTTCAAGAAGGGTGTTCTCACACGGCTTTGCGGTCTTCAAGCCGCGGCTCCTTATGCATAGTGCGGTTGGAGTTCATTAACACGTGAAGGTGGGGTTTTTAGCCCAGGGTTCTTCTAGTCGCGGGGAGAATATTTTAAGTTGATTTTGCACGGGCATGTAAAGGTTAAAATTCATTAATATTTCTCATGGAAATATTACAAATTTCCACTTCAAATTGGCAGAATTTAGCACATTTTTGGCTTTCATTGGGTCACAAAATCCTGCGCTCTTTGGCAATCACATGATAGGGTGACTCAATCCACGAACTAATCTATATATATAGAAACCAAAAAAAGCATCAAGCTGCTTTAAAAAAGAACACGCAAAAAAACACAAATACAACTCTCACTTAACCCCCTAACAAAATTAAGATATGAAGATTCACAAGGGATAGGGTAAGCAAAATCTCACACACACTGAGAGTCGATTACTAGCCAATTGCTCCAACATAGATTGGCTTTAAAAAACTATCAAAAGAGTCATCCTAAGCAATGGTCTATTGACCTGCCTATTGAATCTAGGACAAGTCGACCAAGAACTCCTACTAGGTGAGGACTCCTATAGCATGGTTTTTTTTAATAGATACTTTTGATTTATCACTTATTTATACTTCAATTCTTGATACTCTGGTGTAAAAAGCAGGGAAATGAGCGTATTGTGACCCAAGGAGAATAGAGCATCGTCTCAGGTCCTGTCTCGATACCCAAGAACCAACCAAGCTCTCATAAGCTGGCACTAAATCCTTTTTCTTCCGCTCACTTTTATTTTTGCTCCAACCATCCTTATTTATTTTTTGTCTAAATGTCACCCCTAGGAAGACAAGGCAACATCTCCAAGAACCTATCATGCCTTCTCCACGCAATGATCACTTGCTCTTTGAAAAATTTTAATTGCATTTTTTTAATTTTAGGGGTTAGAACCCTTTTTTACACACCTCTTTATTTGGATATATATCATATATATTCATTGTTTCTTGTCTTTCTTTTATTTGGGTAGGCTTCTCTATTTGCCTCACAACTAGCAGAAGCTCCTAAAAACAGCTGCCTAGTAGGCTAGCAAGACATGGTCACTAAGGGCTACCTCAAAATAGATCTTTGAGTGCCCATCAATGTCTTTACAAGAGGCAAATAACTACTCAAACCTCCCCAAAATATACTAGATGAAACCTTGGGATTTCATGCCTTGATTTTTTTGTTTTCAAAGAAGAAACAAAAAGCTTCTATGTAGTAAGAGGCTCACTCGATGTACACTCTTGAATCTGTTTAGTACAACACTAAGACAAGAAACCATTAATCACACCTACATCAAACAAGAAAATGGCCCTCTTGGCTTAACAAAAATATAGCTATAAAGTACACCATTCAGTATCCTATGGTTGAAAATAAACCCCTTGACCCCCATGCAAAATCATACTGAAATACAACACTTGACCAAGGGAATGGGCTACTCATGCCCTACAATAAATGCATCAAATTATTAGCTAACCCCCTTGCATAAATGGCAAGGGGTGTCCTAAAAATATGTTATTGAATGATCATATACATCCATGAAAGAATAGGAAGATGGCCAATTGCTACTTGACTCATCACCCATACTAACCATTGACAACCATAACAAGAAATGTCAACAACAAGCAGTCCCCACAATAATCCTGAGCTAATAAGATCAGGAAATTTTAATAACCCCTCAAGATCACAGTTGAGAAATACATCCTCAACAAAGGCATAATTTTCCAATGAATCTACAAAGCAGTTCCACCAACAAGGAACCGGTTGACAACTACTATCTCAAAAATGTGAAATAAATCCAAAGTTTCATGATGATACATCTGTAGAATGGGATTCCTCACACTATAAGTACTCCCATTAAATTGATTCATCACTAGTAACTGCAAGTCACCTTTCACCAATAAATGACAAATAGCACCATGTTAGGCTATATTTAGCCCCATGATTAAAGCCTTGTATTTTGCCATGGTATTAGTAAAAGTGGTGTCTAAATAAACTCCCATTTTCATTACAACTCTACATTGGGGGTCTTTAATAACCATATTGATACTCGTATGCTTAGTGGGCCCTTATGAAACTCTTTCAAAATACAAGTATAGACCCATTCTTCATTGACAAGCCACTCCATATCAATCAGCCCACTCATGCTTATGGTAGTCAAAGTTAAGTCAAGAGAGGATATATGATAGGTACAATCCCTTCTTCCTCACCAAACTCAATAAAGATGCTAATAAGAACCCTACAACAATGGTGGCAGTAGATCTTAATATCCCACATGAAATAAACATCTTGCCACTCAATAATATGATAGTTCTTACTCCAGCAAATGACTTGACCTCGGTCATAATGCTACTCTAAATATGGATGTTCCAAGTAAATAAGGAATGGTTTTTCCCATCTAATTTCCTTGGCACCTACTGCAAGTTTGAGCTAGATCCTGGAAGACCTACAAAGGTACCAAGTTTGACATTAGCCCCTACACATAATAGGCTTTAACTTATTAAAGTTTATTTTATTTTTAAACTCTATCCCGTGCAAATTTGCTAAAAAGGCTATAGAGCCATTATTTTCTATATGAATGATCTTATAATAAGGGCCATCCCATTTGAGTTCTAACTTGCCAAGAAATAACTCATGACATGCATCATAATATAGGACCAAGTGATCCTTCACAAATTTATACATTTTAGAACAAAGGTCATGAAGATCTTTCATCCTCTTTTTCCCTACCTCTTGACGTAACAAATCCTATGATAAAATCTCATCAAGATATGCTAGGGAGGTCAACCTTTCTTGCAATGATTCCTCTTTGCCCAAAGAATGGTTCAATGCAAACCTCAAAATAGGTAACTCAATTTCCAAGGGCAAGACATACTCTTTCCCATATACCAACTTAAATGGGATATGGCATGTTGCTCTTTTGAATGTAGTATTATAAGGCCAAATAGCTACAAGATGTTTCTCGTCCAGGTCTTACCCTTAGATACACTTTTGGATAAAATCCCTATAAAGTTATTTGTAGGTACACTCTAAGATTTTCCTAGCATTGTGTCTCTAATAAACATCACAATGCTTAACATATTAAAAAGCATATTGAAAAACTGACTGCCACCAAATAGCTAGCACGTAAAGCTTTATAGGTAGCGAGCCATCCAACAAAATGGCCTCCACATGATGCTGAATCATGATATTCCTCCAGATTAAAGGGTACTTCATCAAGAACCACACAACAACAATAAATCTCATCAACACTTTTCCTATATAAGACATCTGCTATTATTGAAAAGAAAAGTTCTTGCTACTTAATCTTTCTCTTCTCAAATTTAGACAGAGTTTCCTATATAAGACATCTACTATTATTGAAAAGAAAAGTTCTTGCCGCTTAATCTTTCTCTTCCCAAATTTAGACAGAGTTTCCATCAGATTGCTTGTTGATAGATAATGCATGTTAAATGCATATCATAATGGAATAAAGGCCGCATCAATTTTTCATAAGTCCTCGCAGCCACTCATGTTAACATACTCTTCCTTAGGCTCATCAAAATCTACTAGACACTCTAGGATACATTGCAGCTTTGGTAGCTTGCTCCTAATATCATAGTCAAAATCCTAGATAGAGATCAACCACTTGGCTAGGCAATGAGGGGGTTGAAGCTTGTTCAGTAAATAAGCACAATTCCTCTGCCTTGATGAAGAACACCACCTTCTCATAAAGAATATAATGTCTGAACTTCTTGATAGAGAGCACCATAGCCAAGCAAACCTTGTCCAAATAGTTATAAAGAAGCCATGATATTTCCAAATTTTAGCTTGTGAGAGAATGCAATAGGATGATAAAGTTGTTCCTCCCCGATTTGAAATAAGCAACAACTAATACTACACCTTGTGGCAGCCATGAATATATAGAAAACCTCACCCCCTTTTTGGATCTTTTAAAACTAGCACCTTAGATAATTCCATTTTAACATCTTCAAATGCCAGACTGCATGCTTCTGTCTATTAAAAAACATGGCAGTGAGATAAAATATTCATCAAGGGTAATGAATGTTCAGCCAATGCATTAATGAAATGAACATAGTACCCCACAAATGAAACAAAACTGTGAACTTTCCTAGGGCAAGTGGGTGGGCTTAGGGCCACAATAATAACCACCTTTTCACAATCAATGATGATACTAGTCCCACTCACAATACGACCTAATAGCAAACCATAAGGCACCCCAAATACATACTTCTAAGGATTCAACGCTATGCAGTATTCATGACATCACTCAAAGCATACATATAGAAAAATCAACTCTATGACGAGTCATGGTAGTTGCCTCCACGTCATCTATGAAACCTTCTGCTCTTCAAGGGATATATCACCAAACCTTTTATTAGTCTTTCTTTGCCAAGACCTAAGATTATTACATAGGCCAAAAGCCATTACATGGTATGCAAAAGTACAATTGTAATGAAGGTAATCTTGAACTTATCCTCTTCAGCTAGCCATTTGATTATAACCTGCAAAATAGTCCATGAAAGAGTATATTTATCACCCTGCCAAACTGATCTAAAATTTGATCGATAAAGGGTAGAGGATAATAGTCCTTTATCATCTACTTGTTCAATTCCTTAAAATCGACACATAGGCAAATTTGGTTGTTCTTTTTCTTTCATATTACCACTGGTGAGTACTATTCTATATGTTCAATAAGAAAGATCGAACTAGCCTTCCTTAAATGCATCAATTCCTCAAACTGAGGCTCTCTTAGTTCAAAAGACATGTCTAACCTTCTACCTCATTTGACTTCACATAATGTGTTTGTTGTGTTAAACTCATGAAAGTTTTCCACTACTCTCTTCTCTTTCCACACTAGCCACTTTTTTGGCTTCTTGATAATCGTAGTACCCTCCTTTTCTTTCAATTTCCATTTTCTTTCGATCACAGACTCCTCTAAAACACCATCATTTTTAAGAGAACCTGCATGGGCATCCAAATCCTTCTTATCGTCCCTACTATGTTTATGGTTAACTTTGCTTGTACTATGGTCATCTTTCTAAGTGTCTTTTAGTTTCTGACCCTTAGTTACTACCCTCACATTGTTAGGCTATAAACTCTCACTGACTAAGGCAAAAGTTTCAATCAAACTCACCCCACTAGGCATTTCCTTGAGTGTGTCTTTTATTGAGTTGCAAAATTTACTTAGGGCCCTCTCCTTTAGTATTCCCATTGTTCACATGAGGGTTCATAGGTCTAGGTTGCTAGCACTACCTTATTGAATAGAACTCACCCTACTCCAACAACTAGTGGCTAAGTGACCAGTCTTCCTGCATATATCACATTTGACATTAGGACAATTATGAGGGAAATGTTGTCCACCACACCATTTAAAGCTGAATTGTGATGGGCCCCCATCATCAAGCTTTCTAGTACCCATCAAATTTTGCTGGTGCTTTAAAAAATGAATATCTATAGTGATCTAATGGTATTGCTCAATGATCATATCTGTACAATATTTCATCATACCTTTTACTTCCTCTACAATGTTTGATGCAAAGTGGCTTCAGGAGCTACTCCCCCATTAGGTTGCATAGCTTGCAAAGGGGTTGCTACCTATACTACTAACCCTTGATTTAAAAAAGGAGATCTTTGGCTAACTGATAGCTTAACAACATTTGGAGAAGGTGGCAATAAAGAAACATTCTACATCATACTTCCTTTACCATTTGGGCTGGTCCTCATAGGGGTATTGATCACACCCTAATGTCCACTAACCAATAACGACACATTCTACATCATACTTCCTTTACCATTTGGGCTGGTCCTCATAGGGGTATTGATCACACCCTAATGTCCACTAACCAATAAAGACACATTCTACATCATACTTCCTTTACCATTTGGGCTGGTCCTCACAGGGGTATTGATCACACCCTACTCCTCTTGAGGCAAATAGAGAATTTGTTTTGTCTCTATCTTGCATAATGCACATGCCAAGAATTTGACCTCCATTTCCTAAGCCCCTCATGTCAAAGGTTGATAAGTGCTTATCTTGTGCCATTTTTTCACTATATTTTGGTAAAATTTAAGGTCTTTGGCTTTGTATTATGTATTATTTTTCATAAAATTTAATTAAAAATAAGGTTGTAATGTCGTATTTAGGTTGTGCTGAGGTGGAATTAGAAGTTGAGAGTCTAGGTATTTTTAGATGAAGAATTTAGGGAGAGGGAAAATAATAAGTGATAGAAGGCAGATGTGGGAAAAACTTTAATGAAAAGCGTAGATATTTTCGAGACGGGTAGAAATACAGGTATAATTTAGCATGCATACATGGAGTTTGAGTCAAGAAGTTGTGTTGGGGCAGGGACAAATTAGGTCCAGAGATGTGAAGAGATGTCAAAGAAACTGGTTCAGGTGGAAAAACGGTCATTTTTGAAAAGAGGTTATTCAAGAAGTTGAGGGGGGAGGGGGGGTGTCAAGTGAAGACGGGGGGAGTTGTAGAGAGAGAAAGAGACAAGAAAAATGGGTGCCATCATTTTGTGGGTCTCTTGCTAAGTTGCTGCAAGTGTTGCCTCATTTTCGGCATGCATTGGTTGTATTTGATCCTCTTTTACATCTCCTTCAACCTCATACCATTCTTGATCATGATTCTTGAGTGTAGAGAGAGAAATTTTCAACAAGATTAAGGAGAGATTAGTGCGTATTAAAGGGAAAAGTGAAAGATTAAGGATTTTGAAGATTGCTAGAATTGAAGGAGAAGAGGAGCAAGCAATATCACTCTCAAATATAGTGGATCGTCCTTAATTATCTTTTTAATCGGTTATGAATATTTTCATTAAACAGTGAATAAAAATTTAATAGAATGTATGGTTTATGGTTGTATGCATTCATTTTATGATCTCTGAAGGTAAAATGGAAGAGAAGAATTGAAGTTATTGCATTAGAATGTTTGAATTGATAGAAAAATTATTGAAATTAGGGTAGAAACTGCAATTTTAGGCCATAATTAGAGAAAATTAAGAGTTATATATAATGTTGATAAGAAGTAAATCAAAACAGAGTTATAATGCATTTAAAGGGACCTAAAAACAAAGCTTCATATGCTAGAGATGAATCTATCAAAAGATATATGCATTTTAGTATAAAAATGGCAGTTTTTGATTGTAATTAGAGATAATTAAGAGTATTAGTGAAATATTAAGGATAAAAATGAAAAAAAGAGTTAATTTAGGTCATCATGGATTTATCTACTAATTCTTAACTGAAACGGACTTTTGAAATTAAAGTTATTGACTTTTAATGGTGAAAAGAATAATTTTTTTGTGTTTTTCGATAGTAATTAGTAAATATCAAGAGTAAATGGAAACGTTTATGGATGAAAATTGGTACTAAAACTACATTCAATATAAGGAATTGTTGGTTAATAGGGTTTGATGTATTATGATCAGGTGTAATTATTATTAATTTTTTGGATAGTAGTAATGAAAAATCAATAACTTTCGATAATGAGTGATTTAGAAGAAATATTGAAAAGATAATATAGTTTATTTATTGTTCAAAATCTACTCATAACATTTTACTAAGAATGGACTTCATTTGTATATACTTTCTTTGTTAAATATAATTCGAGCCTAAAATAGTAATTAGTAAATATTAGTAATAGTATTAAGGTATAAGTAGAAACTAAGTATGGATGAAGAGTTTTCAAGTAATTTCTTTCTCTGGTAGAAATCTTGAAGCTAATGGAATTTATATATTATAGGTTCTAGTTCAAAATGAAAGTTAAAAAGTGATGTTTAGTGAATTGTAAGTATGCGAAGAGGATTATTAGTTGGACTACTAAGAAAGAGGATCATATAACTTTTATACTGATAATTTTAAGATGAAGAATATATGAATATCCACCTTAAACCTTAATTAATACAATGGCTTTACACATAGCCATTTTGCTTACATATTTGGGGGCTTTCTAAGGGCCCGTCATTTTTGGTGCATTTATTGGGAGAGGCAAGCGTGTTAATTAAGGAGAACCAGGGATGGTATTGGATGGTTTTAAATCTAAACATAAGCTAAAAAGGAAATAAATTTTAAGTCGGAGATAAGATATTAACAAGGAACAAAAACGGGGAGGAAAGATCTTTCAATCGCTTGAAAATCACATTCTCTTCAAAAGTTCAACATCCCAAAAGGGGCACATAATAAACTACCACAAATATGGCAGGATCAACATATAAGGAGTCTTCCCTGAGAGATGGGGAGAAGCTATAGAGCCTAGGATTAGAATCTTACGCCTATTTGACCTTTCCATGGGATTTAACTTGTGATTGTGAGACCTACCCAATGATCCGACCTAACAAGATTTTGATGTACCAATACAACAAATATTTCTTGCAAATTTTCTTTCCTAAATTGCTAAAGGATATAAAACACATTATTGTTAATAAGGCACGGGACACTGATTTGATGGATGAGGGTAAGCATTTTGGACTTCAACTATGGTTGATGTCAAGCAATTGTGCACTTGGCATTGGATGTTTCAAGATGAAGCAAAGGGGATTGTCATGTTAGCTTCACATTATAAGTTAGTCGATGAAATTCAACTTAATACCATTAGTGTGCACAACCATTAGGATTGGTTTTCTAGAGAGTTGTATAAGACTTTTAGGAGAACAGACTGGGCTCAAGTGTCTCAGTGGGGGTAGTAATAATGAAAGGAGTTAAGGTAATGTTTGATACAAAGGAAGCACGGGAAGTGGCTGAAATTTTAGGTTTATTAGGAAAGCTCAGTGAAGACATACCATATGGTGCGGAGGATAAGGAACTACCTGACATTCTTCGGAAGTTGAGTTTACACAAACAGGGTCTCTTACAATAGAGATTGATAGAAGGATGTGCTTGATAGGGAAAATCATCGCATGCCAGAGTGAATGAGTGAAAACCAAAAGCCAGCATGGGAAGAGAGAGACAGAAGAAGATTGGAAAAGAAAATTGAGCAAATAGTGGAGCAATTAGAACAATTGAACACTGAATTGCAAAATACCTTGCAAGGTGAGCGATATTTATCATTAGAAACTGGAACAATCACTTGAGAGACATCTTCTGTTGAAATTGAGTCATATTACAATTGGGAGGGGCAAGCAAGAAGTTACAAGGGAATGACTGGTACCAATAAGTGTAGCTCGAAGAAGGGGTCAATTGATAGTAAGAAGAAAGAAGAAGATACAAAGGAAGAGGTTCAAAATAGTGATGACACTCATGTTGATCCTACGATAGAAGATAATAAAATAGACAGTTTTGCGAAATATTGGGGTCTTAGTAAATTATTTTCTGACCCAAAAGAGCGGATTCCAATCTTTGAAGATTTAGAGGAAATCTTAAGAGTATTCTATATGGCTATGAGAGCACTTGTGTGACTTACAGATTTCATGCAATACTCTGGTCGTTGGGATGATGATCCTGACATGCATATCTAGTGCGTTTGAGGTTACATGCATAGCAAATGAGATCATAGATAATGATCGAAAATTGTATATATTTCTAGCAACTTTGAAGGATGAAGCAGCCTTGTGGCATGGAAACCTTCCTACTGCCACAAGGGCAGCTTTTATAGTTTTAAGAGAGGCATTTTTAATTAAGTTTAGGAGGCAAGGGTTCTAGGACCGTTTAGGATTGGAATTTGACTATATAGCATAGAACCCAGGAGAAACTGTGGAACATTACATTGAGAAGATGAAGACATTAATTAGAAAGATGGGACAAAATGCTCCCTTACAGAATATGCAAAAACAAATTTTTATTGAAGGATTGCAGGAAATAGTGAGGGAACATGTGAGCCTGAAGCGACTAGCTAATTTAGTCGACACAAAGATAGAAGCACGATGGTGGGAGGAAGTACAACTAGGACAGTTGAGGAGGAAGGGGTTATACAGTAACCTTGGATTAGTTTCCCTCAAGTATGTCACCGTCCATGGCGGCTAGTACTCCATATGTAGGAGCCTCGGTAGCTCCTCAAGCTACTTACATGAAAAATGTACACATAGCACCATCATCAATGCCATACTCAGGATTAAATCCCTATCTCGTACTACCTATATATCCACCACCATCGATAGTAATTGCATCTATAGTACGGAGTCTAGATGAGTTTAAGGTGGCTAAGCTGATAGCCAAATCCCTAGCAGATATGAAGAAAGAGATCCTGGCTGAAGTAAACCCCAATGTTACGGATGTTTATAATGTTAGCTAGCCACAAGGTCAATTCTAGTATCTGGTCAAAGGAATCCCACGCCATCAAGGTCTAATGCCTGGTGTCGAAAATGCCATGGTTTCGGTCATTTAGCAACATAATGCCCCACACCAAGCAAAGTAGTTCCTGATCAACCAAGAAATTTTTTTTGCGAGTATTGTCTGAGAAACAATCATGTGGAGAATCAATGCTGGGTTAAGCAAGCTCATCTATGAATGACAACAACAGGCATGCCAACTCAAGCGACACCTTTTGTTCCAAGGAATCAGGGATAGGGATGATATTTAGGGGATAAGAGGAGGTCCTCACCATATAGAAATCCTAATTTCAGAAGGAATAATAATGTAGGAACAAGTGTAGTTTTTTGGAGATGTGAGCAACTTGGACATGTGGTTAGATTTTTCCCAAATGAGCAGAAGAGGAAGGATTATGTCCCTTTGTGTGCCAAGTGTAGCCATGAGGGTCATTGTGAAAAGGATTGTCCCAAAGGAGGTACATCTTCACAAAGCCAAGAAAATGGTATAGGCATTTCTAACTTAGCAATGAACTTAGTAGAAATCGTAGAGGATTTGGAGGTGAAACCAATTAAGAAAAAACATGTCACTTTTAACTTGGATGTAATGATTGGGGCAATCATGCGTTCACAATCAAATCTAGTGATTATTTTGGAGAATGAACATGGTCTGGGGCTAAATGAAACTATTAGTGCCAAGATTGAAACTTTAGAACAAGGAACATATTTACTTGAACATTCAGAATATCATGATGTAGAAAAAAATGCGACAAATTCGCCACCTAATTCGGAAGATCAACCTGTTTTGTCCATTCCTTTAAGTTCTCCAAAGATAAAGGAAGGAGTGGCTCCATTTCCTCAAAGTTTGAGAGGATCTAAAGTGAATAAAGACAATGACAAGGATAGAGGAAAATCTTTTGATGTATGGGATGAACTGGAAATTTTACACTTGTCTATTAATTTGAGATGATTACTTAAAATTGCTCCTACTTGTAGAAGAGAGATATATCATAGATTAGTACGGCAAAGGGTTAAAAGGAGAAATCCCATGATTGTTTTGCCTAATGCAATAAGTGATACTAAATATACAGGTGTTTGATCTGTAAGAATCGCTAATTTATTCTTGGATCCCAAAGCTCCATTGGTAGACATGGATGTGATGAAGCACATGATATTTGGGGCTTGGAGTAGCAGTGAATTTGATGACAGAAGAGACAATGCTTAAATTGGGGTTGCATGATAAGGAGAATACAAATATTGTTCTACCATTAGCTGATCAATGAAAAGTGACTCCCTTAGGTTTCTTACATCAAATTCCAACTATGATTGTAGGATTGGACTTTAGCATTAATTTTTTGGTAGTGCGACCTATCCAAGGAGCTACTTCATATCCACTTCTTTACATTGTAACCATCGAGAAGTAATGCCAAAAGCCTCTCTCATTCCAAAGAATGAATACCGAATTAACTGATCATCAGATTATAAAAGTATACAGTGCACAATCAGTACTTAAAAGTAGCATGGAAGTTGCCCCAAAGGATGTACAGGCAGCAGAGAAAGAATACCTTTGTAATGGACCAACTCAAAACAAGAGAGATAAAAAGTGGGTGGTTCTGTGTCTGTATATCAACCAGAAACAAATAAATCAATTGATCAATCATACTATTAATGAAATAATTAATCATGAAATTATACTATTTTCTCAGAGTAGCATACTAAGTCAGTCTCAAACAAATAAAATGATTATCAAACACTAAATTTTACAACTTGTTTGAAAAGCCATCCTTATGAGTGTCGGTCCAATACACCCATCTTGTTGGTAATAATGTTGAATGACTTAAGTCTCTTTCATTCTGATGATTCAAACACAAGAGCTACTTAGGTAATGCCCAACCTCCACTTGCATACCGAAAGCTCCATAAAAAAGCCTAAGTTACAAAGAGAAGGGATTCAATCTGAGGCACCATGGCAGAAATGGGTGAACGAACAATGCCTGCAACAAGCCATGGATGTATTAAGCATTCATACATTAAGAACAAACACCCCAAAAAGGGCACATGCTTACCTACGAGACCATGGAAGATCTTCACATCAGCAAATCATGCAAAAGCCAAATAGGAAAAGTTAGGAAGAACAAAATATCTTTTGACTACACAAGTAGTAGTGGTAGTGGTAGTGACAATAGTAGTTGTTGTTTAATTTCTTCTCTTCTATTTTTTTTTTTTGTGGTAGTGGTAGTCGTGGTCATAGCCATGATTGTAGTAGTAGTACTTGTAGTTTTCTTGTTTGTTGTTGTTGTAGTAGTAGTAGTTGTTTTCTTTTCTTGTTTAGTTTTCTTGTTTGTTGTTGTTATTGTTGTAGTAGTTTTTTCTTCTTTTCTTGTTTGTTATTATTGTAGTAGTAGTAGTAGTAGTAGTAGTAGTTGTTGTTGTTATAACACCATATTGGGGAATATGGGAGGTTTGGGACATGTGGTCAAATCTTTGGATTTGTCATAACTTGAACACTATGACTCCAAATTGAGCACTCTATAGCTCAATAGATTCCATATTTTAAGTGCTTTCCAATGATAGGTCATATCATATGGTTTTGAGAAACTTATGGGTATGTTATCCGAGTGCCACCTTTTTAGTATTCAAAAAATGGGAATTGGGAGATTCCCAACCTCACTAACATTTTGTTTTATTGTTTTTTCTTCTTTTCTTGTTTATTTTTAGTGGTAGTGGTTTGTAGTAGTAGTAGTAGTAGTAGTAGTAGTAATAGTAGTAGTAATAGTAGTAAAAGTAGTAGTAGTAGTAGTAGTTTTCTTGTTTGTTATTGTTGTTGTTGTTGTTGTTGTAGTTTTGTTTCTTTTCTTATTTATTGTTGTTTAGTTTTCTTGTTTGTTGTTGTTGTAGTAGTGGTAGTCGTAGTTTTTTTTTCTTTTCTTGTTTGTTGTTGTTGTTGTTTTAGTTGTTGTTGTTGTTGTTGATATTTCTTCTATTCTTGTTTATTGTAGTGGTAGTGGTAGTGGTGGTGGTAGAGAGAGAGAGAGTTGTTGTGGTGGTCATAGTCGTGGTTGTAGTCGTTGTAATCGTGATTGTAGTACTAGTACTAGTAGCAGTAATAGTAGTTTTCTTGTTTGTTGTAGTAGTAGTAGTAGTAGGTTTTTTCTTTTCTTGTTTATTGTTGTTTAGTTTTCTTGTTTTTTGTAGTAGTAGTAGTAGTAGTTTTTTCTTCTTTTCTTGTTTATTGTTATTGTAGTAGTAGTAGTTGTTGTTGTTGTTGTTTTTTTTTTTCTTCTTTTCTTGTTTATTATAGTGGTAGTGGTAGTGGTAGTGGTAGTCCTGGTCGTGGTCGTGGTCGTGGTCGTAGTCGTAGTCGTAGTCGTACTCGTAGTCGTAGTCATAGTCGTAGTCATAGTCATGGTTGTAGACGTAGTCGTAGTCGTGGTTGTAGTAGTAGTAGTGGTTTTCTTGTTTGTTGTTGTTGTAGTAATAGTTTTTTTTATTTTCTTGTTTATTGTTGTCTAGTTTTCTTATTTGTTGTTTTTGTTGTTGTAGTGGTAGTAGTAGTAGTTTTTTCTTCTTTTCTTATTTGTAGTAGTAGTAGTAGTAGTAGTAGTAGTAGTAGTAGTAGTAGTAGTAGTAGTAGTAGTAGTAGTAGTAGTAGTAGTAGTAGTAGTAGTAGTAGTAGTAGTAGTAGTAGTTGTTGTAGAGAGAGATATATGTTTTGTTAAAGGAAATGAGAGAGGGGAAGGAAGAGAAAAAGGAAGAAGGAACGAGAGAGAGGCAATAAACATATAGCATAATAAAGAAAGAGAAAAAGAGAGAGAGATGGAAGGAGATGAGATAATTAATGGATAAAAAACAAAGAGAGAGTGGTGGCGAGGTTCGGTGAGGTCTGGTGCAACACCACGAGATGGGAAACACTCTGACATACATTAATTTGTGGGTGGGTTGGTGGAGACTTTACATACGTTAATTTTTGCTGAGTTACAAGAGAAGAAATCCCTTCTTAAACAATTTAAGAAAGAAAAAAAGAATGATAACAAAAATAAATTGTTTGTTGTAACGTAGACAAAATGGAAAATGATGAAGATCTTGATGTTCAAGATCGCGAGGCATATCTTAATCAACATGTCTCATGTCCTTACTCTCAATGTAAGCTAGCAATTAGATGAAAACGTCGATTGTCTATAGAACACGTACGATGCTTTGGCAAGTTTCAATCTGAGATCATTGATCAGGCAATCTTGGATTTTGAGCAAACGGTACGAAAAGTTAATATCAATCATGCATTGTACTCGCAAGCTAATTGAATACCATATACAAAAAGATTAGGTGTGGCTAGCAAATTTTCTATCCAGGGAGATGACGTATCGTCCCAAGGAGGAGTGCACACTTTGCGGCCAATTAGAAGAGTTCATGGGCGTGCGATGGATGGAGTGCTTGAGCCAATCCACCACTTGGAAGGTACTACCCAATCTATACCGTCAATACCAGAGGAGACAGACAGCCTTCAAGACTTACCTACAATCTTAGAGCCTGAGATGGAGGTAATGATCGATGCATTGATTCCCATGGATGTTGAGACTTCTGATCTGCTTAGAGAGGAAACATCCTTACCATTATATGATGGGTTCCGAGTATCTCGCCTGAAGACACTGCTTGCACTCCTAAGTGTGCAAGCAAAATACGGGTGGAGCAATGCGAGTGTGACCGAGTTGATCAGGTACCTTGTACGTACGCTTCGTTGATTTCTTTTCGGCACTATCATTAAAAACATTTGTGCTTTTTCAAGGTGTTTTATGATTTTTTTAAGGTTACTGAAGTATCATATATTACCACTTGCAAAAACCATGCCTAAGCCTCGTGATGATGCATGACATGTTTTACGAAAGCTTGGCATGAACTACAACAGCATCCATGCATGTATCAACGATTGCATACTGTTTTGAGGAGAATACAAGACTATGGAGACATGTCCAAAGTGTGGTTCTCATAGGTATTGACAGAACTTGCAAGGGAAAACCATTCCTAAAAAAGTTCTTAGACACTTTCTGCTTATCCCCCGCATAAACCACATGTTTCGTAAGTCCAGCGTGGCGAGCTTGACAACGCGGCATGCGCTGTCGTGCTGCTGCGCATCCGAGCCATAAACACCTCCATTTTTGTTGTGCATCTGTGTTATCTTTTTGCGTGTGTTTCATTGTGTGCGATTGTTGCATTATCTTTCCGTCATTTTCAGTACCCGCATCCAATGTACATACTCCACTTGCGTGTTTGTGTTTGTGTGTGATTCAGTTTGTGTGCATGTTGTGTGTGTGTCAGAAAAATATGAAAAACTGATGCCAAAGAGTAATATTATGCTATCAATTTCAATGATGAATTCCAAGAAAAGTGCAGGAAATCGTGGAATCAAAAGAAGCTTTGTAGAAGCCGACATTTAAGCTATGAAGATAGAGGTTACACGTGAACAAGGCCGATGTAATATGTGGGACAAAGCATTTTTGAAGAAGATACATTAGCACTACATGCCATGGAGAAGAAGGGTTCATATGCCTTTGCCTTTGATGGGAGGATTCTTTGCGGCTGTCTCAAAGACTGCTTCTTACCTCCTTCTTTGTGTATTCCCTTGATTATGCTAGAACTCGCCTTGCCAATGATGTCAAGACTACAAAGAAAGGAGGAGAACGTCAATTCAATGGACTCTTGGATGTCTACAAGAAGACTCTTAGAAAGTTTCTATAAATTTGGGGTTGTTATGGTAATGTCATTAAACCGTACTCCCATAGAGGATCTCCAGATTATTGACTTAAAGGTGCCCGTCCGGATGGATCAAGGAAAAAGGCCTATAGAGCCTACTCTTTTGAGAAAAGGCTCTTGCTCAATAAAAGTTCCTAAGGTAGCTGGTGGTATGCTTCAGTTTTGAGGAACTTTGTGGGACATCAAAGGGGGAAATTCTTGCTTGAAGACCTTCGGATGCGGCTCTGTCATTGCTTCATCATCTGTCGCTAATAGCGCCTCACCCTGTTCAGGGGGGGGGTGATCCGCTATTATTGGAAAAGCATACGAAGACTCAGAATAGGGACGAAGAGGCATAATCGAGGACGGTGTGATGATGACTAAGGCATGATTTGCTTTTTGGCCTGCCTCTTCTCGTTCCTACTATTGGCGCTTGCAGAAGAAAACTTTGCAACCTACAGAGACGACCTATTCAAGTTGCTGTTGTTGAAGTGAGCAGTTATCAAATGGAGATTCGAGGCAAAAATTTCTTGCCATCTATGGCAGTGGTGTTGAATCTTTCTCCCGATCATTTAGAAAGGCATAAGAACTTGAGAGAGTTTGGAGCATGCAAATGTCAAGTTTTCTCTTACATGGAGCCATCACAACTTGCAATTATCCCTGCAAGAAAATCCTCGTCTACAATTACAATTAGGAGTCTATGATCAGCAGAGCATTCGCAATGCTGACAGAGTAGTTGTCTCTCCAGGAGTGTCTTTGGAGCAGTATAATCTCCATCATCTGATACAGCTGGGACATCCTGTCATCTCAAAGTTGGAATTTGCTTCCGAAAAGCTTCCAAAAGGACTCAAGGCTATAGCTATCACTGTCTTTTGCACAGAGACATGACTGAACCATCATCCTTTGCTACCCTCCATCACCAAGCGACGACCACTCCTACTAGATTCTCAATAGTATGGAGTGGGGAAAGCAGCATCAGTAGACAAAGCTTGGAGGAGACACGGAGAGATCTTCATCGATAATTGGTGGAGGTTGAATCAACTGTGGAACATTGAGTGCAGGAAAGCGAGGAGAAGGTGGGGAAAAATTAGGAACAAATGTTCAGGACTGGCCCATAAACAGATGTAGCCCTCCACCAGCACCATTATCATCGTCTACACAGAGATATATACATCAACTTCAATTCCGTGTGTTAGCCTTTACAGACGAGTTGTACTCTTGCACAGATCCCTGAATTCATCAGTTCAAGTGTATCATTTTTCTGCCTTCAGAGTCCCCTCCAACCTAAAACAACATGGTTGCTGTATTTGATGCCCTGGAGGTTGAAGGTGTTCCCTTCTCTGTTTCCATTGTTCTACCTGGATGTGCTATGTTCTGCTGAGTCGTGTGGAATCCATCTCTAATTCTGCTAAAATGTATTGTGGTTAAAGGCTACAGTTGTTGATGAGGATGAATCAGAGCTTGTAGAAGGAGAAACATTCTGTCCAACTTGCTTACAGATCACCCTAATCTCTATTAACACCTAAAGAAGAGTGGAGATAGAAATAAAATAGAAGGATCTTTGGTTACCAAGGTGAGGCTCACTTGTTGAGATACCTAAACTGTTCATGACAGCATATAAAGAACATGGGCTTGCTCAGTTTCTTTGTTGTAACTCTACAAATTTGATAAGTAAAATAGTGATATTTGGCACCAAAAATTTGAGTTCTTCTTGTTAGCCTCTCCCCTTGTTGAATCTTGAACCCAGTGTTCAGCAGCTCTTACACAAACTCTACGACATTTCTGGTGAACCCGACATGAAAATGCTGCGTCAATTTTCAGCAAGATGGGAGACTCGCAAGAAGAGATGACAGATGACAATGTCATGAAGTATATGTTTCAGTCATTTACAACCTATATGCAGCAGCAAGCTCACGCGAAACGTGATAGTGATGCCATGGATGCCTTGAAAGCTGTCCAAAAGGAGATGAAGCAGTTCAACGGCCAACAAGTTTCAACTTACCTGCATTTGTATGAAGAAAAGATGAAGTTTTTTGGGGTTTCTCAAGATGTTTGGAGCCACTACTTCTTGCAGATCGTGGTGCGCGCTCTTGAAGTCCGAATTTCAGAAATTCAAGGAACACATGCTGGTTGGGCAGAGTTTAAGAAGGCATTAAAAGATGAATATTTCCTGGAGGATACAGGTCTTATGAACCGCAAGAATTTCTTAGCATGGGTTTCTATGCCTAATAAGGGACTTTCAGTTACCGCCCTTCTGCGAGAGTTTGAGACCTGCTATGATCAGTTGGATGGAACTGAGCAGCAAGCTTTGGAGATGCAGAAAGTGGAATTATTTTTACAAGCTGCTGATGCTAATTTACAGGAAAATTTGGATGATCTTTTGAAAGATCAAGCTACTGATTCAGGTTTAAAGACTGAGTGGAGACATGTCATTGATGCTGTGAATGCGCTTGTTAAGAAGCAGCGCAGGAGGGTACGATTGCATCGTAATACAGGATCTGCTTCTGAAAAATCCTTGGAGACCTCTACTTCTACCCCTGCTGCAAGTTCTATGCTTAAGCCTACTCCTCCTGTTGTAAATCCACCAGTTCCTACTGCTCCAGTGCCCTTATCCGTAGATGATGTTATTAAAGGCTTGGCAGATTTGACGATAGAGGCAGTCAAAGCTGAAGTTGGGAAGTTAAAAGAGCAACTTATGTCAGTACCTATTGTAGCACCTGCTCTAGCAACTGCTTTTCCAGCTGGCCAAAGAAAAGGGAGACCTTGTATTTGGTGCGATAGTATAGAGCACCAACATTGCAGAGATTGTGATGCTTTTCAGGAAGCGGGTAAGAAGAACGTAGTGTTTTGGGGACAAGATGGGAAGATATGGCTAACAGAAACTGGTGCTCCTCTTGACACGAACTTTGGGAAGGGAGGCATGAAGAAGCTCGTTGATGATATGGCTGCGCGATCAGCTTATGTGAGTGTAAGAGGAGATGCTTCAGCTTATGGAGTCCAGCTTGAGCAGAAATCAGATGGAGACTCTGCTTTATGGTCCTCTGCCTTGGAGATAGCGAGAAGAGGGAAAGTTCAGGCATCCACTATGACTTCTGTGGGCTCTAGCATCTGAGGAGAAACGGGATGGGATTCTCCTATTGACAGGTATTCTATTTTTGCTTATATGGTGAAAACACAAGGTTTAGATGCCATGGTTGAGGAAAAGAGAAGAAGAGATGAGGAGGGTCTTAGCACCTCCAAAAAGGCTAGAGGGGGTGACTTTGTTTCACCACCTATTACAGCTCCACCTATGACAAGTTCTCCAGCTCAATCAGGTCCTGAACAACCTATGGCAGACAAGCAGATGAAAGAAAAGAGACAACCGAGAAAGGAGCCAGGATTCAAGCTCTTGTCAGACCTTGATATGCAGACTGATATGAGTAAGATTTTTCATGAAAGAATTTTGAATAGTGAAGTCACTTTTACTGTTGGAGAAGCTCTTGGGATTGCTAAAAGAGAAATATAGGATCAGATGCAGGATCTTTTGCAGAGGAAATGACATGCGATGGAAGGACCTGATTTACAGGGGTTATGGCATGGAGCTCTTGGGGAAGAGCATGATGATGCAGTGATGGTTGAGAATGCTTCTGTCAATCCGCAGTTGGAGAAAATAGTTCAACCTATGCAGTATGAGGATGATGATACCCCTATCCTCATTCCTCGCAGCCATTTTTCACGCAGTCATTGGGCTAGAGCAACCACTGAGATGGTGGTAAGGATTGGAGAGAAACAGATTCCTTTGGTTGCTTTAGTTGATCATGGTTCTGAGATTAATCTTATTGCTCGAGGTGTTTATGAGAGTGGCAGGTGGCCTATGGATGCAGAGCATGATTGGCGCATGAGAGCAGCCAATAATACTTCTGGCGATATGTATGCTGCTTGTCCGAGTATCAGAATTTCTATTGGTAATGTTGAAGAGGATTATCATTGCTTTGTTCAGGATTCTTGCTCTTATCCAATTATTCTTGGACAGCCTTTCATTACAGAAGCAAGAATGGAGACGAAAGTGATGGATGACGGCTCAGCCTATGCACGGATACGCAGTAAGGATGGTATGCGAGCTGTTCAGTTTATGACTGTTGGAGTAAATCATCCGAGAAACAGGGACTCCTTGCGTGAGGCACCACTACCTGCGAAGGAGTTGGATTTTCATTAGGTACCGCTGTCTTGCGAGATGCCAGTGGTATAGTGTGGAGAAAAGAGGATATCTCGCCTCCTGGCAGCCAGTCTTTCTCCACTAATTTTGTTGGTTTTTCTTCAGATAGTTCAGTGAGTTATCAGAAAATTTCAGATTTGTCTAGAGCTGCCAGGCAGTACATTGGTCGTAAGGAGAAAGAGTTGAAGATTGCAGGTATTTTTCAAGGAGAAGAGCATGTGGATGGGCTGTATGAAGGGATGTCTTATGCAGATACATTGTCTGAGATAGGAAATATGCTGAAAACTGATGTATGTAAGGGTTCAAAGATCATACCTGTGCAGACATTGGATATGTATCAGGAAATTTCTGATTTTATGCTGAAAACAGAGTTAGAGGCTGAGAAAACTCACCAAACCGAATCTATGGCTGATCTTGATCAGCTTTCAAAGTTGTAGAGGGCTGAAACCTTTCAGCCAGCAGAGTTAAATGCTGTAAAAATTTAGCATATGGAGTATGAGGCTGCATCATGGTAGTCCACAGAGCAGAGGGCTAAAACCTTTCAGTCAACAAAGTTTAATGCTGAAAAATTTCAGCATGCAGAGTTTCAGGTTGCACCCATGCAGTCCATAGAGCAAAGGGCTGAAATCTTTCAGCCAACAGAGTTGAGAGTTGCTGAAAATTTGCAGAAATTGCAGCAAAGAAGAGAGGGTCTGACTGATGCCAAGGTTGACACGAAGTATAAAACAGTTGATAAGAAGGTTAAGCCGGTTTTGCAGGGCCGCTTCCTCCTGATAGTGATGAGCAGATAGAAAAAGCTATGAAACAGCCTCTGTTGAGAGATCCTGCAAATATTGGACATAAATTTACAGTTGAAACTCTTGCAAAATTGAAGATTGGAAATGATGATTTCTTGCTTCCAGTAGAAAAAGAATGTTTTAGAGAGATGCTTGGACACCATGGTAAGGCATTTGCTTTCTTTTCTCATGAAATTGGCTGCATTAGTCCCGAATTGGTTGCACCTATGGTCATCTTCACTGTCCCTCATGTGCCATGGAATATACGTCCTATACCTGTGCCTAGAGCACACTTGCCAAAGCTAATAGAGTTGCTGAATGAGAAGATTAAGATGGGGATTTTGGAACCCTCTTCTACGCCCTATTCTAACAGGTGGTTTACTGTACCAAAGAACAATGGTACCTTGAGATTTATTTAGGATATGCAGCCCATGAATAGAGTGACAATCAGGAATGTGGGAACAAGACCAGTTGTGGATGAGTTTGGTGAGGCTTTTGCAGGACGAGCCATCTATTCCCTAGGTGACTTGTATTCTGGTTATGATCAGTTTCAGCTTGCCTTGGAAAGCAAGGATATTACTATTATGCGGACACCTATTGGTCTTGTGAGGATGTGTATCTTGCCTCAAGGTGCCACCAACTCAGTTGCTCATATGATGAATGCTATGCATAGAGTTCTACGAGACTATATTCCGCAGTATACCATGCATTTCCTAGATGATGTGCCTATTAAGGGTTGTGCAGAAGAAGAAAAGAATGAGAGTCTTGATTTGCGAGGATGTAGACAGTTTGTGGCTGAACACTTGGTTGCTTGTGAGCAAATATTGACACGATTAGAGGAGGTGAATTTGACTCTTTCAGGGCTGAAATCTGTCTTTGGTGTTAATGAAGTTATCATAGTTGGGCACATGGTTGGTTATTATGGCAGGAAGCCTTCACCTGCAAAGGTGGATGCCATAAGCAGGATTGCAGAGTATTGCTCGACTACTTCAGAGATGCGGAGATTTGTGGGAGCTTGTGTATTTTACATGATTTGGATTCCTTATTTTGCTCACATAGCAGATGTTCTCTATTAGCTGCTTCGAAAGGGGTAGAAGTCTCATTGGGATGAGAAGCATTCGAAAGCCATGCGTAAACTCAAGAAGTTGTTGCAGTCATCTCCTACTCTTCGCAAGGCGGATTATCAGTGTGGATGGCCAATCATGTTGATAGTTGATACTAGCCCTATTGGCATGGGATGGGCAGTGGGACAGGATGATGCTGATGGAAACAGATATGCAATCCGCTTTGGAGCTAAAGTTCTTAATGAGTGGCAGAGGGGATATCTAGATTAAAAGAGAGTTGTGGGGAGTAGTCATTGCACTAAAGTGTGATAAAGGGTATTTTATTGGTGCTTCAGTTGTTGTGGAAATAGATTGTTTGCCTTTGCTTGGCATGATTAATAGCTGTTCGACTCCAGATATAGCAATGCTTTGGTGGATTGCCTACATCAAATCATTGAATCCAGAATTTCGACACATAGCAGGAAAAGATAATCCAGTTGCTGACATGCTGTCTAGAGCGAGATATGAGGATGAGGAGTCAATGCTTGCAGAAGATGATGAGACAGAGTTTGCAGCTTCTATCCTTGATTGTTCATGATTGTCATGTATCTACTGTTGAAGCCTTTACTGAAAAACTCTATGTTGTCGAGTGGCTGCAAATTGGACAGTATCTAAGTTCATTGACTCGAAGAGCTGATTGGACAGATGATGTATTCAAGAAAATCAGAAGAAAGGCTTATGGGTATTTCTTGAAAGATGGTTTTCTTTGGAAGCATCCAAATAAGAGAGGCGGCCTACCCTTGAGGGTAGTTTGTGAGACAGCGATGCAGATACAGATTATGCGAGAGTTTCATGAGAGTTCTTGGGCTAGACATAGAGGTGTGTGGGCTACCTATGAGAAAATCAAAGAAAGATACTGGTGGAAAGGGATGTATAAAGATGTTTCCCACTTTGTGGAGACTTGCAGGGACTGTCACCTTTACTCTTTAGTGCGGCATCGTGATGAGTTGCATCCGACCTATCCACTATGTATGCATTATAAGTGGGTGGTAGACTTGGTTACTTTGCCAGTGGGACTTTGGCAGATGAGATATCTTGTCTTGGCCAGGGAGGATCTTACAAACTATGTTGAAGGAAGATCTTTGCGGATGAAGACCACCACTACAATATGTAAATTCTTGTTGGAAGAAATATTTTGCAGGTATGGATGTATAGGCAAGATTACAGCTAATCGTGGAGAGCTAGATGCAGATGAAGCTAGAGAATTTTTCTCACGGCTTGGGATTAAGTTGGCTCTTACTACTGCCTATAATCCAGAGGGAAATGGCAAGAGCGAAAGAGGACATCTGCCGATAGTTAAGGCATTGGCAAAAGCTTGTAGAGGTCGGATTGGAGATTGGCCGAGATTACTACCTTTTGCATTGTGGGCAGACCGCTCTACACATAGCGTGACTACTGGATATATGCCTACAGAGTTGATGTATGGGCAAAAACCTGTCATGCCTACAGCAATCTATGCTCTTACATGGAGTGCTCTTCCATGGCATGAGAATTTATCAAGGGAGGAGCTTCTAGCTCTTCGGATTCGTCAACTAGAGAGAAGGGCAGAAGATGTGCAGCTTGCAGTTGATCGTTTGAAGGTAGCCCGACTCAGAAACAAAGGCAGGTTTGATTTGAGGCATCGCTTGTGGCCTAGAGTCATAAAAGAAGGAGATTGGGTTCTAGTCTATGACAGTAGCCTAGAGAATCAGCATAGTAGCATGAGAAAAATGGTTCAAAGATGGTTTGGACCATATGAGGTGAAACAGGTTTTTGCCAATGCTACTTATGAGTTGGCTAAATTGGATGGGATGGTATTGAGGGTGCCCATTGCTAGAAAACGAGTCAAGATTTTCAAGAGAAGAGAAGATGAAGATTATGCACTTGAAGCATTAGCAGAAGAAGAGCAGTCAGAAGAAATTCTAGTAGAAGAAGCAGAGAATATGGATGATGAAGCTGATGGAGAAACAGGTCTACCGGAAACTGATAAAGGACTGGACCTGTTTGTGGACTTGGATGATCCTGGATAGTTGGCACATCCAGAGGATGCGCAGGTTTAGAGGGGGTGGATGTCGTGCTACTGCGCATCTGAGCCGTAAACACCTCCATTTCTGTTGTGCATCTATGTTATCCTTTTGCGTGTGTTTCATTGTGTGTGATTGTTGCATTATCTTTCCGTCATTTTCAATACCCGCATCCAATGTACATACTCCACTTGTGTGTTTGTGTTTGTGTGTGATTCAGTTTGTGTGCATGTTGTGTGTGTGTCAGAAAAATATGAAAAACTGATGCCAAAGAGTAATATTATGCTCTCAATTTCAATGATGAATTCCAAGAAAAGTGCAGGAAACCGTGGAATCAAAGGAAGCTTTGTAGAAGCCGACATTTAAGCTATGAAGATAGAGGTTACACATGAACAAGGCCGACGTAATATGCAGGACAAAGCATTTTTGAAGAAGATACATTAGCACTACATGCCATGGAGAAGAAGGGTTCATATGCCTTTGCCTTTGATGGGAGGATTCTTTGTGGCTGTCTCAAAGACTGCTTCTTCCCTCCTTCTTGTGTATTCCCTTGATTATGCTAGAACTCGCCTTGCCAATGATGTCAAGACTCCAAAGAAAGGAGGGGAACATCAATTCAATGGACTCTTGGATGTCTACAAGAAGACTCTTGGAAAGTTTCTATAAATTTTGGGTTGTGATGGTAATGTCATTAAACCGTACTCCCATAGAGGATCTCCAGATTATTGACTTAAAGGTGCCCGTCCGGATGGATCAAGGAAACAGGCCTATAGAGCCTACTGTTTTGAGAAAAGGCTCTTGCTCAATAAAAGTTCCTAAGGTAGCTGGTGGTATGCTTTAGTTTTGAGGAACTTTGTGGGACATCAAAGGGGGGAATTCTTGCTTGAAGACCTTTGGATGCAGCTCTGCGTCATCTGTCTAATAGCACCTCACCCTGTTCGGGGGGGGGGGGGGGGGGGGGGGATCCGCTATTATTGGAAAAGCAGACGAAGACGCAGAATAGGGACGGAGAGGCATAATCGAGGATGGTGTGATGAAGACTAAGGCATGATTTGCTTTTTGGCCTGCCTCTTCTCGTTCCTACTATTGGCGCTCGTAGAAGAAAACTTTGCAACCTATAGAGACGACCTACTCAAGTTGCTGTTGTTGAAGTGAGCAGTTATCAAATGGAGATTCGAGGCAAAAATTTCTTGCCATCTGTGGCAGTGGTGTTGAATCTTTCTCCCGATCATTTAGAAAGGCATAAGAACTTGAGAGAGTTGGAGCATGCAAATGCCAAGTTTTCTCTTACATGGAGCCATCACAACTTGCAATTATCCCTGCAAGAAAATCCTCGTCTACAATTACAATTAGGAGTCTATGATTAACAGAGCATTTGCAATGCTGACAGAGTAGTTGTCTCTCCAGGAGTGTCTTTGGAGCAGTATAATCTTCGTCATCTGATACAGCTGGGACATCCTATCATCTCAAAGTTGGAATTTGCTTCCGAAAAGCTTCCAAAATGACTCAAGGTTATAGCTATCACTGTCTTCTGCACAGAGACATGACTAAAGCATCATCCTTTGCTACCCTCCATCACCAAGCAATGACCACTCCTACTAGATTCTCAATAGTATGGAGTGGGGAAAGCAGCATCAGTAGACAAAGCTTGGAGGAGACACGGAGAGATCTTCATCGATAATTGGTGGAGGTTGAATCATCTGTGGAACATTGAGTGTAGGAAAGCGAGGAGAAGTGGGGAAAAATTAGGAACAAATGTTCGGTACTGACCCATAAACGGATGCAGCCCACCAACAGCACCATTATCATCGTCTACGCAGAGATATATACATCAACTTCAATTCCGTGTGTTAGCCTTTACAGACAAGCTGTACTCCTGCACAGATCCCTGAATTCATCAGTTCAAGTGTATCATTTTTCCACCTTCAGAGTCCCCTCCAACCTAAAACAACATGGTTGTTGTATTTGATGCCCTGGAGGTTGAAGGTGTTCCCTTCTCTGTTTCCATTGTTCCACCTGGATGTGCTACATTTTGCTGAGTCGTGTGGAATCCATCTCTAATTCTGCTCAAATGTATTGTGGTTAAAGGCTGCAATTGTTGATGAGGATGAATCAGAGCTTGTAGAAGGAGAAACATTCTGTCCAGCTTGCTTACAGATCACCCTAATCTCTATTAACACCTAAACAAGCTCACTTGTTGAGATACCAAAACTGTTCATGACAGCATATAAAGAACATGGGCTTGCTCAGTTTCTTTGTTGTAACTCTACGAATTTGACAAATAAAATAGTGATCTTTGGCACCAAAAATGTGAGTTCTTCTTGTTAGCCTCTTTCCTTGTTGAATCTTGAACCTAGTGTTCAGCAGCTCTTACACAAACTCTACGACATTTTGCAGAATAGGTCCACAGATGGAGTTCAATGAATATCAGCGGATTAACGCGCATGGAGCCACATTGACGCTATCTTCCCAGGCTTTGCCCAGAGCCAAGGAATCTTTGGCTCGGTCTTGCAATGGATGGCGTGAACCCATTCGGTTTCCGCTCAACTTCTTACAGTGTATGGCCTGTAGTCCTTGTCGACTACAATATCCCTCCATGGATTTCTATGAAGAAATGACATCTCATCCTTAGCTTACTCATCCCCGGCCGCTATAAAGTGAAAAATATGGATGTGTATCTTCATCCATTAGTCGATGAGCTTAAGATTTTGTGGGAGGAGGGGGTCACCGTACAAGATATGAGCAAGTGCGATGGTCGACGGTCTGCCAATATTCGAGCCATTCTCATGTAGATGATGCATGACTTTCTAGGATTCGGAGCTCAGCTAAATAGTCTTCCGTTCTTGTTGGTAATATCTATCATAGCTCGTTCAAGTTTATATTCATTGGATAGAGGTGTTGGGACAGGTCTAGTTACCTCACTCTATTGAAACCGCAAGGCGGGGAGCAGTGGAGACGGTCTCTCTCTTTGAGAAATACCTACCTACCAGTATGCTCGCGATACAAATCCACCTTCTTGTGCATCTTGTAGATGAAGTGGAGATTGCTAGACCTGTCCATACGCGATGGATGTTCTTCTTGGAGCGCTTCATGAAAATCCTGAAAGTGGGACAACGAGCTTGGCCAGAAGGTAGCATGGCTGAAGGTTGGTTGGAGTCTGAGGCACTATTGCATATTTCACAATGGCTACCAATGATGGAGCCAGACAATAGTATGCTATGGTCGGCTAAAGGACGATGATAGACTGACCGGATATATGGTGGTTGGAAATGGGATAGAAAAAAGAGGAAGCGTGATCTAAATTTTGACACAGTACGCGCCATCAACTGATTCGATATCTCGAGGGCATGGAGGAGATGCCGCGGTTTATGTCAATGCCATGGTTGCATGGAGCTTTGACCGCAGCGTCTCGCGAAAGGGCGGAGGTCTCAACCGAGGAGTGGAAATTCTTGAGGGGATGTGTAGAGGGAGCTCACACTCAACCGCCAAGACCCACGAACCGCTTATTGTTTCAGGTGTTTCAAGTGAGCTCTAATGGCTATCTCTCACCTAGCCGACGTGCTGTCGATCCTACGAGTGTAGTGAGCTTACCTTGATGCCGATATGAGTTGCCTCCTCTCTCTCACACACCTGTAGCTCCACGATCCTAGATGCTAGCTCAAGCATAGCTCATGCTCAATCCGCCAAGACCCATGGGCCATTTATTGTTTTAAGCATTTCAAGCGATCTCTAATGGCTATCTCTCACCTAGCCGACGTGCCATCGATTCTATGAGTGTAGTGAGCTTATCTTGATGCCGATATGAGTTGCCTCCTCTCTTGCACACACCAGTAGCTCCACAATCCTAGATGCAAGCTCAAGCATCCTCAAGCCTCCTCCATCTCCAAGCTCCATCCACCACAGTCACAGGTGCGAGAAAATAGAAGAGAAGAGAAGAGAAGAAGAGAAGAGAAGATGGTGAAGAGCTTCACCCTCTTGATCCCTCACTCCCACACACTCACTCTCTCACTCTCTCACACTCTCATACTCCCTCTCTCAAGAGCACACACAAGCAAGGAGAAGAGAAGAAGAGAAGAAGAGAAGAAGAAGAGAACTCTTGTTAGCCACACACCAAAGAATGAGCTTCCATTCACTTTTTGAACTTTATATATACAAGCCCTAAAATCCCATGGGTACCCATCCCTTTTTTACATGACCGGCCATTGTGGCAAAGTCCTTTCTCTATTTCCTCTTCTAGCCTTATGCCTCTAGTCTACACCCGTCTAATATTTTACAATTGGCATAGGAGGGAGCCTGGCACTCTTTTACATGATTTTTTGGAGTTTTTTGAGGCACCTTTCATTTAAAATTACGCTTTTGGCCCTAGCTTAGCTTTAGAGGCCGCTTGCATGTCTTTGCTCTTTTTCCATCCTTTTTTCGCTTTTTCATTCATTTTTCTGCCTTCTTGACTTGGGGTTAACATTACCCCCCTTCAAGCATGGGTGCCCGTCCCATGGCACTTTTGGCTGTTGTTGGGGTTTAATACGCAATTGGCAAAGTAGTCATGTAAGGGTAGGGCCACATGTAAACTCGGGTGCTTGTGGAAGCCTGGTAATGATGTTTGTTGGAGAAGAAAAATGGATAGTAAGTTGATAACGGGGGCCTCCGAAGTCAATGGTTTGTTGCCTTTGTGATGCATGAAAGAAAAAGGTGCGGTGCTCTACCTAAGGGGGGTGTCTACCTTATTGTGTAGTACATTGTGCTCGTGCTGGTGGAATGGGGAGTTGCATCTTACCATGGGCTAGCTTGGGTGATGTGCCACACTTAAGGACCCCATGTCAACTTTGTGGGAGAGAAGGAAGGAGTCTCACTTGTAGCTTTCTTACTTGCACAATGGGGGAATACACACAAAGGTGGAGGTTGAAAACAGTTTTCCTCTTCTTAGTTGTGTAAGCCAAAAGAACTCTAGTACAAAGAAATAGAAGAACCCTATATATGGGTCTCAAACCAAACTCAACTAACTAAGGTGGCATACTAACTGAGCCACGAACTAGAGTAGATAAGGATAGCTGTCATCTAGCTATTATTTATGGGCGGTGTACCAACCGCATCTGCAGCTAACAAGTCGGTGACATAAATGCACAACGGTCACCCTGGCATATCATGAGTGGAGCTCGATATCTCAACACTCCCCCTCGAGCTCAATCCCAATTCCTACATACCAATCAGGTCTTTGAACTTGCACAGCTTCTCTACGCCCAATGCCTTCGTAAATATGTCAGCTACCTGATCCTTTGTGTTGACATAAACTAGATCAATAAGACCTAGTAAAACCCTCTCCCGCACATAGTGATAATGCATCTCAATGTGCTTTGTTCCAGACTGACCTTGTCTTCCTAGTACTCTCGTGGCTCTTGTCTCCACCTAGTCATTATCATGCTTCTTTCTTCCATCCATCTGTTCGCAAGTTCGTTAGCCAGATCTTTGATCTTGGCTACGACTCCTAAAGGCAGGGCCCGGTCCAAAGAGCCTGGGAAAGCGAATGAAAGCTCGAACGGCCTCTTATGTAGCGATAGACTAGGTTATTTGCCAAGTGTATACTACTCATGTTGTCACAATAAATGACAACTGGCCCATCTATAGGCTGATGCATATCATAAAGTAGCTTATGCAACCAAGCTACCTCACATGCAGCCATTGCTGCGCCCCTGTACTCAGCCTCTGTGTGCTCGACAAGGCAACTGTAGGCTGTTTCTTGCTGCTCCAAGTGACTGCAGCACTCCCAAAAGAGAACACATATCCACTGGTAGATCGTCTATCAGAAATACTACCAGCCCAATCAACATCAGTATATCCATGCAACTGTATCTAAATCCCAGTCTCATAAAATAGTCCATACTGCAATGTGGACTTCACATACCTGAGTATGCGTCTAGCCGCATCCAAATGCGGTTTCCTTGGAGCCTGCATAAACTGACTTACCAATCCAACAGCATAGCTCAAATCTGGCCTGGTAATAGTCATATAAATCAAACTTCCTACTATGTGTCTGTACATAGTAGGGTCTTCCAGAAGCTCACCTGCATCTGCGCTTAGCTTCATATTCTGCTCCAAAGGAACTGAAATAGGCTTACAGCCTATCATCCCATATGTGGATAGCATGTCCAATCCATACTGCTTTTGCAAGAACCGTACCCCACTTGGTGATCTAATCACCTCAATGCCCAAGAAATAATGCAGCTCTCCCAAATCCTTCATCTCAAAATTCTGCCTCAATAGCATTTTCACATGAAGGATATCTTCATCATTGTCACCTGTCATAATCAAATCATCAACATAAATGACAAGTAGCATAATACCTTTCTCTGTTTTTCTCACATAAAGTGAGAAATCTGCCTTGGAAATCTGAAAGCCAATAGTGACAAGATACTGTCCTATCTTGTCATACCATGCTCTAGGTGCTTGCTTCAAGCCATACAAGGCTTTCTTCAACCTGCAAAAAAACTCAGGATGAACAGCATGCACATAACCTGGTGGCTGCTCCATATATACCTCTTCTTGCAAATCACCATGCAAGAAGGCATTCTTTACATCCATCTCATGTAAAGACCATTCCTTTGATGCAGCCATAGCAATGACTGCTCTTACGGTTGCCATCCTTGCAACCGGACTGAATGTTTCTTCATAATCAATGCCATATGTTTGTGCATACCCCTTGACTACTAATCTTGCCTTGTATCTATTCATAGAACCATCTGCATTGTGCTTCACCTTATAAACCCACTTACAACCAATTGCATTCTTATCTTTAGGAAAATGTACCAATTCCCATGTAGCATTTGCTTCCAAGGCATCCATTTCTTCATCCATGGCTTTCTCCCATTTTTCTTTTCCCATGGCTTGCTCAAAAGAAGTGGGTTCTGGTTCCTGTATCACTTTGACTATATAGGCATAGTGAATGGGTGTAAATCCATCATACTTCAGCCTGTCCATAGGATATCTAGCTCTGGTAGACCTACGCAAAGTAGGTTCACTCCCAGGTACTCTCAAAACATCCCTGATCTTTCTTACTCCAGGTGTAATAATAGAAGGAATACCCAACTCATCATCAATGCTTTGTTCTGAGCCACTGGATTCACCATCCACATAACAGTGACCTGCATTCACATCAAACATGGGCTGATCTACCTTCTATTTTCCTTTTCGTGAAACCTGCATACCACTATCTACATTGTTTTGAGGAGATTTTCCTGATCTCAATCTGCATGTCCATGGTGAAGAATGTGAACCACTGCTAGAGGACACTCTAGGTCCACTAATATTTTGTGACTGCTGTTGTGAATTCTGTGTAGTATTACCATTTTTTGCATGTACATCATCAATCACATTTACTGGTTTATACCAGCTACTCATCTCATAAAAAACAACATCTTTGCTCACTGTAAACTTACAAGTAGAAGTATTATAGCATCTATATCATTTCTGCTCTGCAGAGAGTAACCAATAAAGATGCACTTCTCAGGTTTTGGATCCAACTTGGATCTCAACTCATCTGGCACATGAACATAGGCAATGCAATAAAAAATATTCAAATGAGAAATATATGGTTTCCTAACAATATACATCTCCTCTGGAGTCATCCCATGTATTGCTGTAGTGGGAGTCCTGTTCATTATGTAGACTGTTGTAGCAACTACTTCAGCCCAGTAAAAATCTGGCAAGTCTTTTTCGTTGAGCATGGCACGAGATACCTCTCCAATATGCATGTTTTTTCTTTTTGCAATTCCATTTTGTTGTGGGGTATGACTGCATGAATATTGCTGCTTTATGCCATGCTCCTGCAGGAACCTTGCAAACTCATTTGAGAGGTACTCTCCCCCTCCATCTAATCTTAGGCATTTTATTTGCAGGCCTGTTTCTTTTTCAACCATAGCTTTAAGAGTTTTGAAAGGCCCAAAAACTTCACTTTTCTTTTTCATAAAATACACCCAAACTTTTCTGCTATAGTCATCAATAAAAGTGACAAAATAATGACAGCCTCCAAGAGATGCAGCTTTAGTAGTCCACACATTAGAGTGGATTAATTCCAATGGCTTCTTACTCTCTTGAACATGTCTAGGAAATGGTTTCCTTGCCTGTTTTCCAAATTGACAGGCTTCACATACCTTATGCATTTCTGCAACCTTGAATTTAGGCAATCCTGCAACAATATTTTGGGCTTGCATTGATTTAAGTCGATGTACATTAACATGACCAATGCGTTTATGCCAGATATCAATATCTGCAACTACACCGGTCCCATATGCAAACATTGCTGCACTCAATTCAGGCATGTCTGCATCCAACGTAAACATTCTGCCCTTCTTCTTTCCTTTTGCTATCAAGGGACCTTTATTTTTCATATCCTCAACAAAGCATCCATGAGAATTAAATCTGACCTGCAAGCCCTGCTCAACCATTTGACCAACAGAAACCAGGTTCTTGGTGATATTCGGGACATGAAATACATCGGACAGGTATTTCTTTTTCCCATCCTGCATAGACAAATGAATTTTTTCAATCTGCACAATAGGATGTGCAGTATCATCACCAGTCTCCAGAAATCTTGGTTTTTCCATTTTCCTTGCATCCTGCATCCATTCTGCATGACCTGTCATGTGGTTTGATGCACCTGAGTCAACATACCACACATTGTTTCTTTCTTCTGCACTAGTCACAGAATTGGTCATGTGCTGCACCATAAACAAATGCTCATTTCTGTCATCACCTTGTCTACTAGAAGATGCATAATTCCCTTGTTGCAATTTTCCATTTATGATGTCATTCTGCTTTTTATAGCAGTCTTTAGCCATATGACCCATTTTACCACAGTAGTAGCATTCAACATTGTTGTTTGCATTTTGGCCTCTTTGCCATCCACCACGACCTCTTTGGCTCCCCCTGCCTCTAGAGTTACCACGTCCTCCTCCATAGGACTGGTTTTCTTGAGTTTGCTGCATATTCTGATTTCTACCACGGTCTCCAGGTCGGCCTCCTCTACCTCTGCCTCTAGCTCTTCCAGCGTTTGAGTAGAAGACAGCTTCTTTTGAAGTTCCTCTTAAAGAAAATGCACCACCATTTCTCTGCTCCTCAGAAATTAGAAGAGTAATCAACTCCTCAAAATCAGGAAATCTTTCACGGACGGAAATGGATGTTCGGAACTGTGCATAATCCTTTCCTAGACCATTCAAGGTCACAGAAACAAAATCATCATCTTCCACTGGCGACCTAATGGAAGCAAGTGCATCTGCAATCTTCTTCACCTTCATGTGGTAGTCATTTATGCTCATACTTTCTCTTTGCACATTGTGCAACCCTTGCTTAAGCTGCATTTTCCTAGCTTGCGTATTTGTGCTATACATTTTTGACAAAGTATCCCATGCCTCCTTTGGCATACTTGCATCTTAAATATGCACAATCATAGAGTCTGAAATGCTGATAGACAGCCAATACATAACTTTCCTGGCTCTCTCATGCCATGCTTTAAATGCGTGCATTTGCTGTTGATTGGGAACATCAGGAAGAACTGGTTCTTCTTCATTTCCTACAACGAATTCCCAATATCCTTTTCCCATAAGGAAATTCGTCATTCTAAACTTCCATGCTTGGAAGTTGTTCTTGTCAAGCTTTTCAGTGACAATCTGTGAAAGAGAATCAGAGCCATTACAGAACACTGCAAAAAATTCTGTCACTGCAAAGAACACAGCTTCAGCCTCACAAGGGTAAATCTACAAAACTGACGAAAGTGGTATTTGACCACACAGTCACTTCCTAGTGACGATTTTGCATCACCAGGCAACAAGGATGATTTTGTAACTCCCAATGTCTCTGCGCACAGGCATACGATGCAATTTTTACAGTAACTTTTCACCGACCTATAGAACAGTGGTCACACAACATAAAACAGGGCATTTTCCTGAGTGCGTGCAAAAAACTTCTGACTCCAAAACAGGCCCCAAAATGGCCTCTTGCTATACCGCGAAGGGCGTCTCAATCTAAGACAATGCACTCTTGCACTTCACGGCTGTGCTACCTGTAGAGACTTGCTCCCAAAACAGAAAAATGAAAGCAACACTAGTCCTCTTACTAGAACACCGCGAACTTGGTTTGCTTTCTTGAGCTCCTTACTACGAACAAGGCTCTGATACCATGTCAAGATGAGAAGGAAGGAGTCTCACTTGTAGCTTTCTTGCTTGCACAATGGGGGAATACACACAAAGGTGGAGACTGAAAACAGTTTTCCTCTTCTTAGTTGTGTAAGCCAAAAGAACTCTAGTACAAAGAAATAGAAGAACCCTATATATGGGTCTCAAACCAAACTCAACTAACTAAGGTGGTATACTAACTAGAGTAGATAAGGATAGCTGTCATCTAGCTATTATTCATGGGCAGTGTACCAACCGCATCTGCAGCTAACAAGTCGGTGACATAAATGCACAACAGTCACCCTGGCATATCAGGAGTGGAGCTCGATATCTCGACACCCCATTCGTGCAAAGGGAGGTACGGTGCAAGTAGCTTAGGGTGACAGGTCTAACCATAGGCGAGTGCTACCTCCCTAGGTATGTCCTGCCCTTGATGGGCCCTAAGTGTGAAGTGGGGGAGCAGAAAGGGCTAGGGGATTAGGAGTCAATCCAGCCGACCGAGGCCACCAGGCACACCTAACTTGAGGACCCCTAGGTGCAGTGATCGTGCTTTATGTGGTGCTAAGTGCTTCTGCAAGTGAGTTGTTTTGTCCATTCCATGTGTAATGTTCTTCTTGCTTTTCCTTTCATGCTTTTCTTTTTCTTTCTTTCTTTCTTTTTTGTTTTTTTGTTTTGTTTTTTTCCTAAATAATAGTATTACACTAGTAGAATGACAACCAGTGCCTAATTCTCATCGTCTAAATTAGGCGAAGAAGGGAATCGGATGGATTTGCTAAAAAATTGATAGCTTTGCATGCATCCTTTTAGATTCATGCGGACATGGAGAGAGATGGTGGAGAGGAAAGGATGATTGCATCTAGTGAACTGGCTGTTGTTCATGTCTTCTAGGAGAGCTAGGCAAAAAGAGGGGAGGAGGCTAGCCCTCATCATCAGACGCGCCATGGCACAGCTATCAATGGCGTTAGGGTCAAAGAAGAGGGGAGGCAGGCCACGTTCTTGTGGATTCGAGTCCTGCTTAAGTAATAATTTAAGTAACCTAAGATAATTACATGTAGTTACGAAAGCTGGATCCGGGCATGAAGAGAAATCTGCGAGGAAACGCGTCTCTGAGTCATCCAAGCTTTCCGAGTTGAAGAGGAGGGTATGTTTGAAGGAGACAACATTAGAGTTGTAGATGATAGGAAAATCATAACGGCCATGGAGGGTGGCGTCAAAATCCACACCTAACCTACGAGGGTACGCCATGAACGTGGGGTTGTTCCTCTTGTATGACAGGGTGTTGCAAAAAGCCATCCAGGCGAGCATGCTAATGTCGCACACCCACCTCCTCCATAGGGATTGGCAGTTATATCCCTGTACGCAATGTGGTACTTCAAACACTTTTTTTTGCCAAAACTCTGCTTCTTCATTTCCCCAAAGAGTGGGGGCCTTCTCCCTTTCCTCCAGCCACTTCTATCCTAGTTGGCTACCAATCACGATCACCTCCTCCATCACCTTGAGCAGTAAGACCCTCCGTAGGCTATCGGGCACGAGGAAGTTGAAGGTGAATGGGTCTTTTTTTCTTTCTTGCCACTCCCAAACTACCAGCTCTGCGTGGAATCCAGCAGGAATGACATCAGGGCATGGTGGGAGGGGTGCCGATGGCTGCACAACTGGCTTTGCCCTTGGTTGCTTCCTAGTTTCTTCGACTAACTTTCTCCGTTTTCCCTGAGCACGGCTTGTCTCTTCGCAAATGGATCAACCTGTTTTTGCTCTTGGGAATGCAGCAAGGGGGATTGTGGGATCACGTCTTCTCTGAATCTCCCCATATCAAATTCAAGATCAGCCTCCTCCCCCTTCCGATCTCCTTGTTGTGCCCCTTCTTCAAAGCCCATTACATCAATTTCCTGGGGGGTTAGGCCGGCCAGTAGCAGGTACTTTCGTTGCTCTTTTAGGCTTAACCTAACCTCCGCAAGTTGGGGTGGCATCTGCAGCCCTGCGTGCAGAGCTCTGCATACGATATTGAGTTTTCTCTGTACCACCTCGTGTCCATTAGTGTGTTAATGAAGGTCTTTTACTGGGCATTGAAGGTTGTTTGGGCGGCTTCTGATTTGCTCTCTGTGAGGATCTTTTCTTTCTCTACCAGAGCGAGGCGTCATGCTAGTGTCTTCACCCTTTTTTCATTCTGCACTGCCCATTCCTCTGCTCTCTTGTTCATCTCTTCCATGCTCTCTCCTTGCTTCTGTATTAGGGTTACGAGCTTGTGCTCTTGGTCTTTCAGTTTCCTGCTCGTGTTCTCTTGGTCTTTCTTTTCCAAGTGTAGCTGATCCAGTCATAAACTCGATCTCCTTTTGTTATTGCTCCATCTCCTGCTTTCTCTCTTCTTCTTTGGCATTCAATTTCTCCATCATTTGCTCGATGTTGACAGTTTTCGCCTCCAATTCCCCATGTTGCATCAAGAGGATCTTATACTCTCTTTGCATCTGCACCAATTCCTGATTTTCATCCTCCAGCCCCGCTGCTTATAGCTCTCCTCCATGTCTTACTTGGCCTTTAATTACTATTTGAGATCAGAGATCTCTCTTTGCTGCATGGCTATTATACGGGTCTTTTCGAGCTGGAATGTTTCTGCCACTAACTCAACCACAGCTATCTTATTTTCCTCCTTAGCCTTCTTTGGGAGAGCAACTCGGCGACGTACTCGTTGTAATTGGCTGGTGGCATCACTGTTTTGTGGATTGGAGTGGTCGAGGTATCCACTTTCTGACATTTTTGGTCCTGTCTCGACTCAGCATCTGTGGTTGGTCTCTTTTGCCTCGTGGATGTGGTCTCCATGCTCTTTCCCTGGGCCATTTCTTTATTAATAAAATACTGCATCCATGCCACGAAATTGGAGACATCTGCACTGGTGGGGATGCTAGGGGTGAGGGTGGTTAGTTCGGTGGGAGGCACCATGAGGGTAGGGATAAGGTGGCTAAGGGCCTTGCCTTTGCCTTCAAGGACAGTGGGCGGTGTGATTTCTAGTACCTGCGTGCTGGAACCAGGCCCTTCTTCCCTCAGTGGGCTCAAGGCTCCTAGATCATCAACCCTCCTCTGCTGCTTGATTAACCGGCATGTAGCTTCGGTCAAGTCCTCCTCCTCCTTTCTTCTCAGTTCCTCTTCTTCCTCAGCAGCTCTTCTTTGCCTTTCTTCTTCAGTTTTCCTACACTCTTCCTCCAATTTCTCTTTTTCTTCATTTTCTTTCCTTTTCCTCTCCTCGGCCTCCTGTTTCAACACCTTTTTAGGCTTATTGACTTCTTCCTTTGCCTTTTCTTCTTCATGTTTCTTCTTATTCTCCCTCTCCTCGACCTCCTTAATGACGGATTCTCTTTTTGCCATCTCCAAGTCCTCTTTCTCCTTCTTACGGCCTTCAACCTGCTTCTTTTTCTTTCGTGCCGTCTTCTTCTTGGGTTTCTTCGCCTGCTTTTTACCTGATTGTTCTTCTTATTCCTGTCCTTTCTCATCATTCTTAGTCCTGTCACTGGACCTCTCTTGGTCCTGGTGAGGGGGTGACCTGTCAGGTGTTTCTCCTTCTCCTTCTTCTGCACCTTGTGTCTCCTTCACTGCCTCCTGGATGAGTGCAATCAAAATGCTTCCATAGCCAATGAATGAGGCCTTGGATGAGGCCTTCTTTCTTTGTGTGGCCTTGGAAGCTGGGGACTCTCCACCTACTGGTGTACTTCATAAAGCTAGTGCTTTAGCCATCTGGCCAATGGTTTTGCATACATATCCGTTCCAGTCGACTTCATCCAAGGTGTCAGCTCTACTGCATTCTCCAACACAGGCATGTTGATTGGATGCATTAAGGAGTTGTAGCGCTGGTTGGCTGGAGAAGAGCGCATGCACTAGCTTCGCTTGTAGTAAGGCTTCCGCATCAGGAATGTCTTGGATGTTGATGTCGTCATTAGTTAGCACATCCTCCCTTTTCATTTTCAGCATGGCATAAATATCCCTCTTATGATTTTTCTCTATCTTTGGCTCTAGTCCCAATGCCTTCTCCACCAAGGCTGGGTTTAAGTGAACCTACAGCTGTTTAGCATTTTCTCCCCTTTCCATCATCACGGTGCCACATTCCTAGTCAGGATCGTATGTCTTGAGAAACTCCACACATTTCGTGTGGTCAGGTTCTTGCACAAATTTCTCAAGGTACTTGGTGAGATTGCACTACTCGATGACTCTCTTGGCCGCTTCCTCCTTCGCCACCACACCCTCTATGTTATGAATGGTTCGAAACTTGAGCTGGTTGTAGGCGCGGTTTTCAAGGATGATGCGGTATTGCGTTATTTCCCCCTCCGTGAACGAAAGTCAGTGGGCGCGGTCTTACTGCGACATCTTTTGTTCCTGTCATGATCCCAAGTTTCCATTAGTGCTTTCAAAATAATAATTTGCTAGAAAAGAAAGACTCTATATGTTTATTGAATGAAAGCATTAAAATCCAATCCAATGTAGAATCTTCCCTTCTCAGACTTTAACTTTTTGCCCTTTATTTCAAAGTTCTCGTGCCATTTTTCCTACCTCACTTGTTGTTTACGTGTTTCTTTATTTTGCTTGATTTTCCTTGGTTTTAATTTGATTCACCTCACCCCCATCCCCTTCCACCTCGAGAAGAATCCTTCCTAGGATTGAAGGTTAGGAAGTCAAGGGCATTCTGCAATGGGTCTAGGAGTTACCGGCGTAGGAACCAAGTGTAGAAATCAGAGTTGTACTATAACTGAGCTTCACAGTCTAGAACAAAAGGTCGAATGCCCACGTGTGTAATGTAAGTGAGAACATTTGTTAGAAAGTCACTGGAAGCGACGCGGCTAGCAATATGTAACTCTTCCTCAGTCAATAGGCGATCAAGGTAAGGGCGTCATTTGATGTGCTCTTCCATGGGTCGGCCACAAAGAGTGGTTAATACTCTATACGAGGTTGGCATGATGTAAGTGGGGTCGTACTCCGCTGTTTTGATTGCACGGAGCTGCTCACATTTGTAATGACTTGGCACTCTTCAACTTCCCATTTCAACCTAAGAGTGTACCAGTGTCTTTAGAACGGGGATTCAATATTAGCAAGTTTTGATAATTTTGCAATTTCTTGGTCAGTGATGGCAAAAGTGATTCGCTAATCATATGACGTGATGAGATGTTGTTTGAGGACTTGCTCTTTGGAGATCTTGCTGTTGAGCAATTTAGCAGTGGAGTTAGCTGCTTTTGTGAAGGGAAGTTCAAACGTCTCCCAAGAAGAAGATATCATACAAACTTTGGTTGCAAAGGGTTCGGGGAATAGACCTAAGTCCAAGCGGTCGTAGCTCAGAGCTATCTCTCTGAAAGTGGCATCTAGTCCTCTAATGCAATCAACCACGTTATCCCTGTATCTTTGGCTAGATCTGAGGCCAGTGTCAAAAATGACTTTCGCTCATAGGAGGGTTTAAGACGTACTGGTGGTTGGGGTTTGATAGCACTAGAGCCGTTGACAATGAATAGTTGCAGTTGCGGGTGTTCTTGAGATTTGGGTTGGACTCTTGGATAAGGCCTGGGGAAGTAGCAGTGACATCCAATGGATTGCTGCCTTCAGAATGGATCAAGGTAGTCAGATTGGCTCTAGCGGATGATGACTCATGTGACGATGTCTGTCGTTTGGGCTGATAGGCTTGTTCAACTCTCTTGGGCATGTGTGTGGATCAGCTTGATGGATGTGGGTCTGGAAAGTGCTACACCTTATGGTCTTGAGGTTCTATGGTACTTGGGGTGATCAAGCTTGAGGGCGGCGTACGAGTGGTGCCTTTGGCCGTGTGGGCTTTAGGGATCCATATCCACACATTTCCCTCATAGTAGCCTTCCGCATGCAAGAGGGCTTTAGGGAACCATCTTTGCTTGATCATGCGTTGATTTCTGTGACTGTGCCTTGATTTCCTAGGATTAGAGTTTTGGGTCTTATGAGGATGTGTGCATCGACTCCTAGGGGCGGTGGTTGTGGTTGTTTAGGCTTCCATTCAAACCTAGGCTGTTGGGCCATAGCTTTTGTTGCTATGAGCAGCAGTTCTTGAGAATTGGTGGGTGATGGCCGAGCACTACCCCCCTCCTTAGATTTGGCTACTAATACTTCTACCGGTGGCCTTGCGGACTGTGATGAGGTCATGCAGCCCTTGCTGAAAGTTGTAACAATGCGAACGTTGCCTATGGCGAGATGGATGCACTTCAACTCATAATCAACGTTGCAATGAGTTTTCTTTTTGAAGGTTCACCCTAGCAGCGACTCCGTGCCTGCGTCTTTGGTGTTTGGCAACACGAAGAAGATCATCGATATAGTTGCAGACTCGATAAAAACGGTGGCTCTACACTTCCCGAGAAGTGCATATGAGCAGCCCCCATATGGGCTTAATTTGGCATTAGTGGGTTGTAATGGTGGTTTGCCAAGTTGGGCCCAATGATCATGAGTCAAGACATTGAAGTTTGCTCCCTTGTCAATCAAGAAATTGAAGGCGCATGTTCACTTGGCAGTGACTGTGATGTGCAAGTATGCAGGTCTACGACTTCCTCATCCTCATCATCGATTTTATTGATTGTGGCTACTCCTACTTTGACAGGCAGTTCCAACATTGGTGGCTCATGTAAAGGATCCGTGGAAGGGTAGTACTTCTTGACACAACTACCATTGAAGAAGTCTATTCCCTTGCTGTCTAGAGTCTCGAGCTCAATGTTGCCCGTTCGGCTGATTGCACGAACTTTAAAAGGTCCAAGACCTCAAAACTTTATTTTTTGCTTATGTTCCTTAACTGAGTATAGGAGCACTAAGTCGCCATGTTCGAAGTTGCGCTGCTTGACATGCTTGTCAAACCAACTCTTGCATCGTGCCTTTTCACATATGAGCACATGAGTGGCTAGAAGGCGAGTCTCCGAGTTCAACTAGGTGTTGCATCCATGTCTCCTTTCCTTCCCATCAGTCCTGAAGTGCTATTCTCAGGCTAGGCACGAAGAATTCTATAGGGAGAATTGCTTTGGTTCCGTAGGTCAACCTAAAGGGGGTCTGGCCACCAACAGTCGTTTTATAAGCTGTGCAGTAAGCCCACAAGGCTGCCATCAGCTTGTTATCCCAGTCGCTGTGCGAAGGAGAGACTACCTTGGTCAAGACATTAACAAGAATCTTATTTGTGGATTCTACCTAGCCGTTTTCTTGAGGGTAGTATGGAGAGGATTTCCGATGGATAATTAAGAAGGTGGATAGGAGATGCGCTATCACTTCATTGATGAAGTGTGTGCCCTGGTCACTGACTAGTTTGATAGGGCAGCTGAATCGTGAGATTACCTGCTTCCACAAGAACTTGGCAGTCGTTCGAGTATTGTTCTTTCGTGTTGCTCTTGCCTCTGCCCATTTCGTTAGGTAGTCTATGGTCGCAATGATATATTTGGCCTACGAATATACTGTGCAACGGGGATGATGGGTCCTATGAAGTCAATTCTTCATTTTTCGAAGGGTTGTCGTGCAATGATTGGGGTCAACTCCATTTGATCCTTGCAAATCAGGACCTTTGTCCACTGACACTCGTCACAATGCTTAACAAATCATGCTACATCACGAAACAATGTTGGCCACCATAGTTGAGACTGCAGCACCTTGCGAGCCATCGTGTCTCCACTAAAGTGTCCACCAGCAATTTCGTTGTGTGCCTCTGAGAGCACGTCGTGCATCTCATACTCGCACATGCATCTGCGCAGCAATTGATGGGACCTAAAATGGGCCGGCACTGGCTATGGTACTAGTCGGACCTCATGCATACGACAGACAACCCCACCACACAGCCTCACGGGCTAGGAGCGTCTAAAACTCACTTTGCACTAAATGCTTATGAAAATTTTACGTTTGTATCCAATATGTAGTCCAACATCCACCTTCCCTTCTCCTCAGAGGGAGATCCCATAACATATAGACATAATGCCTCGTAATACACACATAGGGAAGCACCTCTCGGCTGATTGCCGCGGCTCCACTGTGACTCTCCTACACCTCAGGGATTAGCCCCAAGATGCATCGCTCCAACACATATGACATTCACAAAAACTCCACTCTTTCATAATTCAGCGTTCCAAGAGATTTTGATTTGCCTCACAAAACTTTCCCCAACGGAAGCACCTGTCTAAACCTACAACTTGGGTTTTCTATCCTCTCAGCATTGGTCAAAGTTTATCAAACAAATGCAATGCATTCCAGGAGATACCACACAGCATGCCTGATGCAAGGTGTATGACAATTGTGCACAACTATTTTATGATTAAAAAATCAGCCATGTGAGATGCAGAAAACAGCCCTTTCATGAATTTTAACTAAGCGTTACGTGTTGCGCTAGCACCGGACCTTCCGTGCTACTAGTCGCCTATATTTAATTATGAAACGATCCCTAAATGCTATGCACAAAGAGGGAAATTAGAATTTTTATCTTTTGAGCAATTAGATCGTCGCACAAACTTTATCCCCCCACACCGTTTAGGTGTTGTTGCGGTGCATAGGTGTAAATGGTTATTTTGTATCATTTTTGTATGTAAAAAGTAAGAAACACAAATTATAACACAAAAGACAAGGCCAAACTGAGGCTTGACCTCATGCTTTAACCTTTCCAAACATTCACACACATAAATCTTATTTTTTCATATTTTTTGAGTGCGAAAACCCCAATTTTCTCTATTTTTACTATTTTTCTCTATTTATTATTCATAAAAAATAGATTTTTATTTATTTATTTGTATTAGCTTATTATTTTGACTGAAACTTAACATTTTCTCTGAGTTTATCCCATTTCCACTCCTTTCTCCCAACTCAAAATCGAAAAAAACCACTAATTTCCATTAAAAATGACATTTTACGGGTTTTAAAGAATTAATAACAGCTCTAAATCATTACGGGTTCTATATTTCTGTAGTTATAGCCCTCAAACATGATGCAAACAAAGTTAAAATAAAAATTCATCGCATATGAACAATATTTGAACCATGAAACAACAAAATTTATCAAATTTCTTTGTAAAATTGGAGCATACCACGTGTCTTGTGTGTTGCGGGTTTTTAATAATTATTATGGGCAGCCCACAGACTGACCAGCAACCATTCTTTAGTGCTGAACCTCTTTCCTCAGCCTCCTCTTCATCTTGAAGCAATCCGATCACAGCAGGAGAAGCATTCTTCAGCCCCTCTTCTTCTTGATTTCTTGCACATGAATAGCCTCTATGCAAGAGATAGAGGGAGGAGAGAGAAAGACTAAAAATCAAAATTTGATTCCCTTCATCATATTGCACGTGATTATCATCAAAATCTTGCCCTCTTTGCATGAATCAGGGATCTTCCCTTCTCTCTCTACATGATTGAGTATCCAAGAGGCACATACATCCCCAAAAAATGGGGCGTCAATCAAAAAATGCCCCTCCCTGCATCACGACATGTTTTTCATGTTTTCTTCATTTATATTTTCATTTCATTTCATTGATAAAATGTCCACTTTAAAAAAAACCACTTTCACACTACTATGGAAGGGTTTTCAGCCTATTTGGGGGTGCAAACGGACTCCGATTCACGATCTAATTGGACAGCTGGCTCCGTGGCATCGAAATCTACAAAGCTGGGCCTACGTCACACTCTTCCCGGCTTTTAGATCTAGTAGCCACTTCACAACCCCGAACCTTGTGGGGATTAAATGGGGGATCAAACGACCTTGGAATTGAGATCCGAGACTTGCGTTGGATTCCTGACTCCATGCAATATATTATCTCCTTGGCGTATATACCACATCCTATCAAACTAATCACGATACCAAGGATAGCATAAAATGTGAGGACTAGCCTCATGCTACTTATGCGAGTCAGCTAAAAGCTTGATCTATACTCTTTGTAGATCCACTAGCCCAAGCCTTTCTACTGATATCTCAGTAATAATGCCTATCTCTTCTTGGGTACTATGATCTGAATGAATGACATCATTAGGTTGATATATCTCATCCCCGTGGTCGTCATTCAAACGGATGGCTGGTCCCAACTTTCCAGTAACTCCTCCTACAGGGAGAATCATGGATTTATGATCATTCAACTCTTCTCTAATTGGACCATTACATATGTCAATGATACGATCCAAACTAGACAGAGCTTCAAGCCTAGATCCATCACATAAATCCAAACTAGACAGAGCTTCAAGCCTAGACCCATCACATAAATGCATCTCAGGACGGCGGTCCCTATTGTCAGATGTCGCATTTTGGCCTTTAGTCACATCCTCTTGGGAATCCATCAAAGCATGTCCATATGCAATTCCTGGCCCTTCATCTGACACACCAACAATATTTTTAGGGGTTTTAGGCCTCCAAACCCATCTCATATTCCTTTTCATATTCTTAGACTGCCTCATCTGCCCACATTGGTCCAATGGACTCACTGTGGATTTATCACCATTACCAGATGGCGTCATAGCCTTATGGCTTCTATTTAGTACTGGTGGACCTTGGGCATGTTGCATCTTCTTCATATGAGATGTCTTTACTTGCCTTTGTCCACTTTGCAAAACTACTTAGCCATAGGAACCATGCTTTTACTAAAAGGAATAGCATCTACTTGAAAGCATGATTCATCTATAAATTGGAAAGGTCTCTCAAGAGCCTTACTAGGAGCACAACTAGAACCACTCATAGAACGCTCATCTAAGCTTGTAGACCTAATGGTTCTATCAATTCCACCATCACAACTACCTCTCATGGAAGTGTTGCAAGCCTTGATGGGACTTACTGGGCTTGGAATCTTTTTATCCCTAGGGGGTATATTATCCCTACTATTGTCATCTTCTGCCTAGAGATTTTGGCTACCAATGTTCCTCTCATAGGATGCCTTGGTATCAACAAGTGAGATATCTCCTTGTAGAAATGGTTAGAAGCTAGGATGCACTTGTACTGAGCGGAAAAAACTCCAAAAATTTTCCCATCTCTGAATATGTCCCTCATAATCAATGGCATGCATCTTTGCTTCCCTTAATGACTTAGGATTCCGCAATTCCACTTGGATTTGCATGTTAATCTCTAAGCCACTCAAAAAGAGCTCACATAGTGCATCGCCTGGAAATGCAGTAGCTCTTCTTTGCCAAAGCCTCAGAATATCATCAAAGGCTCTAGCGTATTCTTTAACAAAAGGATAGGACTCTTGGCTAATCTGCATCAACTGCCCTAAAACTTGGGTCATAGGCACCTTCTTTTCATATTCATCTAAAAATCTATCACTCAACTCCTGAAGGGTTTAATAGATCCCCTTGGGAGGCTCCAATACCATTTTCTAGCCTCTCCCTTTAGGGTACTTGAGAATACAAGCATCCGATGAATATCATTGAACCCACTTGCAAGGCAAGTTAGGCCATATTCTCATAAATGCACCATGGGATCCTCATTAACCAGCCCATGAAACACTGGGAGATCCCTATAAGGAGGAGGGCATTTAGTCCTTTCCTTCGGGATCAACACCGGGCCATTAAAATCCTCATATTCATGACCTAACTCTAGTATCTTGGGGTCTCCAACCTCTTCCATTTCCACCTTTACTGGTGTAGGAATGGAGCCCCAAGAGGAACACCAAGGAAAAGGAAATTCTCTTGCAAGAAAATCTATCTTGTAACATCAACAAGCTTTTATTTAATTCTTTTGATAACCAAAACAAAGAAAACAGCAATTCTTCACGTAGCATCATAGTAGATATCTCCCACGGATTTATATTTAACAAACTTGATCATGTTCTTCATATTCTTCATTAATAGACAAAGAGAACACAACTTTTGATGGAAAGAAATCACATAATATTCATCTTCATTGTCTTCATAGTCTTCTCCCTCATAGAAAGATACAATGTTTCACATAGAATCGACTATCTCTTGCATATTATCTCTCTCACAATAGTATACTCTCAATACTACATCATATCCTCACTACAATCACTCAATAATCACTCTCAATAATCCTCATTAGGTCGTGGATACACCTCTCAAAAGGTATGTCAGATATGAAGAGGCACCAGAGACTTCATAGTGTCCTGTGAGATCTGTCTTCTGTCACTGTCTTCTATAACCTTCTATAAATCTTCTGTAGTTACTTCTTCACTTCAATTAACTTGGATAGAGCTTCCATTCATCCTTTTCCTAAGACAAGAACACTTCCCAAAACATCCATACATCCATCATAACACTGAACATAAACAAACAGAACAGAACCACAGAGCAACAGAGCAACAGGACTACAGAGCTACAAAAGCACAGAAGCTACAGAACTTTACAGAACATCAACAAAACCCATAAAAATCATAAAAACCAAAATAAAACCAATTAAATCTCTCATAAACCTTTTCACACATTCTTAATCATCTCTCAAAACATCTATTCAACCATCTCTACTACCAAAATAGAACCAAAACAGAACAAAACAGATCAGGCCTTACAGAGCCATACAGAGAGAATTACAGAACTCTTCAGAACAACATATTTCATCAAAAACCAACATAAACCCTTTCAAACATACTCAAACCACTCCAAACACTTCAAAATAAACAACCATTTATCATCAAAAACAACAAAAAATCAACCCAAAAACCAATCATTTCCACACTCAACATATCCCCACACTTAATAAGGAAGCGTCCTCGCAACCTAAGAAAATGGAAGAATAAAAGCTCTATGATCTGCTAAAAATAATCTTCAATTCAGCATAAATCACCCACTTTGATCACAACCCCAACATATCAGCTTCATAACCTGGATCTGAAACATATATTAAAGGAAAACCAATAACACAAAAAAAAAACCATTCCAATATTATAAAAACCAAAATAACTCAAACTATTAAAGGATATAAGAGTTCTGCATCCAAATCTGCAATGCAACCATGTGATAACCAACTGCATCAATCTTCACAGCTTCATCTTCATCAGCTCCACACAATTGAAAAAAAACATCACCCAATACAAAAAATACCTATATACAAATATAGTCTAAATGGCATGGATCCCCAAAAATTGGAGAGCAAAAAGAAATTTTCCATTAATAAAGGAGGAATGATACAATGAGGAAAAAGCTCCAGTGCTAAGTAGGATGAAGGTATTTCTTTTTAAACTGCATACTAAGCTTTAAACGCTCCAAAGCTTTACTCTCATCAACAAAATGCTGAGGCACATTCTGGAGGAACTGTAAGCAACACATCCTTTCCAATAAGATGAGGAACCTGGTAGGGAAGGCTTGTGCAAAGTGGTACAGAACATCCATTTGAGCAACAGTCACATCTACATTTGGATTGATGAGCAACTGAGGGATACTCTTTCGAGTATTCAGCTTTGACTGTTGATGCATGAAAGCAAGATACCAACAAAAATGAGCTGCAAGGCGAACAGTGGTATCCTCAGAAGTAACATGCATTCTGGCAAAATGAAGGTAAGAGTTCGAACATGCTGTAGATGTATCCCAAGTCCCTGGAATGAGAGGCCAATTAAATACCAGTCCTGTCACACAATCATGTAGCGTCCATTGTCTTCGACGGAGTATTGCACTGTCATATCCTCGAGTATCCAACATGACTGGGGAGGAAGATTGATATAATCAGATGAAGGGGGCAATGGAATAAGAGGAGAACATTGTAAAGGAGGATAAGATAAATCATAAAAGGAAGGCAAATGAAGGGATAAGGAAGATGGCAAAGATGGAGAATTCAACAAAAATGTACGAAGGGAATCCACTGAGAAAACAGAAGGAATAGGAGGAACAAAAGGTGGAGGGTCAGAAGGGGTAGGTGATGATGTAGGATCAGCAATAAAAGGACATGTAGTAAAAACAGGGATATGAGGAAATCCAGAAGGGGTAAAAGATAAAAGTGGAATGGTATCAGGACTTGAGGAAAGAAGGGAAATATAAAAAGGGAAACAATACGCCATAAGAGAATAAGAAAGGAGATCACCAGGATCCAAAGGATATATAGAACAATGGAAATTAAGGTCCTGGAAAAAGAAATTAGTAAATAACGGATGATCAACAATAAAGCTCAACAACTGAGATTGTAATGGCTAGATATTAGATTTATGGAAAACACTCCGAAGACGATGAGGTTCCAAAGCATCAGCCTCCAAAGGTGGATGCCAAGCATGTCCCTTACACCAAGACATCTGCTCATGATAATACTTCAAACTATCTACTAGCAGGAGCTCAACTGAGTGCACATACATGACTGCCTGTAAGATCACATCCCCCACATAAACATTCAAGTCCTCTTCATCAGGAATTTGCAGATGTCCGACAAGATACATGAAAGATAACAACTGAACCTCATGGGAAACCAACTCCTCTACAAATCTATCAAAAACTACTCTCAAGAGACCCACAGACCAAAGATTTGACCACCCATCCTCTGGAGGTTCCAAATCCACATTGCTTAAGGAGATATACAGGGCAAACCTTTGCTGATTATATTTGATCCAAAAGGATGGAGGAGGTGACATTAATTCAATATAGCGGGTAAAATCTTCCTGCACACAGTTCATCCTCTACTGAAGGCGTTCCACTTTAGCGGAGAACACATCACATAATTTAGCTTTATGGTGCAACTGATCAAGCTCTCCTTTGGAAGACATGACTGAAGATACAATAGGAGTTGGAGGAAGAACAAAAAGAATAGCCACTTTTTGGTTAAGTTCTTCAATAACTTTCTGTTGGGACTCTACACTTGCCTGAAAGTGCTGCAACTGACCTTCACTAGTACCAAGTTTACTAGCCAAAGTGACCATTTCCTCAAGGGCAGAATTTTTCTCAAGTTGCAAGGATGCATTCTTCTCTTCCAACTTAGCAACCTTAGATTCTAACTCTTGGATAGTTGTCTTCTAGGAATCCATTAAGGATGTGGCAACAGTCATTTGAGTATTAATATCACCGAGTGTAGCCCTTTCTGTAGAAAAATCCTCCAGTGCCTTAGTCAACTGACTAGTCAAGGAATCCACGTTGTCTTGCAAGGAAGTATAAACACTGGTATACATTGTTTGAAGACAAGAGGTAAGGGAGGTTTCCAGAGTGGACTGGACATTTGAAACTAGCTATGAAAGCATAGGTCAAGATAATATAGTATGTAAGGATGAAGACATCTGCTGATCAATTTGTCCTTCCTTTTGGGCTGAAAATAAATTAGGACAGGAGAGGAAAGAAGGAAGGGCATACCAGACACAGCAGGAACAGGTGCGGGTACAAGGAAAGCAAGTACAAGAGGGCTGGAAGGACCCTTTGTAGGAAGGCATTTCTTGCGAGAAAATATAATAGGGGACTCCTCATCTTCTGAATTCGGTTGCATAGGTGGAGGGGAAGGGACTGATGGTGGAGGCTGCGGCGGTAAAGGAACAGAATCAGGCACTGGCACACCACCAGGAGGAGGTGCAAAAGTGATAATGCACTGTAAGAAAGCAGCATAGGAAACATTAATGATCTGACCCTTCCATACACGCTGGAAATGTTGATCCATCTTGGAGAGTAAGAAGCTTGCCCAGTTGAACTTAACACCCTCTAGGATCTTCATAGAAGCTGTGAATAGTTCCTTGGAAAGATACTTAGAAGCTGACTTACTCGTCACAAATCGGTCCTGGAGGAACTGACATAACTGCTTCCATACTGGAGAAGAGATAGGAGTAATAGAGACCCTTGAATTGTTAATAAGTTGATTGAGAAGCAAGGGGGTAGAAGTTTCCTTCTTCAAGAGCGTAACTATGTCTTCAGCAGTAAGTAACTAGTTACCGCTAGGCACAAAGGAAGCAGAAAGGGGCAAGCACAACGCTTCATGGATATTAGCTGTAGATAAGCAGAAGGTACGGTTATAAACCAGGCCAGACTGGTTTTTATAAGAAGCCAAGAAGAAGTAACAAAGCTTCTCATCTACCGACAGCAATGTGAGGGCAACAAATGGTCTGAGGCCTGCACATCGGATGCAATCCGCCTCTAGAAGGAGAGAATAATCATGGACTGCGAGGGGAACATGCTGTACCACAATCGGAGGGGGAGAAGAAGAAGATGATGCCATTCAGACTATAGCAAAAACCACACTCACAAACCAGGAATCAAAGAGAAAACATGCAAAACCCACAAACAAAACCACCACTGAGACCATGGACAGGAGAAAGATTTAGGACAAGATTGACTGGACTAAACCACCCCAAGCAAACCACATCCTACCGAAAATTCGACATGACCTACGCACATATGCGACCGAAAGCATGGTGAATATGCAGTACAAACAGGCACCCAAAACCCCATAATCAAGCACACAAAATAAAACAAAAGTGTCACACATACCGTAACCCAGACACTGACCAGACTCCAAACATAATCACAGACTCGGACTAGTAAAATAGACATGAACAAATATAACCGACATCTTTGACTAAGAGAACCCAATCCCCGTAAACGTTCAGGGTCCTATAGTGCGGTGAAGTGGATGGGTGAAACTAACGACTCATTTTGTTTAAATAATCAATTAAGTATAGTTCATTATTAATGTTTAATCCGTTAGTGCATGGTGAGTCGGAAACGTAACCCAGCCCCTCTCAGACTTGACACGACTTTACTTGACTGGGTCTCTACTAATGCATTTCATTGTTATAATTACATGATCTGTGGCACTTGAGTGCATGCATGCGTGACGTCGGGGGGTTCATTTTATTACAAGTTAAAGGTGTCTATAACGCGTGTGCGTGTGCATTGGTGAATGGGTTTTAATTTACAAAAATTAAGTGGGTTATGGTGCAAAGGTGCTCGTGCAACGGCGGGGTTCCTTTTACAATTAACGTTCGGGTTTGTTTTATTATAATGTTATAAAGTGCAGTTTGTTAATTTTGTATATGTGCAACGGTCAATTGATTTTAATTACAATTAAAATGTGTGTTATGGTACAACGTGAGAGAGGAAAAAAGAGAAAAAACCTGGCAATGTGTGGTTCTGTTTGCAAAGTCTGAGATGACGGCCTCGAAAAGGGAGAGACGCAATCCACCGATAATCCACAAAACTGACAAAAGGCCGACTAAGACTAGTTGTCCTGTCGTACAAGAAAACGGAAAAACAACTAACACATTGACCAAAAAGAAATAATAAAACAAATGCGACGTGTGACCAAAGAAAAAAAATAAAGATGTTGGGGGTTTGGATTGATTGGGATTTAAGATTATGATTGTTTGGTTTTGTGGGTTGTTTTTGTTTTTTTTTTAAAGTTTGGTTTGGTTGTATTGTTTGTTTGTTTTTTTTTAAGATGTGTTTTGATGTGTTTATTTGTTTTTTTTTTTTAAAGTGATGTGAACATGAAATTTCAGCACCAATCATGAGCATCAAGTGTAAAGAAGGTGATCGGATTTAATTCATGTTTTTCAGCTCATTTGTGGGATTAAAAATGATTTTTTTTAAATTAGGGTTTTGATTCCAATTAATACTTTTGCCAATTAAGGAAAGCATTTTCAATGAGGAAATATTGGCAAAATGTACTAAAGAATTTGTAGAATTTTCAAAAAAAAAAGACATTATTTCGGTATTTTTATGAATTTTTAAGGAATTTTTTTCATTTTTTTCACGGTTTTGAAAAGAATTTCAATTTTCAAAAATTTTTATGGTAACTTTTTTTTCTAATATTTTAGTTTGGAAAAATATGTCAATTGTTTGCAGAAATATTGGGAATTTTTTAAGAGTTTTTCTGTAATTTTTTTTATTTTTAATTGATTTTTAAGAAATTTTTGAATTTTTAAATGTGTTTTTAGGGTTTTTCGGGATTTTAAATTAAAAGGGCAGTACCCGGTTGCATGTGAACAGCTGATAAGGACTGCGTGTGAATGGCGGCTGCAACACACCACCGCACGGACAAGGTGGAACGCGCGTCCTCCCGCGTGAACGGTCGATAAAAGACGCTCCCGCACGAACAACGCACATGCAACTCCGCGCACGCACACCCTGCGTGTGACAGGGAGCCTAGAAGGGGGTGCGGCTGTTTGTGTTGTTTGTAAATTAATTCGTTGTGGTCTGCGCTTCGGGGGCGGTGGGTGGGAAAAGGGGCGTAGAAGGGGGAGGTTTGCATGTGTGTGAATGGGGGTTTAGAGGGGGGGTTGTGTGTTTGTGTGCCTGGGGGGGTTGGGGGTGTGAATGGGGGCTAAGGGGGGGGTGGGTTGGTAGTGTGTGTGAATGGGAAGGGGGCTTGGAGGGGGGTTTGTGTGACTTGGGGTGGGGGGGGGGGGGGGGGGTTTGGGGGGTTGGGAGTGGTGGGGGGAATGGGGGCTTATGGGGGTGGGGGGAAGGGTGGTTTGGTTGGGGGAGGTGGTTTGGGAGGGAGGCGCCGTGAAGGAGAGGAGGTGGGAGGGAAGGGTGGGTGGATGAGCGACTCCAAGCAGGCGGCGGGAACTCCAGGTGGCGGCGGGAACTACAGGTTGCGGCGGGAACGCCCAGGCGGGGCGTCAGCGGGGGCACGCGCGCTGCGGGGCGAGAGCCAGGGTGGAGGCGCTGTCAGTGGGAGGGGCAGCAGGATGAGAGCAGCACCAGGGCGGTCAACCGCCAGCGGGCAGGTGGAGGAGGGAGGGGTAGGAGGTGGAAGAAGACGCCAGGGGGCGGGGGGATGGGGAGGAAGCAGGAGGAGGAGGGTGAAGGGAAGAGGGGAGGGAGTAGGAGGGGAGGAGGAAGGAGATGGGGGAAGTAGGAGGGGAGGAGGAAGGAGGGGAGAGAGAGAGGGTGTTACGGGGAGAGAGAAAGAAGAAGAAGAAGAAGAGAGAGAAGGGGGGAAGAGAGAGAAGAGAGAGAAGAGGGAAAAGGGAGGGAGGTAGTTACAACAAACGCAGGAGGGGGGGTAATAAGTTTTTTTAAATTAATAAATTAATAAATTAATTAATAAATGAAGAAATAAAGAAAAAGACAAAAGGCGTGTCCCCCGTCCCGTGCGCGTGCGCGGGGCGAGGTAAAAAAATTTATCGTGGCAGGATCGTAATGGCATCAAGACGTCGGCACGGGGTACGCGTACGCGATCGCGGCGTGTGGAGACGCGTAAAATCAAAACCGAGCGCGTTCACGCGCGAGACGAGTCGTGCGAGACACGTCAAAACAAGGAAAAATTAATATCTCACAATCCCGGCATCGAAACGAAATGATGTAAAACAAAAAATGTACCAGACGGCAGGGGGAAGACAGGGAAAAAGCGCAATGGGGGTTCCGAGGGGAAGACAGGGCGTTCACATGCAAAAAACGTAAAAAAAGGGTCAAAAAACGCAAATGAAAAATAATTTCGAGAAATCCGCTCACCGGAATGCACGGCAGAAAGAAGGAAAAATGTGTAGAAGAACGCGTCCAACAACCCTATCATGTCAAAACACAGTTTCGACCGCGAGAGGATGCATTCACATGGGAAAAACTCAAAAAACAGACTCGAAAAGGGATTGGGAAATTAATATGGAACGATCCGTGCACTGGGACGAAGTGCAGTAAAAATGCAAAATATATGGGGGGATGGATTTTCACAGGCCTGTCATGTTAAAACGCAATTCCAATAGGGTTAGGAGGCGTTCACATGCAAAAAATACCAAAAAGACACCCAAAAACACTTTTAAAAATTAATAATTAAAATTTTGAAAGTCGAAATAAGGTGGAGGAAAAAGGAAAAATGTGGAAAAAGGCGGACTGGACAGGACTGTCAAGTCAAACTGGAATTCCGATGCAAACAAGGCAGGTTCACATGGAAAAATGTCAAAAAGACGCACGGAAAGGTCCCGAAAAACCGCAAAAATTAATATTGGACAAACCGTGCATCGGAAGGACACGAAGTAAAAAGGAAAAATGTCAGGGGGAAAGTGGTTGGCAAGGCTATGATGTGAGATCACGGGTCCAAAGCAAGCAAGATGCGTTCACATGGAAAACCGTCTAATTTATACAAAATACTTCAAAAATTAATAACTCAAAAACCGTGCATCGAAACAGGGGTGAATAAAAATGAAAATTGGACAATTCAAAGGGATGAACAGGGCTATAAGTTTAGATTGGAATTTGGGGAAACGTAGGGTACGTTCTCATGGAAGGACAACAAAATCAGCGAATGAAGAAAAATTGCAAGGGAACGACCCCAGGGGGGTGGAAAATGGACGAGTGAGTGGGGAAGGGACCCCATCAGGGTAAAAGCAGGGCAAGCATAGGTGCATTATCAGGGTAAGGCAAATGCAGAGGGGTATGCAATATAGACGCGCAGGGACGTGTCCCCACACTTAAAACCTTAACGGATAGGGTTGACCGAGCAACAGGGACCTAATACCACACGACAGAATAACCACTAACATCCCCACACTTAAAACATGACCGTCACTGACAAAAAAAGGTGTAGGGTTAGAAAAACTTGGCCCATGTTGTCGAGAATCAAGGTTGACGGCTGTCGATGACACGTCCACTGTCGTTGTCGGCTGCAGGAGGTACCAAGGTGCCTTCATAGCACACGTCCTTCGTGGCAGGGACCACGCAGCAGCACCCAAGGAGGTAGCTGGTGGATGAATCGCGTCGAGTCGGTGTTGCTGATGAAGGAGAGTCACTTAGCTTACAGCACTCAGATGGAATGAGAGAACAATCACTCGCCCCATTACGAACATCACTCGATGAATAATGATTGAAACCCATATCTCACACCCGGTTTAGGAATTGACAAGGGAATGGTGCAGAGGGAGTATGCCAGGGTGCACAGTTGATGATGCATTAGTACGTCCAACCCGTCTGGCATAAGTGCAAGGAGGAAGGCAAGGGAGCCTTACAGTGCAGTGTACAGAACAGGGTGACGTGTCCTGTGATGATGGCAGAAACCCACCCCGTGGGTGCATAGGGAAAAGAGAACATATCTTGCGCCAAAGGTCGTAACGTCCCTCAATCCTCACCTCTTGGTAATTGATTGAAGAAACTCCAGTCACACTCAGCCCACCCTCTGTCTCACGCTCTGTTGATAGATACAGGAGGGCAGCCCATGCCTGAAACCCGTTGATGTAATCCTCATGGTCACTTGTGCAAAGGTTATATGCCTTGTGCGCATTTGAGGGTGCAATTGTGCATTCCACCTAGTGCCGGCATACGGTGCGAGAAGGAAGGCCAGAGAGCCTTATGGTGCAGTGCAACACTCCATTCACGTGCGTGCAACACTCCATTCACACATCGTACCTCTCATTTGATTTGAAGGGAAAAGACTGGTCACTCGTCCCACCCTCTGTCTCACACTCGTTTGATAGTTACAGAGGGCAACCCATACTCACTTCCCCATCGGTTAAGATGAAAGCTCGCATCACTGGATTGTTTGTCGATGAAGATCGCGTCATTCGTTGTTGAAGAGGCATACCCAGGGAGGTAGCCATCAGATCGAATGTTGTGTTACATAGGAACATGGCGTCTGCTATAGACGACTGTCAAATGCTCTGCAGAAAGGCATAGGACACAGCGTACCAAGGGAGGCAGCTTTGGAAGTGGATCCTGGTGATGTCAATTGATGAATCCACTTTTTGGACTACTGGGTGTTGCCACCTTTTCCACAGCCAGCTTCCTGCCCAAGGGTGTTAACCACCTGTTTCTTGGAACGAGGCCTGCTATGACAGGGAATTTCTTCCTTTTCTCCCATAACAGTTTTGTTTTTCTTGTTTTCTTTGTCTTCTTTTCTTTTCTTTTCTCTTGTTTTCCCCTATTCCCGAGGGTGTTTCCACCTTTTCTCGAAGAATAGGTCGGCATGATAGGGACTGAAGTCCTTTTCTCCCATGACCGATATATATATATTTTTTTATTTTTATTTTTTTCGAATTAAGCAAGGGAATGGTGAAAATACCATTTGTCAGAACCAACCTCGCCACTGCCGCCGCTAGTGGAAAATAGAGGATAAGAGATCAGGGCTGGAAGGTGGGGCTGAGGGGACAGAGGGTTGCGTCCACCTCATCAGGATTGGCTGAAAAACGGCTATCAGAAGTAGCATCATAAGAGTGATAGTGCCACGACAACGGGGGAAAGGATTAGGTGACCCTGATTGTCAAGATCCCCAAGGAGGGAAGTACTTCTTCAGGCGATATCCATTGATCAAGAAGGGATCATTAAAGGCATCAATGGTCTGCACTTGGACAAAGTCATTAGGGTTGACAGCAAGTACCTTATATGGGCTCATCCACCATTGTTGGAGCTTGCCAGGAAACTTGCCAAATCGTGAATCATAGGCTAGGATCAAATCACCTTCTTTGAACTCCTTGGGCTTGATGAAGCTGTCATGGTAAGCCTTACGTCGAGCTTGCGTGGCTTCCATGCACTGTAGAGCCATCCTGCGAGTTTCGTCCAAACATTCCAAGTGCAGGAGATGGCGTTGCAGTGAATCATCGTCCCCCAAATGCTCTTTGATAGCCACTCGCAAAGAGGGCAATTCCAGTTCAATAGGGAAAATAGCTTCTGTACCATACACCAGCTGAATAGGGGTCTGTCCTGTTGCTGCTTTATGGGAGGTTCTGTATGCCCAAAGGGCCTCTGTAAGTCGATCATCCCAGTCACGACGATGTGTGGCAATTGTCCTTGTCAAGATCGAGTAGAGGATGCGATTGGTGACTTCGACTTGGCCGTTGGCTCTGGGGTAATAAGGAGTGGACTTGCGATGGCGGATCTTATACAGCTCTGTCAACTCTTCCATGACTTTATTAATAAAATGAGTGTCTCTGTCACTTACCAGCTCTAGGGGACTGCCAAAACGGGTGATGATATTCTCGTACATCAACAGGGCCACGCTGTTACCATCGTCCCGCTTTAGGGCTTTAGCTTCACACCACTTTGTGACATAATCCGTACATACCAAGATGTATCTATTCTGTTTCCTTCTCGTGGGAGGATCGATTGGGCCGACGAAGTCGATGCCCCACTTCTCAAATGACTTTAAAGGAAGGATAGATTGCAGTGGCATGGCACTTGTTTTGGTGGGTTTCCCCATTCTCTGACAGGTATCACATCACTTGCAATAATCATAGGCATCCTTATGGAGGGTTGGCCACCAGTAACCTACTAGCAGAGCTTTCCTGGATGTAGCTTCTCCTGCAAAGTGGCCTCCACATGGCTCGTCATGGCAAGACTTCAAAACAATCCCAATCTCATCGCCTGCAACACATCTTTTGAGCACTTCATCTTTGCCTTTCTTGTATAGTGCACCGCCTAACAGGGTGTAGGGGGCTGATTCTAACATAAGCTTCTTCCTGTCCCGACTAGAAATGCCAGGAGGATACTGTTGGGTTGCCAGCAGATTGGCAATGTCTGCATACCAGGGGGTTACAGTTTCTACCAAAAATAGGGAAGCATCAGGGAGGTCTGGATCATCCTGCTCCTCGTTTGTAGTCTGCGGGATATGCGACAGATGATCAGCCAGAACATGGGAACGACCAAGTTTGGTAATTACCTCAAAGTCACTCCTGGAATAGAAGGAGCCATCTCATCATTCGTCCTTTCACGTCTTCTTTGTTCATCAGGAAGGACAGGGCCTCATGATCCACATAAAATTTAAAGTGGGTAGATAGTAGGTAGCGGCGAAACTTCTCTAGGGCAAACACCATTGCCGAGCACTCCAGCTCTATCATTGTGTAGTTCCGTTCCCTATCAGTGACCTTTCGGCTTGCGTAATAGATCGGTTGATCTAATTTCGAGGGGCCCTTTTGACATAGGACAGCACCTAGCCCTTCAACTGATGCATCAGTGTGTACATGAAACTCCTTCATCCAATCAGGAGGTTTCAGAATGGGTGCCTCAATCAGACACTGCTTCAGAGTGTTGAAGGCTTTGTCACATTCTTCCGTCCAAATAAACTCTACATCTTTCCTCAGAAGCTTGTGCAAGGAGGTTGCCTTTGTTGCAAAATGGGCTATGAACCTTCTGTAAATAACCCACATGGCCTAGGAATCCCCTCAACTATTTGAGGTTGGTGGGTGCTGTCAGAGCTGTAATCTTCTCGATCTTTTCAGGGTCTATTGATATCCCTTGTGTAGAGACAATGTGGCCCAACAGAACTCTAGAAGAGACCCCAAAGATGCATTTGTCGGGGTTGAGGGAGATCCCATACTCCCGGCACAAAGCATTGTTCCAAATGTCCCCACTGTCCACGGATCAAACTATAGACACAAAAGTCATCCAAATATACCTCAATAAAGTCGTGCAGATGATTTTGGAATGCGCCCATCATGACTCGCTGAAAAGTAGCAGGGGCATTGCAGAGTCGAAACGGCATCACTCGGTAAGCGTAGGTCTCCCATTCTGTGGTGAAGGTTGTTTTGGACTGATCTTCTTCTGTTAACTGCACTTGGTTGTATCCACTGAATCCATCCAGAAGGGAATAAAGCTCATGTCCTGCCACTGTGTCCAACAGTTGGTCTGTGAAAGGGATAGGAAAGTGATCCTTCTTGGTCTTGGGATTCAACTTGCGGAAATCCACACATATTCGTAATTTTCCATTCTTCTTGGGTACTACCACGATTGGTGAAACCCATTCACTATTTGCCACCACTGGATAAATGAACTCGGCTTCCAGAAGCTTCCGCAGCTCTACTTTCACCAATGTGGAATAATTCGGGTTCATTCGCCTCTGTCGTTACCGTACTGGCTTGGCATCAGGCTCCAAATCAATATGATACTGACATATTGTGGGATCAATCCCCTTTAGGTCTTTGTAGGACCATGCAAACACATCCAAATTCTCTTTCAACAAGTTGTACAAAGTTGACAACTCCTCTTCTGGTAGGCTGCTACTCACCTTCAAGTGGCATTCAGTGCCATCTTCATCCACAAAAGTTAACTGCCTTTCACCTTCTACTTCACGGATGAAGGTCTCACGGACTGCTTCTAGGTACAGATCCGACTCCTTCAAGAGGGTGGTGTCCTCTTCTGATGTCCCACTAGACCCAACATCTTCTTTTAGTAAGGACTTAGGTTGCTCCTTGAAATGCTAAAGTGGAATCAGTGCTGTCTCCTTTTTGGTTTGAATGTTAATTACCCTAAAGCTTGAGGACTCCTCTTCAGAGGATGCATCCAGGAATGTTACATAACAAGGGCTCTCGGAATTCTGTTGTGGCCTTGGGACTGGTACTTGTTGACAAGGAGCATCATTATCATCCTTTCTTGACATGTTTGGATGGGTGCGACAAGAATCACTGATAAAAGACGATGTATTTTTCCTGATCCACTTGTTATATAGGCTTTGCATATGGAAAGATCCATTTACCAATCTAAAGGGTACCATTGCCATTCTGTCCCACAGCATGGAGTCTTCTGCTTCTGAAGCTTTTGGAGGTGGTTTCTTCTGTCTCGCTTTCAAAGTCTCCTTCTTCAGATTCATCATCATCCTCTTCAAACTCCAGCTCTGCCTCTGTAGGTGCTCTGTAAGAGAAGAACAGGTCCTCTGATTCACCTTCTGCCTCTATCCCTGGCTCTGCTATGGCCATGTAACAGGGAGAGCAGTACATCCATTCTTCTATCTCAGTGTCAGAAGTGATTTCAAAAATTGTTCCTGGTTCAGGCAGGAAGTATTCACCCATTGATAATGGCTTTGCATGTTTTGGGAGTTGGCTTACAGTACCTACTGTTAAGGAACATGCCTCTATTTTCTTGGGAAGGATCTATTTGACAGCATCTTCGTCTGCTGATGTTCCGTCTGTAGCCTCATTAGGGGAGTCAGAAGATAATTCCAAGGAGGTGGATCCATGACCTTTTTGAGCACCATATAGCTTTAGCACCACTTTATTGGGTCCTGTATCCAAGGTTAAGGTTCCTTTGAACCAATCTGTCCTTGCTCTGGCTTCAAAAAGCCATGGTCTGCCCAGTAACAGGGGTTAGGATGTACCATAAGAGTTTGGCTTCACCAACAGATAGGTTAGCCAATAATCTTTTCCAGCCAATGTAGCCTTCACATATGGGAGAATGCCCAAAGGCTTGATTCTGCTCTGATCCGCCAATCTGATGAGCCATTGAGTTGGTTGCACACCTTGTAGGCCTAGATCCTTCATTGTCACATCCGTCATAATGTTCACTGATGAGCCACCATCAATCAATACATTTGCAATAAAGCAGCCTTCTATCCCACCCCAGTCTCTGGGGTACCCGGATCTAGGAAGGTGTTAGCCACATCCACTTCTTTTACAGGCTCCGGAGCTTTGTTGGACTTTGTTGTTGTTGAGGAAGCAATCCTTAAGCCACGTCTTCTAGTTAGTATACTTTTGAACCTTTTTTGGCAACTAGAAGATAACACCAACAATTTTCGGAATGTGAGGTTTGGTTTAAAGGTATCTAGATCTCTGACCAGATTATATTCCTTAATAGGATCCACTGGCTTCTCTAACCGGTTAGGGAATGGGGCGACACCCATTTTCATTTTCCCTTTTCCTTCTAACAGGGACATCATGCGGCCTTCTTCTGCCACTTGTGGCACTTCCTCCTCTTCTATCTCCTGGATCTCTGGTCCTGTCTCTGGAACTGTCTCTGTGACTCTCTGTGGCATTGTAGTGCTCTGTACGGCACTATAAGGCTCTGTTCTGTTCTGTTCTTCTGGTGGAAGATTGAACTTCACTATTCTGGTAGGAGGATTATTTTCTTTTTGGATAGGTGGTTCTTTCTTCTTTGCACGTGTGATGGCAGCAACTTCCAATTCCACTAAATTGGAGGTAGGCTCTTGGGCCTTGGACGGATTATCAGTAGCACTATTTTTCACTGGGGCTGGGCTTGGACAGTCTTTCGCAGTGTGGCCTTCTCCTTTGCATCGACTGCATAAGGGCTTATAATCCACTAACCTTCTAGGATTTGGACAATTTGGTGAAATGTGTCCCTTTTCTCCGCATCTGTAATACTCCACTTCTGATCTCTGACCACCGCCAGACTATCTTCCTCTGTAACTTTGGGATGGAAATCTTCTAGGTCCGAAATTAGGACCAAACTCCCTAGGCTTTGGTCCAATATCCTGTGTTGTCATTTTGGATTCTAGCAAGTTGAATCTTGTGTCTTCTTCCTTCATTCTCCTATCATGCATCTCTTTCAGAGAGCAAATATTCTCTGTACGGTTCTTCCACAAACAATAGGAATAAAAGGCTCCAGGAATGGTTGGTTTTCGTGTACATTTAGTGGCTAAATGGCCTACTTAATGACACTTACCACACCACGTATTTGACTGCATCACATCTCTTCCTGCTCCTGCAACATTGGATATGCTAGTGGTATTCACTTTCAGCATCTGTAGCTGCTCTGTAATCACATCCATGAACTCCTTTTTGATATTTGCAACTGAGTTGGATAAATAATCCTTCAAGCTTTCTCCTCCTGAGGCACTGGCAGTAGGGTTTTGAGGAGTCTTTGTAATCATTGCATAAACAGGTTAGGCTGGTGCAGAGGGGTCTCTGTTCTGATTTTGATTCAGAGCTCCTGTTTGAACTGTTGGGGGCTATTGGCTCCAGTTGGTAGGGTTCCACTGTTGCTACTGATTTGGCATTGGGAAAATTGGTTGGGACCATTGTTGTTGTGGTTGAACCATCATTTGAGGCATTGATTGTGGCCACTGTGGATTTGGTGCACTGTACTGTGATACTGGGGGCATCTGTTGGTAGGGGTAGGGGACAGTCCCTAGGACTGCATTTGGTGGGTACATCATTCCTGACATCAGAGGAGGTAGGACTCCTCTTCTTGGATTCATCGCCAATCTAGCTTCCACTTCATCGTACAGTCTTGCACCTTCTGTCAGCTTGCAGTGTGGCTGGTCTTTGTAGCTCCACAAACTTACAGACTTCTGGTTGTAATCCTCTGAGAAACACTCCCTTCTGAATGACATCATCTAGATTATGGTTAGTCCATCTCTTCAAGATGGATTCCATTCGTGAGACATAAGCTTCTACTCTTTCTCCAGAGGACTGACTTAAATTCATAAATTCCTCTCGCATCCGCTCTTCAAAACCTTCACGCCTGAATTTAGTGAGGAAGGCCAACTTCAGGTCGTCCCATGTGCCAAAAGTTCCTGTTGCTTGTCTCTCATACCACTGAAACGCAGCGCCCTTGAAAGTGGCGGGGAATGTTGCTAACCAATGCTCAGGAATTCTGGCATTGTTAGCCACACATGCTACCATAAACTCTGCTACATGAAGATCAGGGTCTTCATTGTACTCTCCCTTAAAAACTGGCAATGGGACTACATTCGCTGGCCTGTCATCAATATTTCTAGGACGGATCTGGCTTGGAAGTGGACCTCTAGCAGGAGGAGGAAGGGCTTGATGTGCCATTGGGACTTCTGTAAAGAGTGTTTTTAGGGTGTCAAAGGAAGCTTCTGCTGCGAGCTCATTCTCGGCTTTGATTCTTGCTTTCTCTCTTCTCACGTACCTCTGGACTCGTTCTAACGCTTGCCTCTTTATTGTGCCATTCATCAGGGGGTTGGCTCCACTATGTTGTTAGTGCTCCACAGAGGGATAACAGAAGGCTTCACTCTCTGGAGGACTCTCTTTCCAACATCTCCTCTACTTCTTCCTTTTCAACATCTCTGAATTCAGCTTTCAAACCACTACAGAGGGGAATATATTCTATTCTAAAAGTATCAAAACTCATTCTTCTTAGGATCGTTGTTGCGTCATTATAATAATGCCAACTTCTGATGGTTTCAACAGTGTATGTTGTAAAGAACACTCTGTCTACCAACTTCCAGTGGGTTGCTAATTGAACAAACAGAAGATTATCAGTGCACCAAGCATCCCATGTATCTTGCTGTTGAGCATCCACGAACAAATTCCAACTTTTTTTCTTCTTGTCTTCGTGAACCTCTACAGACCAAGACTCCTGAAGCTTCTTCACAATCTCCCTCTTGATGATGTCTGGAAACTTCTCAATGAATGTCAAATCTTCCATGGATGGTCATTCTCTCTGTTTCTGCTCTTCAGTTTGTTCCCAAACAGTTTGCCACCAAGATGCAAGTTTCTGTTGATTCAACAGGAAGAGGAAACAGTCCACCACATAGAGCATGCATCATGATGGTGATGTGTTTCAGCCATCGTGGGATGAACTTCTTGTGGAAAGTGGCTTTGATTATGAGAAATTCTAACTCTTCAGTGGAAGAAGGAACCTTACAAACATCCATTGAATTCTCCTCTTCTTGACAATGCCATTTCCTTCATTTTCAGCCTCTTCTGGTGCTTGTTGATGGAAAGTTTCCCCGGCTGCGCACCAAAAACATGGAGCCCCAAGAGGAACACCAAGGAAAAGGAAATTCTCTTGCAAGAAAATCTATCTTGTAACATCAACAAGCTTTTATTTCATTATTTTGATAACCAAAACAAAGAAAACAACAATTCTTCACGTAGCATCATAGTAGATATCTCCCACGGATTTATCTTTAACAAAATTGATCATGTTCTTCATATTCTTCATATTCTTCATTAATAGACAAAGAGAACACAACTTTTGATGGAAAGAAATAACATAGTATTCATCTTCATTGTCTTCATAGTCTTCTCCCTCATAGAAAGATACAATGTTTCACATAGAATCGACTATCTCTTGCATATGATCTCTCTCACAATAGTATGCTCTCAATACTATATCATATCCTCACTAAAATCACTCAATAATCCTCATTAGGTCGTGGATACACCTCCCAAAAGGTATGTCAAATATGAAGGGGCACCAGAGACTTCATAGTGTCCTGTGAGATCTGTCTTCTATCACTGTCTTCTGTAACCTTCTGTAAATCTTCTGTAGTTACTTCTTCACTTCAATTAGCTTGGATAGAGCTTCCATTCATCCTTTTCCTAAGACAAGAACACTTTCCAAAACATCCATACATCCATCATAACACTCAACAGAAACAAACAGAACAGAACCACAAAGCAACAGAGCAACAGGACTACAGAGCTACAGAAGCACAGAAGCTACAGAACTTTACAAAACATCAACAAAACCCATAAAAATCATAAAAACTAAAACAAAACCAATTCAATCTCTCATAAACCTTTTCACACATTCTCAATCATCTCTCAAAACATCCATTCAACCATCTCTACTACCAAAACAGAACCAAAACATAACAAAATCAGGCCTTACAGAACCATACAGAGAGAATTACAGAACTCTTTAGAACAACATATTTCATCAAAAACCAACATAAACCCTTTCAAACATACTCCAAACACTTCAAAATAAACAACCATTTATCATCAAAACCAACAAAAAATCAGCCCAAAAACCAATCATTTTCACACTCAACAAGGAAGGTTAACATCATCCTTGATGTCCCTTTCTGCCAACTCACAGAGTCGTCTAGGGAGACCTATAGCTCTTAGCATGTCATTTCGATCCTTTCTTACAAGATCTTCCATATCTTGCCCCTTCCTAGGCAGTCCCATGATGGCTTTATCTAGGAGCTTCTGCCTCTCATCAAAAGCAAACTTATCCTTAGCACTTAAGACCTGGGGACTATGTCTTCTAAGCAATGGTTTTCCCTTTACATCTAGGGCTTCTAACATCCTTGTGATACTTAAAATTTTGGCACGATGCCCCACCACATGGGATGTTTCAACCATAACTGCACTTCACTGTGTGTCGAATTTTTCCCATGGCACTATGGCTTTAGCATAATCACTTGTTGATGCCATGACCGCCATAGCTTCCAAAATACTTGTTCCATACCCTCTAGGTTGATGGATTGTTATACATGATTTCTCTTGGGTAGAGACCACACCAAGGCAAACCTCGGCTCATGCCATCGCATTAGAGGATGGGCTAACCACTAACTAGTTACTCTTCTCATCACCTAAATTATCTTCTATAGAGGACACATGCTCTACATAACTAACTAAGTCCATCAGCAAGTTTTGTATAGGGAAAGCCAAGGTTTTCCATCCTTGAACAAACCCCATTTTATGGTTACCTTACCATACTTCTAATGGAAATTATAAATTTAGGTCCCTTTAAAACCTAGATTTGGAGACTGCCACTTATAGGCAACTCCTGCGACAGACGCACCACTGATGGGACCTAAAATGGGCCGGCACTGGCTATGGCACTAGCTGGACCTCATGCATATGACAGACAACCCCACCACACAGCCTCACGGACCAAGAGTGTCTAAAACTGAGTCTGCACTAAATGCTTATGACAATTTTGCGTTTGTATCCAATATGTAGTCCAACGTCCACCTTCCCTTCTCCTCAGAGGGAGATCCCATAACATATAGGCATAATGCCTCATAATACACACATAGAGAAGCACCTCTCGGCTAGTTGACGCAGCTCCACTGCGACTCTCCTACACCTCAGGGATTAGCCCCAAGATGCATCACTCCAACACATATAACATTCGCACAATCTCCACTCTTTCATAATTCAACGTTCCAGGAGATTTTGATTTTCCTCACAAAACTTTCCCCAATGGAAGCACCTGTCTAAACCTACAACTTGGGTTTCTTGTCCTCTTAGCGTTGGTCAAAGTTTTTTAAACAAGTGCAATGCTTTCTAGGAGATACCACATGGCATGCCTGATCCAAGGTGTATGACAATTTTGCACAACCATTTTATGATTAAAAAACTAGCCATGTGAGGTGTTGAAAACAACCCTTTTATGAATTTTAACTAAGCGTTATGTGTTGCGTTGCTTTAGGCACTAGCACCGGACCTTCCATGCTACTAGTCACCTATATTTAATTATGAAACGATCCCTAAATGCTATGCACAAAAAGAAAAATCAAAATTTGTATATTTTCAGCAATTAGATCGTCACACAAACTTTATCTCCCCTCACCATTTAGGTGTTGCTGCGGTGCATAGGTGTAAATGGTTGTTTTGTATCATTTTTGTATGTAAAAAGCAATTGACACACACTATAACACAAAAGACAAGGCTAAATTGAGGCTTGACCTCATACTTTAACCTTGCCAAACATTCACACACGTAAATCTTATTTTTTCATATTTTTTTGCGTAAAAATCCCAATTTTCTCTATTTTTGCTATTTTTCTCTATTTATTATTCGTAGAAAGTAGGTATTTTCTGATTTATTTGTATTTGCTTATTATTTTGACTGAAACTTAACATTTTCTCTGAGTTTATCACATTTTCACTCCTTTCTCCCAACTCAAAATTTAAAAAAAATTCATTAAAAATGACATTTTACGAGTTTTAAAGAATTAATAACGGCTCTAGATCATTACGGGTTCTATATTTCTGTAGTTACAACCCTCAAACATGATGCAAAAAAAGTTCAAATAAAAATTCATCACATATGAACAACATTTAGACCATGAAACAACAAAAACAATCAAATTTCTTTGTAAAATTGGAGCATACCGCGTGTCTTGCATGTTGCGGGTTTTTTAATAATTATTCTCGGCAGCCCACAGACTGACAAGAAACCATTCTTCAGTGTTGAACCTCTTTCCTCAGCCTCCTCTTCATTTCCTTTATATGCGAATTTCATTTCCTTTATCATATTGCACGTGGTTACCATCAAAATCTTGCCCTCTCTGCATGGATCAGGGATCTTCCCTTCTCTCTAGATTGAGTATCCAAGAGGCACATACATCCCCAAAAAATGGGGTGTCAATCAAGAAATGCCCCTCCCTGTATCACGACATGTTTTTACATGTTTTCTTCATTTAGAGTTTCATTTCATTTCATTTATAAAATGTCCACTTAAAAAAAAAACCACTTTCACACTACTATGGAAGGGTTTTCAGCTTGTTTGGGGATGCAAATGGACTCTGATTCACAATCCAATTGGAGGGTTGGCTCCGTGGCATCAAAATCTACGAAGCTGGATCTCGTCATGCTCTTCTTGGCTTCCAGATCTAGTAGTCGCTTCACAATCCCAAACCTTGCGGGGATTAAATGGGGGATTAAACGACCTCAGAATTGAGATCGAAGACTTGCGTTGAATTCCTGACATCATTTTGCATCTGGGAAAACTCCAGCTCGGCCATCTGCGACCGTTTTATTTCCATGAAACTTAGCACTAGCGCTTTAGGGACTTGCTGCTTAAAATCGTACTAATTGCCACCGCCTCCTTCGATGAAGTCTAATTTTTCCCTGATATTCATAATTTTGGCTATTTTTAAGCACTTCTCTGCATCAAAAATCATATATCAGCAATCCATCTTGCCCTAGGCGATACAGCTGGCCTGTCAACTGGTAGGGTTGGATCTTGAGAATGAGTCGCCTAAGTCTTGCCTTCTCTATCGGTCGCTCAGGTAGTCCGTGCTCAAGCACTTGGACTATGTCATCTGCCCAATATGGCGTTAGATCGGCCTTGAATAAATCTCTCTCACTAGAAAGGTTAAAGACATGGGCGTCTGGCAATTCATCGGTAATACCTTCTCCAGCGGCTTCTCCTGTGGGGATGCATGATATATGACCAGCCATGTAGTGTTGTTTTCCCTTCCGTACAACCACGGAGAAGTCAAAATCAAAAAGCAAAAGGAGCCACCGAGCTATGCATTTGTAGTAGTGCAAGGTTTATTCACTAGATATAGTAAGGCTTGATAGTCCACAAAAAAGGTAAAGGGTGTAGCCAATAGATAATGCTGGAACTTCTTCAAAGCAAACACCATGGCCAAGCCCTCTCTTTCTGTCATCGAGTTGTTCATTTCCGTCTCAGTGAGTTGTCTGCTAGCAAAGCTCACTGGATAGTCTAGGTTATGTTCGCCAGGTTGGCACAACACTGCCCCCACAACAAATTTAGAAGCATCGATATGCACGTGGAAGGTAATGGTCCAATCTGGGGCTCGTAGAATTGATGTTGTGGTTAGATCATTCTTCAACTCTTCATATGCTCGTTGGCATGCTTCAGTCCATTCAAAGACAATCAGTAGCTTGTATAAAGGTCTAGCTATCAACGCGTAATTTAGTTCAAACCGCCGATAGTATCCCGTATGGCCTAAGAAGCATTGGACTCCCTTATAGTTGATTGGGGGTGGAAGGTCAACAATAATCTTGACTTTCGAGAAGTCAGTGGCAATGCCATTTTTCGACACCACGTGGCCTAGGATGCATCCATGTTTCACCCAAAACTGGCATTTTAAGGGGTTCAAGGAGAGACGATATAGGCGACACCGCTCAAAGACTGCTTGGAGTTTGTCTAAGTGTTCCATCCAAGTCGAGTGAACGCAGAGGTCATCGATAAAGACTTCCAATTCTTTGTGAAGCATGTCTTTAAATATGGTGCACATGAGGTGTTGGAAAGTGGCAGGGGCATTAGTCAACCCGAAAGGCATGACTATGTAAGCAAAGGCGCCCCACTTAGTGGCGAAGGTAGTCTTATGCCTGTCGGCAGGATGCACTTGCACCTGATTGTATCTTGAGAAGCCATCCAGAAAATTGTAGGCCTCCTTGCCTGCCACTCTTTCAATCATGTGCTCGGTGTATGGAAATGGGTAATTGTCCCTCTTAGTAGCAGCGTTCACCTTCTTGTAATTGATGCATACTCTAATTTTTCTGTTTTTCTTCATCACGATGACTATGGGTGATACCAGTCCGTGTGCTCAATTTCGTAAATGAATCCCGCACTCATCAGCTTATCAATCTCTTCCTTGACAACATGAGCGTGTTTTGGTGCATCAGGTCTTGGGTGGCCTAGGTATTTCTGGGTCACTATCTGAACTTACCTCCGACTTAGAGTCGAACTCCCCGTCTTCGCTAGAAGAGGTGGTCTCCCCTGGTGGTCACAGTTCAGATGGTGATTCTGTCCTAAGCACTAGTGTCATTCCCAGTTGGGCTAGGCCTGCTTGCTGAAAGTCTATGGCTCCTATGTGTTCTAACCAAGCACGATCACAATCCATGCACATGACCCTTCGCTCTATCCTGAAGACACTCTTTTTATGTGGCTTGGAGTCTACTCGTATTTGTTCTATTTCATGTCTCTCAGTGTCGTATTCTGTGGTATCTATCTTACCCTCACTTTCTTCACTGAAGGATTGGCAGTCTTCATACTCGTCATTAGAGTCCTCTACGTTAGACTGCTCATCGTCTCCTAGGGCTTGGTATATCTCTTGTCGTTGATCAGGGACTAGGGCCAAATTGTACATGAGGTTCAGGTCATGCACCCTGGTCCATTGCCACTTGCATTCATCTAAGAGATCCTGGAGTTCTTTGAAGTTTGATGCTGGATTGTCAGCTAGCTTGTCCGTTAAGTATACCAGAATCTCCTGGAGTTCTTTTTTGTTATTTGGCACTTGGAAGGTGATGGGCTTAGGTCTCCCACGAACGGAGGGCATGCCATTAGACTTGCCCATCATCTTGATGTCTTGCTCATATGCCTCATGATCTGAGAATGGCAGGTCGATTGTAGCAAGGATATACATCCAATCTTGCTCATCCTCTGGGCATGGGATATACTTGGTCAAGGGCCTATAAGACTTCTTGACTTGAGCGTTACCTTTGAGCATCGCGGAGATGGCATCCAAGTTGACTGGTGAGGTCTTCCAAATGTCCATCTCTACCCTCACAGCTTCCATTTTGTTGCCTAGGAAGATCAAGCCGTTACCCCAATCTTCGATAACTCTGGTATTGTGCATCCAGTATCAGCCTAATAGGATATCGTAGTCCACTCCCTTCATGACTATAAAGTCGATAGAGAACTGGACACCTGCGATTTTCACTGGCCAGTTTTTAAGTACCCCGAATGGCTTCACTCTCATGCCGTTTGCTAATGTGACATTAAATCGAGTGGTCTCGACAGGTGGGTTTCCCCAAGTCTGAAGTACTGCATGGCTCAGCACACTAACCCTAGCTCTCGTGTCTACGATCCCCTTTCTCATCGTGTCACCTAAGGCTAGGACTAGTAATACTGCATGCATCTTGGTGCCTTCCCAAAAATCATTAACGTGCAAGGATTTTGACAGAGAGTGCAGCATTAGACTCAATATTTGTGTTTTTGCATCATGGTCGTGCAGATCAGCAGCTTGTTCTTGTGACCCCTCAACCCACTGCTTCAGGTCTTGACATAGGATGGGATGCTGCTTAAGCAGGTCTCCCAGGCTTAACGTCACAGGGGTGGTCACTAACGTGATAAGGAGGTCATTGGCTACTCATCTCTCTCCTAAACCGGATTGTCTTGGCCAATGGCTATGACTGATTTGCGGGCCTGCAGCATCAAGGCTTGGCCTAAGCGGTCCTATTTGTGGTGTGGTTGCATCTCCTGACTTTGATCGAGGGGGTGAGACTGGTGTGCTTATGCTGGGGAGATCATCGATCTCATCCTCTAGGATGGGCTCAACATCCCTTAAGTGCTCTTGGGCCTCTTTCACTATCCAATAGATGATTGGATCCTACATCTACCCTCCTAGGCCTCTACCTTGTCCTCTCCCTAATGCCATCACCAGTACTGGTCGATAGTCCATAAGGACTACGTTGCCCTCATCGCCGTGAGAGACGTAAGGGTATACATAAGTCTCTTCCTAATTTGGCTCTTCCACGTAGTGGATTGGAGCGTCACTCGGTGGATGGGTCATGTAGGGACCAGGCGGTCTAGGTATGCCTATAGGGTTTATGTCCATCCTAGGAACAGCCCGCTTAATGTCATTAGGCGTAGGAAGGGCCAATGGGGCTCCCCTTTTGAAGAGTGGCTACGGCCTATTTGCTAGGTAAGGCTAGCCGTATGGTTGCGAGTACAGAAGTCTTCTCCGCAATTTGCAATGCGCGACGTTGTGACCAAACCTACCGCAATTAGCCCAAGGTCTCGACCTAGGGTCTTAACACTCAGCTTGCAAGTGGTTTCCACCACAGTACACGCATTGGACGTGTGGGCGCATTGGTCGTCTCAACATGTCTTGCAGCTTGGCTATCTCCATCTTGACATCAACCAAGTCTTGGTTTGTTTCAGTGACTTTCCCCTTATCTTGGGATGATGGGATTGATCGTTCATTAGAGGCTGACGCTCTCTCTGAACTTTTGAGTTGGTTTCTTCTGAGTTTGAGCTCCTGGAGCTCCGCTCTTTCAGCTGATCGTCAACTCTCATGGCTTCCTCAAAAACCCTAGCTAGCGCATCTCGCTGCAAGCTCGAGTTGCTTGCCAAAGCCTTATATAATTTCTCGTTTCAAATTTTGATGATGAATACAGTTGAAACTGCTCTTTCAGTAGATCATTCGCCTGTAGGGATTCTCTTGAAGAGACTCCTCATGTGGGTTACATAATCACAAATGTCCTCCTTCTCTTTCTGCTTGACATTCATCAGTCATACTAGCAGATTGTCAGAGTATCTAGGCTCAATAAATCTCTTGATAAAGAGATTCTTGAGGCCATTGAAGTTGGCTCGCTCTGCGGCATCTAAGCTTGTATAGCAAGTCATCCTAAGCAAATCCCAAACGCTTGAGAGCACTGAGTCAGGTCATTGAGGCCATTGGCTTTGCAAACTTGCTCGAACTGCTCTACAAAGCTGTATGGATCGTCGTGGGGTTGGTACTTGTCAAGCTGCTTTTCGACTATTGGGATTTTAGACAGGCTCTTGGAGCCTTGGGTTGCTCCGAATCCTGCCAGCAGTGATGTCGCCAATGCTGCGGCACTTTTCTCTACTGGGGTGTTGTCTAGTAGTCGCTTCATGAGAAGCTCGCTCAGCGTTAAGTCTCCTTCTAGGGCTCTCTTGTGATCCGTTCAATTTCTACCGGCTAAGTTCAGCACCCACTCCACCTCTCACGCAACTCCGTGCTTTGCCTTTGGCTCCTAGCCTGTTGGTCTCTATTGTATTCAACTATGCTTTGCAATGCCTTGTGGGCTAGCTTTCTCTCTTCTTCTAAGTCTGCGATGATAGCATCGGCTGTCTTGCCGCAGTGCTCATACCAGGCGTGCGCATCGTAGCTATTGACCAGCCTGCTGAATAGCCTCTCGGAAGATACCTAAGTAGAGTTCCTCGTTAGACCTACGGTCTGAGCTTTCTTCTACCATAGTCGAGTTCTCGTGCTCCACCAAGCTATCGATTAGGCTGAGTAGGTTTGCCAAATCCACTTTGTTGGCACCGCTTGCTTGGTCCTACTTCGTATGTTGATGGTTTGTCTACATCTTTGGGTCCTCTTCTATTGGTGGGTTCCTTGAGTGGTTTATCTGAGTGAGTTCCTTGACTTATTAAATACAATCCTCAATTTATCTCCACTCAGTGTATGTGTTTTTTCCAGTGCACTTGTGCTCAATCAGGATTTCAATTTTCCTTAAGTGTACTTCAAGTGCAAAAATTCAAGGTGAGTGCGGCAAATAATCTCTAAGCATCTTACGCACTCTCGCTTCGTTTCGGGCCTGATAGGCTTTCTCGATCAATTATCTAGTCATCTTGATGAGGTTTAGGTTTTTTGTTACGTTGTCTTGCTCATTTTTTGGTCCAATTAGGGTTTTATGGCTCAATAGGTTGCTTCTAGATCTCTAGGTCTCCTACAATCTACTCAAGCTGCTAAGCAGCTGCGCCTTACGATTTTGTCTATTCCGTGTGCCAAAATCAAGTTGAGCTCTAGCGAGGTCAAGTCAAATTTCTGAAAATTTGAGACAAATTCACACTTGGCCCAACTGGTCCGAATTGTAGGGGCCAAGTGGGTGATTCAGACGGCGGGCCAAGACACATGGGCCGAGGGCCGAATCACACTGGTCTGAAGGCCGAACTTTTCGCGGGCAGAGGCCCGAGTCTTGTCGTTCGGATGGGGTCACTCTGATGGGCCGAGGTTCGAATCGGGTCTTGGGCCAAGGGTCGAGTTGGTCAATGGGGCCGAGTGCCATCACTCGGACGGGCTGAGTAGACTTTGGGCTAAGGGCCGATTAGGGTTTTCGGGCCGATTCGGCCGAATGGCAAGGGCCGAGGGCCAATTCTAGGACTCAGCCCAGAAACAGCCACTCGAATGGGCCGAACGCGGCACGATGAATGCAATGCGACGGCAATTTTGATCAAATCTCATGATTTAGACAATCACTCCCAGCACAAACTTCCAAATCCTAACTAGGGTGCCAAGGGAAGTGATTGGTATACCTGAGGTGAGTGGTAGGCTCTCCAATGATGAGATTAAATTGAATCTTTGCGGGGGCTCTCTCTCTCTCTCACTGCAATGGTTGCAAATGAGCTCTCCCTTGGCCTCTTGGCTCTTAAACCCCTTCTCGGGTAAGGTTTTGACACTCCCAATCACTCATTTGCTGACATTAAGTATCCCAAGCAAGATTTTTGCCATTTTTTGCATGATTTATGCCTTGTTTTGCCATGTTTTGTAACAGTAAACCCTACCCTTTCCCGATTCAATTTCCTCATCCTATCCTATGCTAAATGCAACAAGATTCGAAAGCAACAAACTGAAATGATTTCTCCATGTTTTCCAATCATCAAACAAACTAACTAACCCAAAATACTTACTTGTTTCGAAGATCAAAACACCCAACCTTCCTACCTATCTCAAGTTCTGTTTCGGGGATGAATCCCTTACTTCGATGGTCGATATGAGGTGCACAAGCGCTCAAGCTTGAATCTATTGGTCCTGGCAACCAAAAATGTAGAGAGAGCTCACGCTCAACTACCAAGACCCATGGACTGCTTATTGTTTTAAGTGTTTCAAGAGAGCTCTAATGGCTATCTCTCACCTAGCAGATGCACCGTCAATCCTATGAGTGTAGTGAGTTTACCTTGATGCCGATATGAGTTGCCTCCTCTCTCGCATACACCGGTAGCTCCATGATCCTAGATGCTAGCTCAAGCATCCTCAATCATCCTCTATCTCCAAGCTCCATCCACCATAGCCGCGCGCGTGAGAAAAGAGAAGAGAAGAGAAGAGAAGAGAAGAGAAGAGAAGAAGAGAAGAGGAGATGGTGAAGAGCTTCACCATCTTGATCCCTCACTCCCACACACTCACTCTCTCACACTCCCTCTCTCAAGAGCACACACAAGAAAGGAGAAGAGAAGAAGAAGAGAACTCTTGTTAGCCACACACCAAAGAATGAGCTTCCATTCACTTTTTGAACTTGATATAAAAGCCCTAAAATCCCATGGGTACCCATCCCTTTTTTACATGTCCGACCGTTGTGGCAAGGTCCTTTCTCTATTTCCTCTTCTAGCCTTATGCCTCTAGTCTACACCCGTCTAATAATTTACAATTGGCACAGGAGGGAGCCTGGTGATCTTTTACACGAGTTTTTGGAGCTTTTTGAGGCGCCTTTAATTTAAAATTATGCTTTTGGCCCCAGCTTAGCTTTAGAGGCCGCCTGCGTGTCTTTGCTCTTTTTCCATCCTTTTTCTGCTTTTTCATTCATTTTTCCGCCTTCTTGACTTAGGGTTAACAAGATGTAGTCCAAAGGTGATGACATGTTTAGGGTTTGTCGTATCTATATTTTATATGCGACAACTAATTGAGTGTTTCAATGTACAATACAAAATATATAGTGCAGCGTGGTCGCGTGGATGACATTTTCGCGTGGAGCGTATTGACAAAATGTGCTCCACAACAGACTGTGGTATCATGGCAAGGTTCGAGCAAGAGAGCCGATGACGAGCAATGGATCCAAACACGATTATAGATGAGATGGAGTATTTTGGGAACTTGCAAAGTATTGTTACGGTGGATTACCGTAGCTTCTCCATGATACTATTCGATGTGCAATGGTTCAAAGTTGTACTTGAAGGAGCTGGAGCAACAATTCAATGAGGTCCATCTGGATTTCTCAAAATAGATTCCAAAAAAAATGGACGGATTTGTACGACACCTTTGTGTTGCAAGCCCATTGTGAACAGGTGCATGAACTCATTTGTTTGTTGATTGTATTACGACATGGTACGTGTTACAATAGTTAAATCTCGCTTGTACGTGTTTGTGAACAGGTAATCTTCTATCCAAACCCCCGACAACCTCAATGGTGGTATGTTATACCTTCGGCTCCCCAAAGTGCAAGAGTATATGATCAAAGCGATGTTTCAAGCATAGATGAGGACAATATGCAAATAGATGGGTTGATATTGCAAGGGGTGGAGGCCATGAAACGCTTGGAGCATGTAGAGGAGCCAGCATCAGGTAACAATGATGGAAATATAGGAGTCCAAGAATTCTTTGAGAATGAGGTGGACTCATCCTTTTGTGGTGACATGTCTATCGACCTTCCAGTTTATGCCGAGTTGTGTTAGGGGATTGACATGGGACCATAGGATACTTCATACTTAGAGTATCCACTTACTCAATTCGTTGATGAATCGCTTATAAGGGTACATAAGATATGAATTTTAAGTAAGATTATTTTTTAGAGATTTATATTACTATGCTTTGTATGATTTCAATTGATTATGCTAACATCATTTTTTGTCTGTGTAGGTGACCTTTGTGGATACTTAGATCATCAGGATGAGGCGAGGGATGAGCGATGAGGAGTTGCAGGATATCTTCATGCGCATGTCTTCAGATCAGATGACAAGATTCAAAGACATGGAAGACCAAGAGATGTCTCGAACATCGTCAGGCCGCTCTATTAGATCTACTTCAGCGTGATCTGATGCTTCAGCTTCAAGCAAATGAGGTTGACACTCTAGACTTGGGCCAGACGGAGGGAGTGCTTCAGGGGGATGCTACAGAGATCCGGATATGTAACGTTTATTAATTTAATATGTATTTTGCAGAATCACTCGCTATGGAATCACCCATGTACACACTAAATTAATGAAACGCCCGAAAAGGATAGGCATCCCCATCAACTTCTCGCATAAAGAATCCACTTTGTGTATGAGCCCCAGTCAAGAAAGTTTACGGAATCCACCGTAAAACCTCACGGAATCCACTGTGGCATGGAATCCACTGTGAAATATGCCTCCTGGCATCATACCCCCGGGGTGGGATAGCAATTGTCCTCAATTGCTATTAGCTCAATGTGGAGCTAACAAAGTGGGAAAAGCATTTAAGTCTCTAGCGTGCATCCATTGGGCCTCTTCAAAAGGATGGTTTTTAAACTTGACTCTTCCATCAGTTGTGGTAGCCACATCTCCCAACTTAGTCCCTATAGTGGAAGACTTAGCCAAAAGTAGACTAGAGAGCATGGTCTACGAGCTTGCCATGCAAGTTGCAAAACTTTTTTAGATGAGATTAGAAGAAGCCACAACTAGAGGCACCAAAAGATCAATAGTTGTGGATGCCTAGTTTAGTTAGAAAGCGCCAAAGACACAAAGAATAGAAGGATCATCAACTTCCATGCCTATATTTTTATTAAGTCTAGTGCAAGGCTTAATGAGCTACTAAAGGAGCTAGAAGAATAGAGAGACTAGTTAGGTGAAGAGAGATAGGCAACCTTAACAACGTTGAAAAGAGAAAAGAAAGTTTATGTGGTATATCAATAGTAGTAGAATACCAAAGAAATATTTCATCTAAAGTGAGAATTGGCCATGCTAAAAGAGAGCAATAAAAAAGGGAAGGGATATGAAGATCTACAAGAGTAGTGTGAAATCAAATGAGAAAAATCTCTGTAGCTCAAAAGTAAGTATACCCAAGCAATGAAGAAGAAGGCCAAGGTATAAGGAGAGCTAGAATATCTTACACAACTACAAATATTACTACACCCTAGTCCACCAATCACCCCTCTCACACCACTCAAGCTAGCATGGTGATTGTTTGCTTCACCTCAATGAGTAGCAGTTTTACCCATTTTGTGGTGCGGTATCCCAGTTAATACTTGGATGCGTGTGCAAGCATGATTTCCATTCCTGAAATTTACTGGCTCACCAGAGAAGGACCTTGATGCCTGCCTTAGACAATTCAAGGTGGCATACATTATTAATTTTCCCATCCAAGTGGATCCCACCCACAAGGTGGCCATATTCAAGTCATGGATTGTGGAAAGAGAGTTTCTTAGCTTACAACAGAAAAAAGCTAGGCAACGTTCAACAATTCCGAGACATCATTTCATTCGTGGTTCTGAACTGATGCCCAAAAACTAGAACTAACTAGGTTTAAACAATATACTACCACAATGCAGTGCTATACAACTCAATCTAAAGACTTGAAAGGATGAATATCCCAACACATCCAACCCAACGGCAAAATGTTACATTCACTATATATACAAGGCTTGAATAGGGACACCTGTAAAGCCTTGGCTATAGAAGACCCATCTAGTCATGACCTAGATTATTTTTACTAGTGTGCATGTTGCATTGAGTTATTCCTAACCAAAAAGAAGACTAAAGGGAGAAAAAATCTATCAAACCTAGTGACAAACCCCATCGAATGGAACCTAGTGACTTTGATATGGATTTAGGCATAGAGGAAGAAAGTAGTAGTGAGGAGGAGGACTTTGAGAAAGAGGAATGCCAAAAGTCAACTAAGTCTAAGAGAAAGGACAAGGCCTGCAAACTCTCAGAGGGTGCTCCAAAAACTGACCCTCTAGTGTACCACTATAGTAATTTAAGTCACTTGGTTGAAGAGTGTGTTCTAAATGAGTGTGGTTGAAGAGTGTTAAAACCCTCTAGTGTACCACTATAGTAATCTAAGTCACTATAGAAATCGAGGAGGTAGAGGAGAATATTATCACCCTCCAAATAAATCATGTTTCTTTTGTATGCAAGAAGGCCATTGGAGATTTGAATGTCTCAAGGCCTAGCAATATGATGCCCATAAGCAATAGAGTTAGGACCAGACTAAGCCACTAGCTATCAATATGGTGGAAATCAAAGAACTCCTTGAGCTAGGAGTCAATGTGGTTACCTAGTTAGGAAAGAAGACAAAAGGCAAAGAAGACAAACCCACAAGAGTCTTCTAGGTTGAACAAGAGAAGGTCTGCCACCAGGTGGCTACATGGATGGAAAAAGAACTAGTAGCATTGAGAGATCTATAGCCAAGGCCAACACTAGATTCCATGCTTGTAGGTGTGAAAGAGACCACATGAATATTGGAACCCTAGTAGAGAGTGCCATTGGTTTCGGGTCTAATATCTACACATCCAAGACAAGAAGCAACCATTTGAGTTCCAACCATGATGCTGCATCCACAACCAACTCCTAGCTCTACCACACCCACAAGAGTGGAAGGGAACTAGCCTACTCACCAAGCCAAGGCTTCAATCTCTATACAAGCGGTTCTGAATGTTTCAATATTCTAAATAATTAAAAATGGGACTTGAAAATTTCCCAAATTCACCAAAATTATGTTTACAACATTCTATACCTGAAATAGGCATATCCTAACAACAATAGAATATATACCAAGTAGGTCAAGAAGCATGGCATTACCCAACAATTCTGCATAGGTAATAGCCAAGTGCCTCTTCAATGATATCTTCACCCTCTACGATTGTCTAATTGAATTAATTAGTGATTAGGAAAGGCAATTTGTAAATAAGGTTATCAAACATATGACTTTCTCCTTTCTACTATTTCACAAGTGATCATCCCTCTACTATCCACAAGCCAATGTCTTGGTCAAATCCACCAACAAAACTTTGTGCAAAATACTTACCAAGTGGGTCAAGCATCACCACAAAGATTGGGATATCAAGCTCCCATAGTACTTTGGGCTTACCATACTTCATTCAAAGTGGCTACGAGCCTCACTACATATAAGCTTTCCATTGACATCGAGACAATTATGCCTCTAGAATTTATAGTCTCGAGTCTCCAATTATTGTCAAAGATCATCTCTTCCTCAAGAATTCTTCTCGTTCCGAATAGAAAACCTAACTTGGCTGAATGAGGGACTAAATTTGAAGTTGCTACCTCCTATCCGAAGTCCAATATTCTAGGCAAAACCACCAAGTGTATCCCCTCTCTATGAAGCAACTGAGTGTGGAGAAAGCATCCTAGTATTCCATCATCTTGGTGGAGCAACATGTTTTGGACCTTCCATACAAAACACACTAATTCTTTCTACTTTCACTGATTTGCAGGGTAATCTTCTTTCACAACCTGTCAATGGATTTTTCTTGTGGTACTATTATCCAAACGGACTGGTGTGCCCCTTCCCACTTAATCCAAAGTGCCCTATTGAGCCCATCCCATCAAAATCTGTGCAAGCCTCCATGAACCCTTCACTTAGTTTTGAAACCCCAAAGATCACTACAATCCACATTCAATCCACATTGAAAGCGATTCTGATACCACCACTTATGGTGATGTTGTCGAAGGGGTTTTAGTCAAAAGGTTGTATCCACTAGGGATCAGAGATAGAAGGAAGTAGAGAATACGAGATAGAAGAGAAGAAAAAGAATAGACAAGTGATACACAAGATTAAGACAAAGCACAATGAATTAAAGCTTTATGTATTCATAGAACCTGAGAAGATAAACAAAATCCTTGTCTGGCACTACTCAAAAAGAAATGTCCAAGCATTAGATCTCTTGGAGCTCCCTTATAAACCAAAAACATGCATAAAACACTAGCTTCTTCTTTGCTACTCAAGGTGCAAATCTGATGGTTCCCTTGACTTTGAAAGGGGGATAAAACCCTAGGACACCTATTCAAAATTCTTCCAGATCACTCCTTCTCCTACTTTGAAGTGTTGTTTGCTACCTATAGACTACGATCGTGTGTTGTGCGATTTTGCTAGTCCTTCTTTTTATATGAAATCTTCCAAACATGTTGAAAAAGCCATTCCTTTTTGCATGCCACCCTATTCTAGAAGTTTTCTATAGCTTTTTAGGATATTTACAAGAAGTAATATCTAATATATCAAAAATAGGCTAAAATTATCCAAAAGTCTAGTATTTTGAAACTAACCATACTATGAAAACTAGCACTAATGACTAAGATGACATTGACTCTGTAGATCAATAATAAAATCTTGATGGCAATGCACTCTAGAGTTTTTTACATTGCGTCCACATAGTAGTATGACATCGACCCCCTCTAAACCTACACATCCTCTAGATGTGCCACCAATACTCCACTCGGGTTAAAAACACCCATAGTATCAACTTGTCACTCACCGTGCATATAAGAAGGCATCCCTCTAGATCATAGATCAAATGTCTATCATTTGCACAACACTAATGCCATACCAAGCATCCACTCTAGAGTCATCAGGCGGCCTTGGGTGTGCATCATATACTAGAAGCTGATGAATCTCCAAATACATGCTATCAATGCACCCATCAACAAATACATAGTAACATGTGTGCTCTTTCAAAGTCCAATGCATGGAAATATGCTTACATTGATAATTGTGTATCACATCAAATATAAACTGAGTCTCACTTGCATCCAACGCATGCTCACCATCACTAAAAATAATGAAGCAGTCCATATCTTGAATCATCTTACAATAGCCTTTCAAGGCCTTTAACAAAGTATTCAAAACATTCTCCATTTGTGGAGCATCATATCTAACGTCCTCTAAAGGCATATCCTCGAGTTCATGAACTCTCTCAAAAATGATAACTTTATCTTACAAATCATGTGCATCCAACTAGTCTCCAATCTCCGTTTGAGTCCCTACATTAAGTAAAACATGATCTTCGTAAACCTCTTCAAATGCATTAAGAAAATCTATAGATGCAATGGCTGACTCTTCTACTATACGATCTTCCAAGGCATTCATGGCTGTCTCAATATTAGACTATAACTTATATCCCACTTGTTTGCCCTCTTACTTGGTATTTTATTTCTACTCCTGCCCAACCTCTTCCATAACATGCTTGAGAGGTGACTGATTTGCAACTTTAGGAGGATCCACACTTCTTCTTGTCACTCTCTTAGATATCCCTGCATTATCTTCATCTCTCTTCTATTTCTCTTCCACAAGTACATCCGTGTTTTTCCCTTTTGTTGAATATGCATCTACCGGTGATTCCCAAACAACTAGTTATGTCACAAATGTCTTGCCCTACATAAGACATTTCACTATCAGAAGCTTTCGTCTTTTTAGCTAACAAAGCATGTAACCATATTGCAGCCTTCAGACCAACCATCACTTGCCCATGCATTCTATCCAACTATAGACCAAAAGTAGTAGCATGTACAACCACATAGGCATTTTGGACCGCCAAGTCTTCCAATAACTTTTGCATGCCTCTCTTTTTTGATAGCGTATGTGCATTTATGAATGCTTTTAGAGTATGTACACATACTACATTCACATGTTCAGCTATTAAAATATAGTATCCACTCATATGTCTTACACACACACACACACACACACAAAGACTTGCTTTTTCCCTTTCTATGATCATATCCTTTTATGTTCAATTAGAAAAGAAAATGAGAAAGAGTATGTGTGTTCAATTGATTGATTGATTGATTGATTGATTGAGAGAGAGAGAGAAGAAGAAGAAGAAAAGAAATATTATCCCCACTCACCTTTCAAGAGAAAACTTTCTTTATTTCTTGGATACCAAACTTCTCTCCTTGTGTCAAAAGTAGGCTTGGGATCCTTCTGGTTGGTTTGGGACCCCCAAGACAAAGCTCCAAATAATATATAAAACAGATTCTATATGCAGAAAAGAAGATCAGAACTTCCTTGAAGGGGGGGGGGGGGATTGCAAGTATAGAGGATTGTGAAGATGCATATGTTGAGATATCAAGCTCCACTCGTGATATGCCAGTTTGACCGTTGTGCATTTATGTCACCGACGTGTTAGCTGCAGATGCGGTTGGTACACCGCCCATGAATAATAGCTAGATGACAGCTATCCTTATCTACTCTAGTTCGTGGCTCAGTTAGTATGCCACCTTAGTTAGTTGAGTTTGGTTTGAGACCCATATATAAGGTTCTTCTATTTCTATGTACTTGAGTTCTTTTGGCTTACACAACTAAGAAGAGGAAAACTGCTTTCAGCCTCCACCTTTGTGTGTATTCCCCCATTGTGCAAGCAAGAAAGCTACAAGTGAGACTCCTTCCTTCTCTCCCACAATCTTGACATGGTATCAGAGCCTTGTTCATGGTAAGGAGCTCAAGAAAGCAAACCAAGTTCGTGGTGTTCTGGTAAGAGGACGAGTGTTACTTTTATTTTTCTGTTTTGGGAGCAAGTCTCTGCAGGTAGCATAGCCGGAAAGTGCAAGAGTGCATTGTCTAAGATTGAGACGCCCTTTGCGGTGTAGCACAACAGTGTTTCTCTGTTTTTTTGATTTGAGGCCATTTCGGGGCCTGTTTTGGAGGCGGAAGTTTTCTACACGCACTCAAGAAAAGGCCCTGTTTTATGCTGTGCGACCACTATTCTACAGGTCAGTGAAAAGTTATTGTAGAAATTGTATCGTATGCCTGTGTGCAGAGACATTGGGAGTTACAGAATCATCCTTGTTGCCTGTTGATGCAAAATCGTCACTAGGAAGTGACTATGTGGTCAAATACCACTCTCGTCAGTTTTGCATATTTTCCCTTGTGAGACTGAAGCTGTGTTCTTTGCAGTGACATAATTTTTTGCAGTGTTCTGTAATGGCGTCTGATTCTCTTTCACAGATTGTCACTGAAAAGCTTGACAATAACAACTTCCAAGCATGGAAGTTTAGAATGACGAATTTCCTTATGGGAAAAGGATATTGGGAATTCATTGCAGGAAATGAAGAAGAACAAGTTCTTCCTGATGTTTCCAATCAACAGCAAATGCAGGCATTTAAAGCATGGCATGAGAGAGCCAGGAAAGTTATGTACTGGCTGTCTATCAACATTTCAGACTCTATGATTGTGCATATTCAAGATGCAAGTATGCCAAAGGAGGCATGGGATACTTTGTCAAAAATGTATAGCACAAATACGCAAGCCAGGAAAATGTAGCTCAAGCAAGAGTTGCACAATGTGCAAAGAGAAAGTATGAGTATCAATGACTACCACATGAAGGTGAAGAAGATTGCAGATGCACTTGCTTCTATTGGGTCGCCAGTGGAAGATGATGATTTAGTTTCTGTGACCTTGAATGGTCTAGGAAATGATTAGGCACAGTTCTGAACATTGATTTCCGTCCGTGAAAGATTTCCTAATTTTGAGGAGTTGATTGCTCTTCTAATTTATGAGGAGCAGAGAAATGGTGGTGCATCTTCTTCAGGAGGAACTTCAAAAGAAGCTGTCTTCTACTCAAATGCTGGAAGAGATAGAGAAAAATGTAGAGGAGGCCGATCTGGAGGCCGTGATAGAAATCAGAATATGCAGCAAACTCAAGAAAACCAGTCCTTTGGAGGAGGACGTGGTAACTCTAGAGGCAGGGGGAGCCAAAGAGGTCGTGGTGGATGGCAAAGAGGCCAAAATGCAAACAGCAATGTTGAATGCTACTACTGTGGTAAAATGGGTCATATGGCTAATGACTGCTATAAAAAGCAGAATGACATCATGAATGGAAAATTGCAACAAGGGAATTATGCATCTTCTAGTAGACAGGGTGATGACAGAAATGAGCATTTGTTTATGGTGCAGCACATGACCAATTCTGTGACAAGTGCAGAAGAAAGCAACGATGTGTGGTATGTTGACTCAGGTGCATCAAACCACATGACAGGTCATGCAGAATGGATGCAGGATGTAAGGAAAATGAAAAAACCAGGATTTGTGGAGACTGGTGATGATACTGCACATCCTATTGTGCAGATTGAAAATATTCCTTTGTCCATGCAGGATGGGAAAAAGAAATACCTGTCGGATGTATTTCATATCTCGAATATCACCAAGAACCTGGTTTCTGTTGGTCAAATGGTTGAGCAGGGCTTGCAGGTCAGATTTAATTCTCATGGATGCTTTGTTGAGGATATGAAAAATAAAGGTCGCTTGATAGCAAAAGGAAAGAAGAAGGGCTAAATGTTTACGTTGGATGCAGACATGCCTGAATTGAATGCAGCAATGTTTGCACATGGGACCAGTGTAGTTGCAGATATTGATATCTGGCATAAACGCATTGGTCATGTTAATGTACAGCGACTTAAATCAATGCAGGCCCAAAACATTGTTGCAGGATTGCCTAAATTCAAGGTTGCAGAAATGCATAAGGTATGTGAAGCCTGTCAATTTGGAAAACAGGCAAGGAAACCATTTCTTAGACATGTTCAAGAGAGTAAGAAGCCATTGGAATTAATCCACTCTGATGTGTGGACCACTAAAGCTGCATCTATTGGAGGCTATCATTATTTTTTCACTTTTATTGATGACTATAGCAGAAAAGTCTGGGTGTATTTTATGAAAAAGAAAAGTGAAGTTTTTGGGCATTTCAAAACTCTTAAAGCTATGGTTGAAAAAGAAACAAGCCTGCAAATAAAATGCCTAAGGTCAGATGGAGGGGGAGAGTACCTCTCAAATGAGTTTGCAAGGTTCTTGTAGGAGCATGGCATAAAGCAACAATATTCATGTAGTCATACCCCACAACAAAATGGAATTGCAAAAAGAAAAAACAGGCATATTGGAGAGGTATCCCGTGCCATGCTCAACGAAAAAGACCTGCCAAATTTTTATTGGGCTTAGGCAGTTGCTACAGCAGTCTACATAATGAATAAGACTCCCACTGCAACAATACATGGCATGACTCCAGAGGAGAGGTATACTGGTAGGAAACCAGATATTTCTCATTTGAAAATTTTTTGTTGCATTGCCTATGTTCATGTGCCAGATGAGTTGAGATCCAAGTTGGATCCAAAATCTGAGAAGTGCATCTTTATTGGTTACTCTCTGCAGCAAAAAGGGTATAGATGCTATAACCCTTCTACTCGTAAGTTTACAGTGAGCAGAGATGTTGTTTTTGATGAGATGAGTAGCTGGTATAAACCAATAAATGTGATTGATAACGTAGATGCACAAAATGGTAATGCTGCACAGAATTCACAGCAGCAGTCACAAGATATTAGTGGACCTGGAGCATCCTCTAGCAGTGATTCACATTCTTTGCCATGGACATGCAGATTGGGATCAGGAGAATCTTCTCAAAGCAATGCAGATAGTGGTATGCAGGTATCACGAAAAGGAAAAGAGAAGGTAGATCAGCCCATGTTTGATGTGAATGCAGGTCACTCTTATGTGGATGGTGAATCCAGTGGCTCAAAATAGAGCATTGATGATGAGTTGGGTGTTCCTTCTATTGTTACACTTGGAGTAAGGAAGACCAGGGATGTTTTGAGAGCACCTGGGAGTGAACCTACTTTGCGCAGGTCTACCAGAGCTAGGTATCATGTGGATAGACTGAAATATGATGAATTTACAGCCATTCACTATGCCTATATGATCAAAGTGAGACAGGAACCAGAACCCACTTCTTTTGAGCAAGCCATGGGAAAAGAAAAATGAGAGAAATCCATGGATGAAGAAATGGATGCCTTGGAAGCAAATGCTACATGGGAATTGGTACCTTTGCCTAAAGATAAGAATGCAATTGGTTGTAAGTGGGTTTATAAGGTGAAACACAATGCAGATGGTTCTGTGAATAGATACAAGGCAAGATTAGTAGTCAAGGGGTATGCACAAACATATGGCATTGATTATGAAGAAACATTCAGTCCGGTTGCAAGGATGGCAACCATAAGAGCAGTCATTGCTATGGCTGCATCAAAGGGATAGTCTTACATCAGATGGATGTAAAGAATGCCTTCTTGCATGGTGATTTGCAAGAAGAGGTATATATTGTCAAGATTGTGGGAGAGAAGGAAGGAGTCTCACTTGTAGTTTTCTTGCTTGCAGAATGGGGGAATACACACAGAGATGGAGGTTGAAAACAGTTTTCCTCTTCTTAGTTGTGTAAGCCAAAAAGAACTCTCATACAAAGAAATAGAAGAACCCTATATATGGGTCTCAAACCAAACTCAACTAACTAAGGTGGCATACTAACTGAGCCACGAACTAGAGTAGATAAGGATAGCTATCATGTAGCTATTATTCATGGGCGGTGTACCAACCGCATCTACAAACTGACAAGTTGGTGACATAAATGCACAACGATCACCATGGCATATCATGAGTGGAGCTCGATATCTCAACACTCCCCCTCGAGCTCAATCCCAATTCCTGCACACCAAGCAGGTCTCTGAACTTGCGCAGCTTCTCTGCGCCCAATGCCTTCGTAAATATGATAGATATCTGATCCTCTGTCCTGACATAAACTAGATCAATAAGACCTAGTAAAACCCTCTCTCGCACATAGTGATAATGCATCTCAATGTGCTTTGTTCTAGCATGATAGACTAGGCTATTTGCCAAGTGTATACTACTCATGTTGTCACAATAAATGACAACTGGCCCATCTGTAGGCTGATGCATATCATAAAGTAGCTTATGCAACCAAGCTACCTCACATGCAGCCATTGCTGCACCCCTGTACTCAGCCTCTGTGCTCGACAAGGCAACTGTAGGCTGTTTCTTGTTGCTCCAAGTGAATGATATCTTCATCACTGTCACCTGTCATAATCAAATCATCAACATAAATGACAAGTAGCATAATACCTTTCTCTGTTTTTCTCACATAAAGTGAGAAATCTGCCTTGGAAATCTGAAAGCCAATAGTGACAAGATACTGTCCTATCTTGTCAGACCATGCTCTAGGTGCTTGCTTCAAGCCATACAATGCTTTCTTCAACCTGCAAACAAACTCAGGATGAACAGCATGCACATAACCTGGTGGCTGCTCCATATAGACCTCTTCTTACAAATCACCATGCAAGAAGGCATTCTTTACATCCATCTGATGTAAAGACCATTCCTTTGATGCAGCCATAACAATGACTGCTCTTACGGTTGCCATCCTTGCAACCGGACTGAATGTTTCTTCATAGTCAATGCCATATGTTTGTGCATACCCCTTGATTCTTACCTTTAGGCAAAGGTACCAATTCCCATGTAGCATTTGCTTCCAAGGCATCCATTTCTTCATCCATGGCTTTCTCCCATTTTTCTTTTCCCATGGCTTGCTCAAAAGAAGTGGGTTCTGGTTCTTGTATCACTTTGACCATATATGCATAGTGAGTGGCTGTAAATCCATCATATTTCAGCCTATCCACAGGATACCTAGCTCTCGTAGACCTGCGCAAAGTAGGTTCACTCCCAAGTGCTCTCAAAACATCCCTGGTCTTCCTTACTCCAAGTGTAACAATAGAAGGAATACCCAACTCATCATCAATGCTCTATTCTGAGCCACTGGATTCACCATCCACATAAGAGTGACCTGCATTCACATCAAACATGGGCTAATCAACCTTCTCTTTTCCTTTTCGTGATACCTGCATACCACTATCTGCATTGCTTTGAGAAGATTCTCCTGATCTCAATCTGCCTGTCCATGGTGAAGAATGTGAACCAGTGCTAGAGGACGCTCCAGGTCCACTAATATTATGTGACTGCTACTGTGAATTCTGTGCAACATTACCATTTTGTGCATCTACATCATCAATCACATTTATTGGTTTATACCAGCTACTCATCTCATCAAAAACAACATCTCTGCTCACTGTAAACTTACGAGTAGAAGGGTTATAGCATCTATACCCTTTTTGCTGCAGAGAGTAACCAATAAAGATGCACTTCTCAGCTTTTGGATCCAACTTGGATCTCAACTCATCTGGCACATGTACATAGGCAATGCAACCAAAAATTTTCAAATGAGAAATATCTGGTTTCCTACCAGTATACCTCTCCTCTGGAGTCATCCCATGTATTGTTGCAGTGGGAGTCCTGTTCATTATATAGACTACTGTAGCAACTGCTTCAGTCCAGTAAAAATCTGGCAAGTCTTTTTCGTTGAGCTTGGCACGAGATACCTCTCCAATATGCCTGTTTTTCCTTTCTGCAATTCCATTTTGTTGTGGGGTATGACTGCATGAATATTGCTGATTTATGCCATGCTCCTGCAGGAACCTTGCAAACTCATTTGAGAGGTACTCTTCCCCTCCAACTGACCTTAGGCATTTTATTTGCAGGCCTGTTTCTTTTTCAACCATAGCTTTAAGAGTTTTGAAATGCCCAAAAACTTCACTTTTCTTTTTCATAAAATACACCCAAACTTTTCTGCTATAGTCATCAATAAAAGTGACAAAATAATGACAGCCTCCAAGAGATGCAACTTTAGTAGTCCACACATCAGAGTGGATTAATTCCAATGGCTTCTTACTCTCTTGAACATGTCTAGGAAATGGTTTCCTTGCCTGTTTTCCAAATTGGCACGCTTCACATACCTTATGCATTTCTGCAACCTTGAATTTAGGCAATCCTGCAACAATATTTTAAGCCTGCATTGATTTAAGTCACTGTACATTAACATGACCAATGCGTTTATGCCAGATATCAATATCTGCAACTACACCGGTCCCATGTGCAAACATTGCTGTACTCAATTCAGGCATATCTACATCCAATGTAAACATTCTGCCCTTCTTCTTTCCTTTTGCTATCAAGTGACCTTTATTTTTCATATCCTCAACAAAGCATCCATGAGGATTAAATCTGACCTGCAAGCCTTGCTCAACCATTTGACCAACAGAAACCAGATTCTTGGTGATATTCGGGACATGAAATACATCGGACAGGTATTTCTTTTTCCCATCCTGCATAGACAAATGAATTTTTCCAATCTGCACAATAGGATGTGCAGTATTATCACCAGTCTCCACAAATCCTGGTTTTTCCATTTTCCTTGCATCCTCCATCCATTCTGCATGACTTGTCATGTGGTTTGATGCACCTGAGTCAACATACCATACATCATTGCTTTCTTCTACACTTGTCATAGAATTATTCATGTGCTGCACCATAAACAAATGCTCATTTCTGTCATCACCCTGTCTACTAGAAGATGCATAATTCCCTTGTTGCAATTTCCCATTCATGATGTCATTCTGCTTTTTATAGCAGTCTTTAGCCATATGATCCATTTTACCACAGTAGTAGCATTCAACATTGCTGTTTGCATTTTGGCCTCTTTGCCATCCACCACAACCTCTTTGGCTCCCCTTGCCTCTAGAGTTACCACGTCCTCCTCCATAGGATTGGTTTTCTTGAGTTTGCTGCATATTCTGATTTCTACCACGGCCTCCAAATCGGCCTCCTCTACCTTTGCCTCTACCCCTTCCAGCATTTGAGTAGAAGACAGCTTCTTTTGAAGTTCCTTCTGAAGAAGATGCACCACCATTTCTCTGCTCCTCAGAAATTAGAAGAGCAATTAACTCCTCAAAATCAGGAAATCTTTCACGAACTGAAATGGATGTCCGAAACTGTGCATAATCCTTTCTTAGACCATTCAAGGTCACAGAAACTAAATCATCATCTTCCACTGGCGACCCAATGGAAGCAAGTGCATCTGCAATCTTCTTCACTTTCATGTGGTAGTCATTGATACTCATACTTTCTCTTTGCACATTATGCAACTCTTGCTTGAGCTGCATTTTCCTGGCTTGCGTATTTGTGCTATATATTTTTGACAAAGTATCCCATGCCTCCTTTGGCGTACTTGCATCCTGAATATGCACAATCATAGAGTCTAAAATATTGATAGACAGCCAGTACATAACTTTCCTGGCTCTCTCATGCCATGCTTTAAATGCCTGCATTTGCTGTTGATTGGGAACATCAGGAAGAACTGGTTCTTCTTCATTTCCTGCAACAAATTCCCAATATCCTTTTCCCATAAGGAAATTCGTCATTCTAAACTTCCATGCCTGGAAGTTGTTCTTGTCAAGCTTTTCAGTTACAATCTGTGAAAGAGAATTAGACGCCATTACAGAACACTGCAAAAAATTCTGTCACTGCAAAAAACTAGAGCATGGTCTGACAAGATAGGACAGTATCTTGTCACTATTGGCTTTCAGATTTCCAAGGCAGATTTCTCACTTTATGTGAGAAAAATAGAGAAAGGTATTATGTTGCTTGTCATTTATGTTGATGATTTGATTATCATAGGTGATAGTGATGAAGATATCCTTCATGTGAAAATGCTATTGAAGCAGAAGTTTGAGATGAAGGATTTGGGAGAGCTGCATTATTTCTTGGGCATTGAGGTGATTAGATCACCATGTGGGATATGGCTCTTGCAAAGGCAGTATGGATTGGACATGCTGTCCAAATATGGGATGACAGGCTATAAGCCTATTTCAGTTTCTTTGGAGCAGAATGTGAAGTTAAGCACAGATGCAGGTGAGCTTCTCGAAGACCCTACTATGTACAGATGCATAGTAGGAAGTTTGATTTATATGACTATTACCAGGCCAGATTTGAGTTATGTTATTGGATTGGTAAGTCAGTTTATGCAGGCTCCAAGGAAACCACATTTAGATGTGGCTAGACGCATACTCAGCTATGTGAAGTCCACATTACAGTATGGACTATTTTATGAGACTGGGATTTAGATACAGTTGCATGGATACACTGATGCTGATTGGGCTGGTAGTATTTCTAATAGACGATCTACCAGTGGATATGTATTCTCTTTTGGGAGTGCTGCAGTCACTTGGAGTAGCAAGAAACAGCCTACAGTTGCCTTGTCGAGCACAGAGGCTGAGTACAGGGGCGCAACAATGGCTGCATGTGAGGTAGCTTGGTTGCATAAGCTACTTTATGATATGCATCAGTCTACAGATGGACCAGTTGTCATTTATTGTGACAACATGAGTAGTATACACTTGGCAAATAACCCAGTCTATCATGCTAGAACAAAGCACATTGAGGTGCATTATCACTATGTGCGGGAGAGGGTTTTACGAGGTCTTATTGATCTAGTTTATGTCAGCACAGAGGATCAGGTAGCTGACATATTTACGAAGGCATTGGGTGTAGAGAAGCTGCGCAAGTTCAGAGACCTGCTTGGTGTGCAGGAATTGGGATTGAGCTCGAGGGGGAGTGTTGAGATATCGAGCTCCACTCGTGATATGCCAGGGTGACCATTGTGCATTTATGTCATCGACGTGTTAGCTGCAGATGCGGTTGGTACACCGCCCATGAATAATAGCTAGATGACAGCTATCCTTATCTATTCTAGTTCGTGGCTCAGTTAGTATGCCACCTTAGTTAGTTGAGTTTGGTTTGAGACCCATATATAGGATTCTTCTATTTCTATGTACTTGAGTTCTTTTGGCTTACACAACTAAGAAGAGGAAAACTGTTTTCAGCCTCCACCTTTGTGTATATTCCCGCATTGTACAAGCAAGAAAGCTACAAGTGAGACTCCTTCCTTCTCTCCCACAATCTTGACAGCATACACCACCATCTATTCATAAGTAGCAACTCTTCCACCTACCATAACCTTAAACCCACACCCTTGTAAGTTTTGTCCACTCGAACGGGCTCCCAATCAAGTGTACCACCAATAACCAAAATCCTTGTAGTGACTTCATCTTATCAACCAGAAATGCCAACCCCCACTACCAGGTTCTGAGTAGTATGCCTCGCTACTAATAATTGTCGCCAGTCCTCTAAGGACAACATTCCAACATCTTAAGCATCCCACATTTATTGTCCAAGCTAAAACATACTACCCATGATGGCGAGTGCCATGGGAGTGCTAACCCTCGTTTGGGAGAAGGGCAATGTTGATTGACATGCAAGGAACTTTAAATTACGATTACAATGATACCATAGCATGGTAGATCTTCATCTAAAATTTGATCTCATTCAACTTAAGTTAAAAGGTTTTAGTTAAGTAGATTACTTTTAGTTTATAGGTTAACTCGAGTTAGATGGTTTGAGTTAAGAAGCTTACTTTTAGATCGTGAGTTGCAGGCCTATGTTCAATGAAGTTAAGTTTTCCATCACAATCCTTTTAGGAACATCTAGCCATTACTCTATGTTTCCTTTTTTCATTATCTTTTTTGAGAAAGGCTTGAAATTTGAAAGAGGTCTTAGAGGTATACCTAAGGTTTGAACTCACACACCTATGGATATCCATATAGTGGATGCTCAAACCACTTGAGCTAAACCCTCTAGGGAATGTTCACACGTTTTTGGCACAAATCAATGTTTTGCTGGATTGGAATTTGGGAACAAGTCTTTGGGACACCACTTGCAAGATGATTCCAAGTTTGACATTTGTTTGTGTTGACGACGAGCGGATAAGGCGCGTTGAAATAGAGAAACGGCCCACAGAGACACAGAGACAACAGACAGACAGACAGAGAGAGGCAACCATACCGGGAGGGCATTCTTGTGGAAAGCAACGCCCCCTCAGCTTGTTATTAGCTGTTATCAGCCAAGACAGAAGAAACCGCCCCCCCAAGCTTTCTTATATAAAGCAACAGTTACTAGAAGAGGAGCGATACCCATTTTCATGTTCATTTCTCTCTTATCAGCCACTGCAAAATCACCCTTATCCCATTCATTCGCACATTCTGAAACATTCAACATGGCGGCACTGGGAGCCGGGAGGGTAGCCCTAATGGTCGTCTGTGTGATGGCGCTGCTGGGAGCGCCTGGCAATATGCTTACAGCGGAGGCAGTCGGCAGGAGTTATAGGAAAGGAGAGGCGGAGCCGCAGGTGTCGATCGAGAATCGGTACTTTGGGTGCCAGCCGCGCATCGAGTGCGCGCCCTACGAGGACGACGTGCTGTTCCGGCTGGGCGAGGAGTACCGCTTCACCTTCGACGTGAACCCCCGCGCCCGCTCCATCTCCTGCACCTGCCAGTGCACCGCCGGCAACAACCCTGTCAAGGACAAGCTCATCACCTTCGTCGGTGCCACCCGCGACACCGACACCAAGTACTTCGTCTGGACCGTCAAGCCTGATGGCGGCTATGTGACCTGGCTCGACGCCAAAAAGAGAGTCCTCAAGAAGCTCACCAAAGCCTGGAGCTTCCATTAGACGCTCCGCTGTATATGCAGGGTCTCGCAATATTTTACCCACCAATAGATATCTCTACTAGATTTCATGCTTATCGTAGCCTATAGATGCATGTTCATGACCATCCTTAGTTGGCTTGTATTCCTAAGCTTATACTTTCCTTCTCTGTCTCTCCACACCATCGAGCCGTCATTACGCGCCCTCCCCCCCCCCGGGCCCCCATCATCGTCCTCGCGAGATACCCATGCATAATGCTCGTGCAATTGGCCCCTTCTTGCATCTAAGCGCAATGCGTAATCGTCCATAAGTTCCATGTACGGTTGTGCTTGTCATCAATGAAATAAAACCTTGTGGATAACTTGTCCTTCCGACAAGTTGGCATCACATATTGGCATATTGCTTGAAAAGCATGAGGCTCCATTGGCATCTTTATTCTCTAGTATCCTTGATATTTCAAATTTTTGCTTTGCAATAACTATTTTTTGTCATAACATTTGTGTAGTGAATTAAGATTTGTCTTATGTGCCTTATCAACTTATCATATCTCTCTTTGTAGGTGACATATCTCTTGCTACTAGTAATATCATGGCAACATATAATTTCTAGCACACATGTCACATGTGGATGATATTGTAAAGACAGTGATAGCCACCCGTGTTATTAGAAAAGCATGTGAAAGGTAGTCAATACACTATAAGAGAAAGGCCCTATAGATGTGCACTGTACACACGAAATAGCGGGTGCATTTATCAAGGTGTCTATTGGTGCTAGTATATAGACACGAATAATGCGTCTATATGCCCGCGTTTTCAAACACGCTTATAGATGCGAAAATTAACGCACATATTTTTCATTTCTCATAAAGTCCCTAAATATGACCAAACATCTTAACAGGTAGTATTTTTTAGAATACATTACTAACTTTACTTCTTTCTGAGTATTATAAATATACGTCCAATCATTCAAAGCTAATTATATGCTACAATGAATGATCAATCTCATCTTCAATGAGATCGGCCCTTGCTAGACTATCTACCTCTAGGTCTGTGTTACCAATAGAGGCAATGAAACAAATAAGTCTTTCCCACTATCAGATGTATTGCTATGCTCAATTTCTTCATCATCATCTGCAACCATATTGTTATCCTCTTTTGCGCTTCCTTGAACATCCTTGGGGGGATCATCTTGCACTGCATCATGTATATCATCGATCATGGCATCATCATGTGCATCATAATTTATTGTTGGATTGTCATCAACTATCTCTATGTTAGTAGCATTGCCATATATTGGTTTTGAACGATTGGATATGGGGATGACGTGCCACCATCGGTTATTGTTTACCATTGGGTGATACACAACCTGCATTTAAAAAACAAAAAGTAAGCAACTTAGATATTTATTGTATTTTGAGAATGTATCAAGAAGTAATATATATGAAAATAAATAGCTTCTAATATACCTGCTCGCATTGTTGAGGTAGTACGAATGTGTCATTCTTGCCTTGGTGAAATTTTGTAGAGTCAATCACTACAAAACCACTTGGATGACGTCTAAGTGTGCAATGCTCACCCGTTGTTACTACTTCTTTAAACCACTTCATATCTAGTACATCTATAAAAAATCTCTTAAAGTCAAGCTTCAAAATATCTTGGATCAAGCCATAATAACCTTCCATGGTGCCATTGGTATCCTAGAAATTTGCAAGGATACCACAATCCTAGGTATTTCTCTTATTATCTATACATTGAGTTCGAAAGTGTTTGCCTTCACACCAAATAGCATTGAACAATGTGCACTAGTAGTACATTGTTGAGATCATATTAATGATTTAGTTAAAGATGAAGCACGTGAAATTATTATATCATATATAACTAAAGATAATGTAATTATAAGTATGTCTCACCTTTGATAAGCAACCTCGTGCATATTCCCACTCCTCTTGCGATATATCCATCGCCTCCTCTTTTTCCATCTTCTCCATTTCTTCATGTAGCCAATCTATATCAATATGACGTGAAAGCGTACGTAAATATTTTGGATATGGGACATTACGTCCATGTCTAGCACGAAATGCTTGCCTTTCGCTTACTCTTCTTGCCTTTGCTTCTTTATATAGTGTCACCCATTTGCTCATTACTTCGCTGTTACGCACACAAAATACATTTAACTTACAAAGTTTCTCTTTCATTAGCACTTTGATCCTTCTTTTTCCTTGAGGTATTATAGAGGTCATCCTTAACAAATCTTCATCATCTTTCCATAGCCATGGTAAAGAGGGGTTCACTTTAGTAAGATATTCAGAGATTTGTACAAGAGATAATTGCACTAACCAACCCTCAGCTATGCTTTCCTCGGGCCGTGCATTTTTCCTTAAAAAATCTTTTAGGGTTTTCATAAAGCGCTCTAGAAAAAACATCCATCTTGCATGAACTACCCCACAAATTGCGATCTCATCAATCAAATGTACGAGTAAGTGTACTTGAGTAGTCAAAATGGAGCGAGGAATAGTTTCTTCCACCAAACAAACCACCTCAATGGACAATACTCGAGCCTCTTGCAACGTATTTGGATCGATTTCCTTCAAACTCACAAATCTACCAACATGCAATTGAGAACGATGACTAGTTTTGTCCATAAATTCAAGCGGGTTTACTACGTGATGTACGTAATATGTAAACTAAAAAATAAGTATAATGTATGCATACCTCGTGAGCTCACCCATCTTGTAAATGATATCCGCACATCTTTCGAAACACAATGAAAAATGCTAGTAGGAAGGATGAATTGTATGTAAATATTCATATATTGTTAATTAGTCTACATAGTTACTCCACTAATTAATATATTTATGGCTATGAAAATCCTTACCTGAATCATTTTGTGTCAATCGTGAGACTTCAAACCGGATAGTTGCTCCACACCTCTTTTCTTTTTCTTTATGAAGGCTCCCTTGAGGCATCTCATATATCCTGTGGGAGTTCGAAAGCTACATATATGCTGCTTCACCATATTTTCTTCGGTCTTCGACAACATCTAAGGTGCACGTAGTAACTCGATCTTTTCTCTGGATCCGATGCATGGTCAAGCTCGTCTCATATATCCAATGCTACGTAAATCCTCCCTTACATTGATAGAATCATGAGCCCCGATTAAGTGATCCCATAATGTAGAGGCAACATTCTTGAATATATACACGGGATCCAACAAGTGATTGATCTTGAGTTCAGTCCAATATGAGAGATGAAAAAATATAGAGAATCTAAGGCACAAACAATATATTATTTCTCCTTCTCATAATGAAGTGTACTTTAAAGACAAACAAAAGAAGTAAACTAGTTATCGACTCATGCTGAGTGGAGGATGATCATTGGTGTGTGTCCAAGTGTCCTTCCAATCTTGAATGGTCAGAGATTGTGGAGTTCTTCCATTAGTGGGGGGTGCATATTTGGGGTGGTCAATAGGAAGAAAACGATGATGATTGTTATAGATAACCTTCTTCAAGCGTGTCGATCTAGAAGAAACCAGAGAGGGACTGCAAATTGGACATGCATGATATCCTGATGTAGTTAAACCTATAAAAACAACTGGGTTAATAATGACATATATTTGATTAAGGGTAAGAATGAATAAAATAGAGCACACAACTACCTGAACACTCTCCATAGCCTGGAAAGTCATGCATGGTCCACAACAACATGCCCTTTAAAGTGAAATCTCTAGAGGACAATGATGCACTCACATCTTGCACCTCAATACATCTCCATAGCATTTCTAGCTCCTCGATCAAAGGCTCTAAGTAAACGTCCATGTTTTTTACTTTGTGTTTTCCAAGAATCAAAAGGGACAATATTACATGTCCTTTTTTTATTGCCATGGACGGAGGGATATTATAGTTCATCAATACCACTGGCCATACACTATATGAGGTGCTTTTGATACCAAATGGATTTATTCCATCTAATCCTAGACCAAATCTCAAATTTTTGGGATCTTCTTTGAAAGTAGGTCACAAATTGTCTATGTGTTGCCAAGTTGGTGTGTTTGAAGGAATTCTCCACTTTCCATCACTTGAATGGTGACTAGCATGCCATGATATGAGTCTCGCAATAAATTCACACTTAAACATAAGTTGAATACGTTGAATAATAGGAAAATATTGCAAAACCTTACGAGACACATCCATTGATTTCATCTCCTGGTTGTATCTTGGTTTACCACAAATAGGACACTGTCGTGCTGTTAACCTCAAACACGCACTCTAAAGACGCAGGGCCAAGGTGAACCTCAAACACGCACTCTAAAGACGCAGGGCCAAGGTGAAAAGAGGTAGCCCGACGGAAGGAAAAGAGTGAGAAAAAGCTCAAAAAGCGCAAGGACAACCGTCAAAGACCAAGGCAACCGTAAAAAGGGAAAGGCGCATAAAAAGCGCACTCTAAAATCTTGTAAAAGAGTGCCGGGCTCTCACCCGTGCTATTTGTAAAGATAAAAGGGTAGTGAAAAGAAAGCAAGGAAGAGAAAAGAACAAAGGGAAACAAGGCCTAGGCTAGGACCGGCCATGTAAAAAAGGGAAAAAGAGAATGACCGCCCAAAAGGGAAGTAGGGTTTTGTATAAAAAGCTGAAAAGTGAATGAAGAGCTCATTCTTTTGGTGTGGCAAACTAGTGTTCTTCTTCCTCTCTTCTTCTCTTCTTCTTGCTTGTGTGTGTGCTCTTGAGAGAGGGAGTGTGAGAGATTGAGGGAGTGAGCACGTGAGAGAGTGAGGAATCAAGAGGGTGAAGCTCTCCACCATCTCCTCCCCCCCTTTCTCCTCTTCTCCTTCCTTCTCTTCTCTTGCGCGCGCGGCTATGGAGGATGAGGCTAGGAGAAGGAGGAGGCTTGAGGATCCTTGAGCTAGCATCAAGAATCGTGGAGCTACCTAAGTGTGAGAGAGAGGAGGGAACTCGATCGAACATCAAGGTAAGTTCACTGCATTCATAGGATCGGTGGCGCGACGGCTAGGTGAGAGATAGCCATGAGAGCTCGCTTGGAACGCTTGAAACAATAAGCGGTCCGTGGGTCTTGGCGGTTGAGTGAAAGCTCCCACATTTTGGTTCCGTTGCCGGGACCAACGGATTGAAGCTCGAGCACTCGCGCGCCCCATATCGAGCACCGAAGTAGGGCATTCACCCTGAAACGGAGCTTGAGATAGGTAGGAAGTCTGGTGTTTTTGATCTTTAGAACAGGTAAGTGTTTTTGAACAATCTGGTTGATAATGACTGGATAACATGGAGAAATTGGTTCAGTTTTTTGTTTTCGATTCAGAATGTGTTTAGGATAGATTAGCAGTAGGAAATCGCACACAAAGAGGCACAGGGCTGCTGCTGTGAAACCAGGTAGAGATCACTGGAACAAAAGAAAAAAAAAATGGAGTAGATGCAAGGTAACGGCATAAGGAGCACCAGGGACAGAACCTGGAGGGTGTAGGGCAGAACTAGCAGAGTATAAAACTCTGAGGGGGGGGCAAGAGGACCCCATTTTCAACCAACAGAGAGCGAAAGAGACAGAGAGGGAGAGAGTGAGCGAGCTGGGCAGCTGTCCGATCGTCTGGAGCTAGGAGGACATTACATTCGGCAACTTCAGGTAATCGATCTTGTCCACCCCACTCCAACTCTGTCGCGGGGTAATCGCACGACCAAAGGGATAATACACCTAGTGGAATTCAAGCAAGTCGGTGTGCGCGACCCATCGGACCGGCGGAATCGGACGGCCGGCCCAGTGTCCGATTCCTAGAATCGGACACTTGGACAATCGTCCGATCGGACCTCCCACTCAATCACTAGCTCGGACTAACTGGTCCGATCGGACGTGCCACGTGGCACTCGGACTGACCAGTTCCTTTGGTTAAAATCGGACCGCCTAGAATCGGACCGCCTAGAATCGGACTGATTCCTCACACACCCGTCCGTCCGATTCTTGAGAATCGGACACGCGGACCCTAAGACCCCCACTTCGCCCTGACATACCTGGTCCGATCCCCACAATCGGACCACTGGTAAATCGGACGTCCGATTCCCAGAGTCAACTAGAACTAAACCTGACCCAATTAGGAGGCACTGGGGCACTCCCCCAGTGGACCCCTTGCCACGTGCGCAACAGGAGGCAGCATGGGGCCCTGCTACCCATGAGGCGGCCAGGAAGAGAGTAGTAAAGCCTGTTAGGCCCAGAACGAACAGGAGTGGGCAAGACACAGGGAGAGCACTCACAGCACTTGATCGAATGTCCACACTTGAAGAACACTTAGGAAAGTCGAAAGCCTGTTTGAGCACGAGTGCACAAGGATAACACAATTACGAGTGGCCCTAAGTTGAGCTCTGCATTCAAAAAGTAAAAAAGAACTCACTTAGATAAATTGCCAAATTGTACGAGTGGCCCTACGACAGACGCACAGAGCGCAGGGTAGGATCAAGCGAGGAGTAACAACGACAAGGAGTGGACGGACAGCCAGGCGTAAGGATTTCACCATGACAGAGGGAGTTCCAGATCATCGGTTTGCAGGGGAGCTAGATGTTAGCATGTTTCCGGACGCCATACAGCAAATGGTGAGCAGTTACGATGCGCACGCCCGGTACGAACACCATGGCAGGACAGCGGAGGCAATTATTGCAGACCTAGAGGAGGAGAGGAGGCTAGCCCGCAAGGCATTGCAGGGCATAGCAGACTATAATAGGGACCAACAAGCCAGGAGCCTAAGGCAAAGCATGGAGCTGCATGAAGTGCAGCGAGTGCTGAACCTGGCTGGCCGGACCCGAACAGACCAGGAGAGAGCACTCGAGGGAGACCTGACGCTAGGCGAGCTCCTCATGAAACAGCTGCTCGATAACACCGCGGCGGAGCAAAATGCCGCTGCGCTAGCAACCTCGCTACTTGCAGGACTAGGGGCAACCCAGGGCTCAAAGAGCCAGGCCAAAATACCTATTGTCGCCAAGCAACTCGACAAGTACCAACCATCGGACAACCCGTACAGCTTCGTCGAGCAGTTCGAGCAGGTCTGCGAAGCAAATGGCCTCAATGACCAAGCCCAGCGTTCGCAAGCGTTCGGACTTTGCTTAAGCGATAAGGGTAGGACGTGGTATACAAGTCTAGATAATGTAGAACGGGCCAATTTCAATAACCTCAAAGATCTCTTCGTTAAGAGATTTGCTGAACCCGGATACTCTGACAACCTGCTAGTGCGTCTGATGAACGTCAAACAAAAGGAGAAGGAGGGCATCCGCGACTACGTCACCCATGTTAGAAGCCTCCTTAAGAGAATTCCCTTGGGCGAAAGACCGACTGACCGGGCGGTGTCAACCGTTTTCATCAGCGGGATTCGGGATGAAGAATTGTACAAAGCACTAGCGGGCAACTCGAGCTTGCAAAGGGACGTGGTGGCTAGAGTTTTCGAGGAGGCCATTAGGGTCGATGACCAGCTGAGGGAGCGAAGCTCCAGGAGCTCGAACCCGGAAGAACTCAACCCACGGAGTTTAGAACGAACTCCAACCTCTAGCGAACGACCCAACACGTCATCCCACGATAAAGGGAAGTCTGCCGAGGCAGACCATGGCTTGGCCGAGGTGAAGACAGAGCTGGCCAAAATACAGGACATGTTACGACGACCTGCGCGTCAGCATATCCAGTGCGTGTACTGCGGAGGAAACCACCTGCCAGCAGAATGTCAGGACCCTAGGTCGAGACCCTACACCAATTGCGGAAGGTTCGGCCATGATGCTGCACACTGCAGATTACCACGACGACTGCCGTACACGTAGCCCTATGGCCAGCTCTATCCGGCTAACAGGCCACAGCCATACTACGGAAGGGGAGCTCCTCTTGCCCTACCAGCACCTAACGATGCAAAGCCAGTGGTCCCTAGGATGGACATCAACCCTACCGGTATTCCTAGGCCGCCTAGCCCCTATGTGACCCACTCGGCGAGTGATGCTCCAGTGCATTACGTAGAGGAGCCCAGTGACGAAGAAACCTACATGTACCCGTACATCTCGCACGACGACGAGGGCAATGCAATCCTCATGGATTATCGACCAGTACCGGTGATGGCACTAGGACAAGGACGGGGTAGAGGCCTGGGAGGGCAGCCACCGGATCCAGTCACTTGTTGGACATGTGGGCATCCCGGCCACGTCTCGTCAAGGTGCCCAGAGAGAGAGCAGCAAAATAGGGACAAAGCTGACCAAAGGTGTGCGGAGTGCGGAATCACTCATCTTTTCATAGATTGCCCAAAGCGAAAGCCGCCTTCTGGGACGGCCAATTTGCCGTCCGTCCCTCTGGGACTGTTTGGGGTTGAAAACCCCGATGGGGAGACCACACCTATCCCTCTACGAGTGATGACCCGAGCACAAACGAGGCAGGCCGGCGTATCTCTGCCTGGACCTAGCAATCTCGACGCTGTCTCTGTAGGAAAGAAAAGCCGTAGGCGGAAAAAGAAGAGGTCAGAGGCTAAGGTCACACTAAAAACCGACAGCATCACGACCTTGCCCCCCGGCAAGAAGGTCTCAGACGCAGAGGCAGAAACTTCAGCCCCTAGAACTGCACAACCGGAGAGCGCTAAGGTGGGGGAATGCCCACAACCCAGGCAGCAGTTGGAAGCCATAGAAAAGGTAAAGGAATGGGTGAGGGAGGCTCAACAGCACCTCAAGGACGTCGAGCCTATCACGGAGGATGAGATTGAGGACCTCTCCAGCATGAGTGCACCATCATCGCTACCCCACCCTAAGTCTGTCGAGGCGGCTACGCCACTAGCAGGACCGACAAGGGCAAGGCCAGGCTTAGACGTAACAGAACCACAGGACAGCCCTGGCCGTTGGCCCGGACAGTCCGAACATAGATCAGAACAGGGGGTTAGCAATCTCCTAACCACATTAGTAACCACCCCTGTAACAGTTGCGCTGGGAGAGCTGCTCAGGCAGCACTCAACCCGGTGGCAGGATCTCAAGCGGTGGATCGACAGACTGCACAAGCAAGTGCCAGGAAATGCTCAAGACCAGGAGGCAGAAACGCATTTGCCAAGCTTGACGCTACACTCAAGCCCTAAGTCCTTGCACATCAATGCCTTCTGGGAAGGCTCAGAAATGCACGCAGTCTTACCAATCCTAGCCCTAGGGGACACAACGAGAAGGGGGATCGTGGACACAGGCGCAGGGGTCAGTGTGCTCAACCATGCAGTGCTACAGAAGTGGGGAAACCCACCCGTCGAAACTGCTCGGTTTAATGTCACACTGGCAAATGGCATGCGAGTGAGACCATTCGGGGTCTTGAAGAATTGGCCGATGAAGATTACAGGAATTCAGTTCTCTGTCGACTTCATCGTCATGAAGGGAGTAGACTATGACATCTTATTGGGTCGACCTTGGATGCGCAATGCCAGAGTCATCGAAGAAATTTGAAAGGCTTGAAATTTGAAAGAGGTCTTAGAGGTATACCCAAGGTTTGAACTCACACACCTATGGATATCCATATAGTGGATGCTCAAACCACTTGAGCTAAACCCTCTAGGGAATGTTCACACGTTTTTGGCACAAATCAATGTTTTGCTGGATTGGAATTTGGGAACAAGTCTTTGGGACACCACTTGCAAGATGATTCCAAGTTTGACATTTGTTTGTGTTGACGACGAGCGGATAAGGCGCGTTGAAATAGAGAAACGGCCCACAGAGACACAGAGACAACAGACAGACAGACAGAGAGAGGCAACCATACCGGGAGGGCATTCTTGTGGAAAGCAACGCCCCCTCAGCTTGTTATTAGCTGTTATCAGCCAAGACAGAAGAAACCGCCCCCCCAAGCTTTCTTATATAAAGCAACAGTTACTAGAAGAGGAGCGATACCCATTTTCATGTTCATTTCTCTCTTATCAGCCACTGCAAAATCACCCTTATCCCATTCATTCGCACATTCTGAAACATTCAACATGGCGGCACTGGGAGCCGGGAGGGTAGCCCTAATGGTCATCTGTGTGATGGCGCTGCTGGGAGCGCCTGGCAATATGCTTACAGCGGAGGCAGTCGGCAGGAGTTATAGGAAAGGAGAGGCGGGGCCGCAGGTGTCGATCGAGAATCGGTACTTTGGGTGCCAGCCGCGCATCGAGTGCGCGCCCTACGAGGACGACGTGCTGTTCCGGCTGGGCGAGGAGTACCGCTTCACCTTCGACGTGAACCCCCGCGCCCGCTCCATCTCCTGCACCTGCCAGTGCACCGCCGGCAACAACCCTGTCAAGGACAAGCTCATCACCTTCGTCGGTGCCACCCGCGACACCGACACCAAGTACTTCGTCTGGACCGTCAAGCCTGATGGCGGCTATGTGACCTGGCTCGACGCCAAAAAGAGAGTCCTCAAGAAGCTCACCAAAGCCTGGAGCTTCCATTAGACGCTCCGCTGTATATGCAGGGTCTCGCAATATTTTACCCACCAATAGATATCTCTACTAGATTTCATGCTTATCGTAGCCTATAGATGCATGTTCATGACCATCCTTAGTTGGCTTGTATTCCTAAGCTTATACTTTCCTTCTCTGTCTCTCCACACCATCGAGCCGTCATTACGCGCCCTCCCCCCCCCCGGGCCCCCATCATCGTCCTCGCGAGATACCCATGCATAATGCTCGTGCAATTGGCCCCTTCTTGCATCTAAGCGCAATGCGTAATCGTCCATAAGTTCCATGTACGGTTGTGCTTGTCATCAATGAAATAAAACCTTGTGGATAACTTGTCCTTCCGACAAGTTGGCATCACATATTGGCATATTGCTTGAAAAGCATGAAGCTCCATTGGCATCTTTATTCTCTAGTATCCTTGGTATTTCAAATTTTTGCTTTGCAAAAGGTTAACATTTGTGTAGTGAATTAAGATTTGTCTTATGTGCCTTATCAACTTATCATATCCCTCTTTGTAGGTGACATATCTCTTGCTACTAGTAATATCATGGTAACATATAATTTCTAGCACACATGTCACATGTGGATGATATTGTAAAGACAGTGATAGCCACCGGTGTTATTAGAAAAACATGTTAAAGGTAGTCAGTATTGCGAAACTTAGAGTTGATATTCTAATTATCATGACTACGATTCCATTTTCTAAAAAGACCATACTATCTATGATGGAAGGACAAGTGATGGTTCTATCCTTGTAATATATATGTGTGTGTGTTTATGTATACTAACTCCAACATGAAGCTTGCAACTAGATTATTTTAAGAAAGTGCCTGCATCATATTTAATCCAATTGCAATGCATTTTAATCAAAGGTGTGATCCATGCTCACATTGGTGTATAGTTCATTATCTCTCAAATTCATACTTTGCACTTTTAATTTTCTATCTATATATGCACGTAAGATTTTGCAAAATAAGTGGATCGATGGGACAAACTATATGAGAATTCCCAAATTTCCTAATATAGTGTTATGTATTAATAAATTGACATTTCTCTTTTTTCAAATTATGGTTATGTGTGAATAGTCATTTGCTTCAATGAAAACTTTGCAATTGTGTTTATATTGTAGTAGGCTAAATGTGAATGGGCGAAACATAAGTTTCTAGTATAGTAGATGCTACCCATCTTTATGTTTACTAAGGGATCTTCTCTCTTCAATAAATTTGAATGTATATTAAGTGATTTTCTCTTCTTAGTAAAATCATGCTCATGTAGGAAGATGTGTTTTCAACTCCCTTGTTATAAGTGCATTCGCACCTTCATGTGCTAGTATATTTAAGTGTATACATGCCCGACAACATGGCAATAGTTGAGGACAACCTTTGGTTACCTAACCATGTTATATTAGGAAGCCTTAACCATTTGATCATTAATTCACATGTTGTGATTTACCAAACATAGTGTAAGCATGGATTGGAAGTAATGGAAATAGAGACTCATGCAAGCTAAAAAGTTCCTAGGTATAATGTTATAACTGATGAATTTCCTAGTACTAGGGTCATGCACAAATTAGAAACAGAGGCTCATGACTCACAAGATTTTCTAGTAACTTGAAGATGGGAAGAAAGAGTGAAACTCTTACGCTCTATCATAAATAGAAGGGTATTTGAAAATTTGTTAAGACTTATGTTTTCAATCCGAAAAACTTGAGCACCTCATAACCTTCAAATGTCAGAAGAGGGGGCACAAAAGAAGAACGTTGTCTTAGTGTAAAGAATTGCATTGTGTGTATTCCAAGTTTCTGAAGATAATATATTTTACTCATATAAATACAAGTTAAGTTTACATATATAGGCTTGTTAATTGGTCCTTGGTGAGTGTTACAACAAAATGTAATATGCTTAATTACTATTTATGTGTATAGGAGGAGGAAGATGAAGGTCTTGAAATGTTTTATTCTAAGGTCAAGGATTATATGTTCCTCGAGAAAAATTCAAAGGGGAGGAATAATTTATGTGGCCAAAGATGGTGGTGCAAATTTAGGATTCATGAATTAACCATATCTAATTCCATGATTACCATTATACTAATTAACCTTAATCAAAACTAATCATCAATTAGACTATTAGGTATAATTTACCTTATGTTTGCAATGACCATACTAAATAGTGAGGATGTTTGTAAGAATCGATGACATTGGATCCAAATGGATATATATACATCTAGGTGAGATCTCTATCCTTGTGGTATAATTGTCCGATTTTGTAATCATAGTGGTAGAATGGCAATTTTATACTAGAGAAGTAAAGTAATATAGAGAGACAAGCATAAGAGTACCCACCCTGATCGGCATGTTGAGGGAGACCTAAAAGTAGATAGGTGTATTAAAGAGGGACCTATCTACTAGCTAGACCCCTTCTATGCACATCTTGAAGGTGTGTTCTTAGCTTGAAGATGTTGAACATAAGCCGTGGAAAGTCTTTTTAAAGGAAAGCTATAACTAACGTCCATGTTTTAGTTTTTTCAAAACTACTATTGTAAAATTGTTTGATTTCATCTTAATAGAAGTAGATGCTTCGTGAACTGAGTTTGTTGAGTATAGGCAATAGTAAATTTTTAATTATAAAATAATATTGTGTGCCTAATTTGAAGGTCAGTTACTTCCTCTATGAATGAACCTAATTGGTTCAAAATGGAGACCATTTATCTTGCTAAATTTTCCCAATAGATGCTCATATTTAGATGACATTATTTCCAAGTTGAGGAATGTAGTATAAATATAAATGTGGTTGCGATCATTGATCATATAAAATGTATTATTCGAGTAGTCAAGATCAATGAGATCTTTAGGATAAATATAGAAGATAGACTCGTCTTTGATTGTTGCTTTGAAAAATATCAAAGGGTTTGGAACATTAATGAGTAGAAGATCATTAGAGAAGTCTTTGGCAAAATATATATTCAAAGTAGAATAAATGTAGATTACACCATAGAGGTGAACAAGAGAAGCCCATAGGTATACTATGGATTTGCCTATTAATTTTTCCATTTAACTTAAAATAAGTATGGTTGATAAGCCAAAATTACTTGTTGGAGGTTGAAAGAGAGCAATTTTCTATTATTGCCCCATTAACCACAAGTAGAATCCATTGGAAATTTTCAGAATGAAATATAAGAGACCTTAGCAAATTGGAATGTTGAAGAGAATAATGTTTTTAAGGTGTCCTTTAAACCTTGTGGTCCCTCATGAGGGATTGATTCATAATATTTATTGATGTCCAAGGAGCTTGCACTAAAGACATTCTTTGGAGGATTTATAATAATAAGTTCAATAGTTAAGTCAATGATCCAAAATGATTGGATTCTAATGCATGTAGTCAACATGAAGACTTTTGGATTGAAGTTTCGACTCATGGCTTCAAGCTCTACTTTGCAAGTGTTTAGTAATGCAGCACATAGAGTGGTAATTTCAAAGTAGAGGTAGGATAAGGCATTTGTAAGCCATCTAAAATCCACTTTATGCAACTTGAAGTTGGTCATAAGAAAGGGAAGTGTCATGGAAGAGGGTGTACACTCAAGATTTAGAAGGGCTTTTAGTTCATGTAGTGAATGTTAAATGTTTTCTAGAAGAAGGGACATAGGGACAAAATGAGGACCATTAATTATTTATCCAACCCATGAGAGTTTTGTCTTGTGCAAAAAATAACTCTTGTACAAGGGATTTGAAGAGCAGTCTATCCATGAGTACATTTGCAAAACAAACATAGATTACCAACTTTCGATATCTTTTTCAGAGACATGACTTCCTTTCATGAGGTTTCTTAATTACAGAAACATGCATCAATCATACAATAGTTTCTTAATAGTAATGCTGCAATCTTGGAATGTAATTACTTTCCCCTTTAAGTTGGTGGATGTAGAGTTTCTCACTAATGGTTCATAGAGGAATCTGTTTATATTACCAAAATTCATTGGTTTGGAGGGAGGATGTCCTCTTCTATTTCCCTCTCTCTCTCTCTCTCTCTCTCTCTCTCTCTCTCTCTCTCTCAAGCTGGAGGAAGCCTCCTCTGAAGGGCTCTATACCCTTCAGAAGTTGTTGTCTGAATCTCTGCTTTGTAATCATCAGGGGTGACCATAATCATTGATCTATTCAAAAATAGATCTAAAGCTAGATTATTTTGGTTATTTTGCTTTGTTCTATGTTTCTAATTACATAAACAATAAAAACCTTTGCCATACACTTACAAAAGTAGAAACAAAACCTTCTCTCCCCATGCGACCCAGGCGAGATGTATAACCACTCGAGACTCTGGTCGTTGCTGCCTCCTATATCAGTTCATTGAAATCAAAGGAAATTTTATATTATACAATTTTAACTCTATAGGAAATTTGAAGTCAAAATATTTCAATAAAGCAATTTAAAAAATGTACTTTTTGCTATGGAAATGTCACTCATAAACAGTGCTCTCGACAAAAGTATGTCAAGGACTCCTCGAGAAATCCAATAGGCCTCTTGTTGCTAGGATAAATCAATCTATAGAGCTGTACAAATCAGGGAGGGTAAAGAGAAGGGCGTCCTTATGGGAGGTGCTATTGGCGTTATAGATAATGGGAAAGTCGAACCTGGCGTGGATGGACAGATTAAAGTCGACCCCTACCCTTCGAGGATACAGCATGAAAGTGGGGTCGTTTCTCTCAGAAGGGAGGGTGTTACAAAACGCCATCCACGCGTCAAGGTTGACGTAAAAAATGCGTCTTCTCTAGGTGGGTTGGCAATTATAGCCTTCCACCGATCTAGGCACCTGGAGGACTTTATCCTGCCAAAAATCGTGGTCCTCGGCTCCCCAAGCAGTTGGGTTGGCCTCTCGCTCTACTAACCACTTGGCCTTGAGCCTTGTACCTATGGCGATTACGTCATTTACAAGTTGAATGGGCATTACTCTGTTTAATGTAGTGGGAAACTCAAAGCTCAAGTCGAAGGGATCATGGGTACATTCCTGCTGTTCCCAGATAATCAACTCTGCATGGAATTCAGCAGGGAGGTTCTCAGGGCGCGGTAGGAGAGAGACAGGTTGTTTTGGAACAGGTCTAACGTTCAGCTTTTTCCTTGCCTTCTCTACCATTTCTCTCCTGTGGTTAGCCTGGGCTGCTTTCCTCTCAGCAGATGTGTCAGGGGACTGCACTTCCTCTTGTTGTGGAGGAGGGGGTGGTGAGACGTAGTCCTCCTCTTGAGGTCCCAGATCAAACTCTGGTTCACCCCCTTCTACTTGCACGTCTTCTTGCGCCTTCGCCTCTTTGAAGCTGAGTTCATCTATTTCCTGCGCCGTCAGGCCTACCTGTGCAAGATATCTTCTTTGCTCCTCCATGCTCTACGACAGGCCTCCTAGCTGCAGTGGCACATGTAGGCCTGCTGTTAGGGCTCTGCGTGCAATGGCTAGCTTATTCTGTAGTGATCATTGGCTTCTTTTCCTTCCGATTTGGTGGATTGGAGCAGTGTATTCAGGAAGATGTGCTGCTGGGCTATCATGTAGAGCTGGGCCGCCTCTGCCTGATTCTCGGCTAGCACCCTATCCCCTTCTGCTTTGGCCAGCCGGCGTGCCAAGTTTCGTATTCTCCCCTCATTGTGGTTAGCCCATTCTTTTGCTCTTTTTTCCATATCTTCCAGGCTCTCCCCCTGATGGAGGGTCATAGCCATGAGTTGTTGCTGCGGCTGGTCCTCGAGCTCACGGTGCAGGTGGGACTGCTCCTGGCATTCGTCGACAATCTGTGCGTTGAGCTAGTCGAGCTTCACCTGCATCCTTCGCACCTGCTCTCCTCTTAACTGGTCTAGCTCTGTAGCCTCCTGTCTGATCTTGTCAAGCTAGTTTTGTGCTTCCAGGTTGACTGCAGAGAGCTAGTCGTTCTTGCACTACAGGTGAGCATTGGTCTCTCTCTCTCCGTTGAGGCGCTCCATCAAGATTTTTCTTCTTCCTTCCCAAGCAGCGTCACGTTTCTTCAGGGCTTTTGATTCTTCTGCATCCTTATTGATGGCTTCCTCCCTGAGCGCAGCAATCTTCCTTCCTGAGCGCATCAATCTTCCTTTGGTATTCTGTTATCTGCTTTGTTTCCTCCAGCTGGAGAGCGGCTCGTGATTCTCGCTCTATTGCCAGCTCCCCCATGGCTGTTCTCCTTTCTTCCTTGGCCCTTTCCAGCCGTGAGAGAAGCTCCTTAACATATTTGTCGTATTGGCCTGCTGGAGGTGGGGAATGGGACATGGTGGTGGTGGTGACAACGGCTTCTGTTTTCTGCCTCTTTAGCTAAGGCCTTGGCTCCATATTAGCCGTGGCTACCCTTTTGACTCCTGACGCTGGGGTGGCCAAGCCCGCTTCTCTTGCCAACTCCCGTTCCACCAGGAATTGCAGCCAACTGACCACGTTGCTCTCATCAACTTTTGGGGTGGAGCCTTGGGTTGCGGTGGTAGTGGGTGTTGTCATGATAAGAGTGGCTAGCGTGGAAGGTATGAAGAGGGGGGGAGTTGGCATCATCGGTTCTTTGCCTTTTCCCTCTGTCGGGGGCGGGGGTGTGATTTCCGGCACACTAGTACTGGAACCAGGTGCCTCTGTTTGGTGTGGGCTCTCTGCGCCTTCCTCATCTCTTTTGTGCTGCTCCTCAATGGAGTGACGGGTGGCCAATGCTATTTCTTCCTCTTCCTTCCTTCTCAGCTCCTCTTCAGTCTTCTTTTCTCTCTCCTCCTCATCCCTGACCAATTCCCTTCGAGCCCTCTCCAAATCTTCCTTTTCTTTTTTCTTGCGCTCCTCTTCCCTCTTTCCATGCAAGGCTTTTGTTCGTTGTTCTGCATGCCTCTGTGGGCTGCCCTGGGACTCTCCCTCTTCATCTTTGTCAGTCTCCGTTTCATCTGAAGCCCTACGCTGCTCTTCTATGTGAGGTGGGGATTGTGATGGTGACTCGTCACTTCCTTCGTCGCCTCCCTTCTTGTCTTCTTCTTCTCGTCCTCGCCCTAGTGCTTCTTGGATTATGGCCGTAAGGACGCCTCCAAACCCTATGGTTGCGGCTTTGGAGGATGATGCCTTGTGGGTTGATCGAGATGATGGGGATTCTCCTCCAGCGGCTCTTCCTCCTATTGCTAGGGTCTTAGCCGAAGCCTCTATGGTTCTCCTCACAAACCCATTGAGGTTCACCTCGTCCAACGATTGTGCCGCAATGCTGTCGAGTAGAGGTACGTTGATCCGGCTCATTATGCTGTTGTACCTTTGGCTTGAGAACAAAGCGTGCACCATTTTTGCTTGCAGTTGGATTTCTGGGTTTGGGATGTCTGCAAAGCTAATCCCATCATTGGTATGCACCTTCACCTTGTCCATTCCCAACATGGCGTAGACGTCCCTCTTCAGCTTTCTTTCCACCTTATTCGATAGCCCTAGTGCCCTTTCCAACAACTCCGGGGTCAGCTCGATTTATACTTGCCTTGTGGCTTCATTCTCGTGCATCGTGATAGTGCCTCTGTTTCTGTTAAAGGTGTGCAAGAAGTCGGCGCACTGGGTGTAGTCCACCCTCTGGCCCACTGCGTCAAGGTATTTCTGCAAATGGCACTGATCTATGATCTGGCGCACTGCCGGCTCTTCGATGGCCATGTCTTCAAGGTTGAAGATGTGATGGAACTTCAACTGGTTGAAGGCTCTCGTCTCCACCGTGAGGCCGTACTTCGCTTGCTCCTCCTCCAAGAAGGGGAGCTTGCCCGCTTTGTCCTGGCTTGCCATGATCGCTACCTGCAAGTTTAGCCGTTTCCACTATTAGTGCTTTTTGACAAATAACTTACTGAAAGAAGAAAAGCGTAGTAGATTTTATTGAGTACAGCCTTAACTTTTCTTTTCACACTTTTACCATTACATATTACCATTGCATTTCAAATTTTATTGACATTTCATACTTGGTTTACTTTTTAAATTCCACCTTACCCCCTCCCCCTTTGGAACAAGAAGAATCCATCCCAGGATTGGAGGTTGAGAGGACAAGGGCGTTCAGCATTAAGGGCATCGGTCTATTTGTGCAGAAGCCAAGCATAGAGGTTGGGGTTATACTCTAGCTGAGATTCCCTGTCTAATTCGAATGGGCGGATACTGACGTGCGTGATGTATGTCAGAACATCGGTTAGGAGATTGCCAGAATCAACCCGACTTGCAATGTGGGGCTCTTCCTCTATTAAGAGGCGGTCAAGGTAGGGATGCCCCTTGATGTGCTCTTCCATGGGTTGGCCACGAAGAGTGGTTAATAATTGATACGAGATTGGCGCAACGTAGGTGGGGTCGTACTCTACTATTTTGATTGCGCGGCGCTGCTCAGCGTTGGTCATTATGCGGCACCCCTCAACTTCCCATTGCATCCTAAGAGTGTGCCAACGCTTCAAAAACGTGGAGTTTGTATTAGCAAGCTTGGATAACTTGGTGATTTCCTGATCAGTGATAGCAGAAGTGGTTCACTGATCGTAGGATGTGATGAGACGTTGTTTAATGGCTTGCTCTTTGGAGATCTCGCTGCTTAGCAACTCAGCAGCAGAGCGAGAAGCTTTTGGAAATGCGAATTCAAAAGTCTCCCAAGAGCAAGGCATATTGTGCACTTCCATTGCAAAGGGTTCTTCTAATAGATCCAAGTCCAAGCGGTCATAGCTGAGGGCTAGCGACACGAAGGTGTCATCGAGTCGTTTAATGCACTCCACCACGTCATCCCTGGTGTCCTCAGCAAGGTCAGCGGCTAGCGCTAGAAAGGATTTTCGTTCATAGGAGGGCGTAAGGCCGACGGGCTGTCGAGGTTTGCTAGAACTAGAGGCCTTGACAATACATAGTTGCAGTTGGGAGTTTCCTTGAGCCTACAGTTGGGCTGTTTGGAATATGGGTGGATTAGGGTCAGCCACAATGGATGGGTTGCTGTAGTCATCTTTGCCGTGGGGAGTCAGCTTGACTTGGTCCGGTGAGGCCACCTGTGACGGTAGTTGTTGCTTGGGCCGATAGGTTTGTGTGACTCTCTTGGGCCGAAGCGTAGATGAACCGGATGGCTGGGGCTCTAGAGAGCACTGCGGCCTATGGTTTTGAGGCATTGGGGGACGTGGGCTGATCAAACTTGAGGGTGGCGTATGAATAGTGCCTTTGGCCATGGGGACCTTTGGGATCCACAGCCAGGTATTTCCCTCGTAGTAGCCTTGCGCATGCAAGAGGACTTTAGGGACCCATCTTTGCTTGATCACACGGCGCTTCCTGTGATTGCGTCTTGGCCTCCTAGGTTTAGAGTTTTGGGTCTTATGAGGATAGGCACGTCGACTCCTAGGCAGTTGTTGCGGCTGTTTAGGCACCCATTGGAAGCGAGGCTGTTGGGCCTTCGTTTTGGTCACTGCGGGCTGCGATTTATGGAAGTCAGGGAGTGGCAGCCGTGCACTACCCCCCTCCTTAGTCTTGCCTACGGATGTTTCTATCGGTGGCTCTACAGATAGTGATGGTGTCGCGCAGCCCTTGCTGAAAGCTGTGACAATGCGCACGTTGCCGATTGCTAGGTAGATGCGCTGCGATTCATAATCAACATTGCTGTGAGTCTGCTTTTTGAAGGTTCATCCTAGCAGTGACTCTGTGCCTATGTTTGTAGGACTTGGCAACACGTAAAAAAGCATTGGAACAGTCTTAGACTCGATAGAAATAGCGACTCTGCACTTGCCGAGAAGTGCGTATGATTGAGCCCCATATGGGTTTAACTTGGCAGTTGTGGGTTGAAGTAGTGGTTTGCCAAGTTGGATCCAATGATTGTGGGTCAAGACATTGAAGCCTGCTCCCTCGTCGATCAAGGCGTTGAAAGTGCATGTTTGCTTGGCCGTGATCGTGACACGGAGGTAAGCGAGTTCTACAGCTTCCTCATCATCTTCGTTGATTTCAGTGATTGTAGCTACTCGTACTTTGACCGACGGTTCTAACAATGGTGGCTCATGCAAAGGATGCATGGGAGGGAAGTACTTCTTGACACGACTGCCATTGAAGAAGCCTATTCCCTCACCGTTTAGTGTCTCAAGCTCGACATTGCCAGTTTGGCTGATTGCACAAACCTTGAAGGGTCCGAGACCTCTGAATTTCATTTTTTGCTTATGCCCTTTAACTAAGTAAAGGAGCACTAAGTCACCCTGTTCAAACTCGCGCTGCTTGACATGCTTGTCAAACCAACTCTTGCGTCGGGCTTTCTCACAAATAAGCATGTGGGTGGCTAGAAGACGAGTTTTTGAAAGGCGTTCCAGCTCAACCAGGCTTGCGTCCATGCCTCTTTCCCTTCCCATCGTTCTTGAAGTGCTATTCTCAGGCTAGGAACGAAGAAGTCTAACGGTAAAATTGCCTCAATTCCATAGGTCAGCCTAAAGGGGGTTTGGCCGATAGCCATTTTATAAGCTGTGCGGTAGGCCCATAAGGCTGCCATCAGCTTATTGTCGTAGTCGCTTCGTGAGGCTGAGACTACTTTAGTCAGGATGTTGATAAGAATATTGTTAGTTGATTCTGCATGGCCATCAGCCTGAGGGTAGTATGGTGAGGATTTGCGATGGATGATGAGAAAGATGGATAGGAGATGTGCTATCACTTCGTTGATGAAGTGTGTGCCTTGGTCGCTAACCAGTTCGATGGGGCAACCGAAGCGCGAGATCACTTGCTCCCATAAGAACTTGGCAGTCGTCCTAGCGTCGTTTTTTCATGTGGCTCTTGCCTCTGCCCATTTCCTGAGGTAATCTGTGGCCACTACGATGTACTTGGCTTGTGAGTACTACGCCGCAGGACTGATGGGTCCTATGAAGTCAATTCCCCATTTTTCAAAGGGTTGGCGAGCAATAATTGGGATCAACTCCATTTGATCTTTACGAATCGGGACTTTTGTCCATTGGCACTCGTCACAATGCTTGACGAATCTCTTAGCATCGTGGAAAAGTGTGAGCCACCATAGTTGAGACTACAGCACCTTCCGTGCTGTCGTGTCTCCACTAAAGTATCCTCCCGCAATGCTGTTGTGCGCCTCCGAGAGCACATCGTGCATCTCATGCTCACACACGCACCTACGCAGCAATCTGTCTTGCCCTAGCCTATAGAGTTGGCCTGCAATCAGCTGGCAGGGCTGGATCTTCAGGATCAAGCACCTAAGTCCGGCCTTTTCTATTGGTCGCTCAGGTAATCCGTGCTCGAGCACTTGGACTATGTCGTCCGCCCAATATGGCGTTAGATCAATCTTAAATAAATCTCTCTCGCTGGACAGGTGGAATAAGTGGGCGTTAGATAACTCGTCAACGATGCATTGTCCAGCGGCTTCTCTTGTGGGGATGCGTGACATGTGATCAGCCATGTAATGTTGTTTTCCCTTTCGTACTACCACGGAAAAATCGAACTCTAGGAGCAGGAGGAGTCATCGAGCTATGCGCCCTGCAGCACAAGGTTTGTTCACTAAATAGAGCAGGGCTTGATGGTCCACAAAAAAGATGAAGGGTGTGGCCAATAGATAATGTCGGAATTTCTTCACAGCAAACACCATGGCTAATCCCTCTCTTTCTGTTGTCGAGTAGTTCATCTCTGTCTCAGTGAGTTGTCTGCTAGCAAAGCTCACTGGATAATCTAAGTTGTGCTCACTAGGTTGGCACAACACTGTCCCCACGGCAAACTTAGAAGCATCGATGTGCACGTGGAAGGTAATGGTCCAATCTGGGGCTTGTAGAATTGGTGTTGTTGTTAGAGCCTTTTTCAATTCTTCGTATGCTCGTTGGCATGCCTCGGTCCACTCGAAGACAATCAGCAGCTTGTACAATGGTCTGGCAATCAGCGCATAGTTCAGTACAAACCGTTGATAGTATCCTGTATGGCCTAAGAAGCATTGAACTCCCTTGTAATTAATTGGGGGTGGAAGGTCAACAATAACCCTGACTTTCGAGAAGTCACTGGAAATGCTGTTCTTCGACACCACGTGTCCTAAGATGCATCCGTGCTTTACCCAAAACTGACACTTCAAGGGGTTCAAGGAGAGACGATATAGGCGACACCGTTCAAAGACTGCGCGGAGTCTGTCTAAGTGTTCGATCTAGGTCGAATGGACACACAGGTCATCGACAAAGACTTCTAACTCCTTGCGAAGCATGTCCTTAAAGATAGTGTACATGAGACGTTGAAAAGTGGCGGGGGCATTGGTCAACCCGAAGGGCATGACTATGTATGCAAAGACACCCCACTCAGTGGCAAAAGCGGTCTTGTGCCTATCTGCAAGATGCACTTGCACCTGGTTGTATCCTGAGAAGCCATCCAGAAAACTGTAGGCTTCCTTGCCTACCACCCTCTCAAGCATGTGCTCGGTGTACGGCAATGGATAGTTGTCTCTCTTCATAGCAACGTTCACTTTCTTATAATTGACGCACACTCAGATTTTTCCGTTCTTCTTCATCACAATGACTATGGGTGATACCCAGTCTGTGTGCTCAATTTCGTAAATAAATCCAGCTCTCATCAGCTTGTCAATTTCCTCTTTGACAGCATGAGCATGTTTTGGATTCATAGGGTATGATCGCTGCTTGACCGGCGTCACCTCCGACGTCATGGGTATGTTGTGAGATACACAAATAAATAGAGAAAAACTAGCTAAAAATGAAAAAAATAGGATTTTTGCGTTACAAAAATCTAGAAAATTATGATTCATGGTTGTGACTACATAACAAAGCTGAGGCATGAATTTTGGCTTTAGTACGGCTTTGTTTATGTATTATAGTTCATGTTTTTTCCATTTTATGCGAAAAATACACACAAAATAATAACCTACACCTATACAACACATCATAACCTAAACGTTAGAGGGAAAGGGTGAGGTTAAGAGATTAAGAGGGCTGAGAGGGTTTGAATTTTTGAAATATTTGATTGTGCATTTCTTTTAGAATTGCAATAATTGAGTTTAAGGGGCTAGTAGCACAAGAAATCGGTGCTAGTCTCCATACATCAAAGCAAACATTTAGTGAAAATCATGAAAGGGTTGTTTTTTCCACATCACAAAATCTTGATTTGATAAATATTGTCTGTGCACTAGGATCATATCTTCTATGCATGACGCATGACATGGTATCAATCCTTGATTGCATAGCAATTATCTTTCTAGGATATGACTTATAGATTGAGTGGAAAGGAGAATTTGTTGTAGGTCAATTGTACGCTTTCCTTGGGATTGTTTGGTGAGGATTTATATATTCCTACATCGTGCAAAACAAGGAAAGAGTGGAGTTTGTGCATTATGTTTTATATGTTGGAGCGATGCATGTTGGGGCCAATCTGCAAGGTGTAGGAGAGTCGAACCCGCCTCAACCTCAAGGGCTACTTGTTGAGTCACAGATTCCTTAACAAGACCCCACGCCCTCCACCATCCCCTACTTGCCATTCGGATGACAAGGCCCTCCACCATCCCCTACTCGCCATTCGGATGACAAGGAGTAAACTCCCGTCATGCCCTTGTATCACATGTATCCATGTATAAGCCTCTTTATTATTTAAAAAAGAAAGAAAGAAAAGAAGCAAGCGACAAGGCAACAAAAAAAGAGTGAATTGGAAAGAAGAGACGACAGCAAAGCATAGCAAAGCCATGGGATGCATCTACCATTAAGCAAAGATAAGCGGTGAGACCTTCGCAAGATCCGCTTGCAACTCCCCTTCGCCTCATCGTGCACTGTCGTCATTGCACCTAGGGTTCTCCCTAGCCCCTTCCCCACTTCACGCTTAGGGCACATCAAGGGCAGGACTTTCTGACCTGTCACCCTAAGACTTGCACCGCACCTCCAACAACACACGAACTGGGTCCTCAAGTGTGGGACATTACCAAGGGCTTGCCCAGGGTTAGACCCATCTCCCAGTTCCACGCTACGGGCACCATGCACTACATGGAGAGGTAGACACACCCCTTCGGGAGTGCACAACTTTTCTTGCAGGTTATGTTCAAGTTTCAAGAAATGGCTACTCCACTGAAGAGGATCACCCACAACATCCTTTAATGATCAAAACTTTTTCCATGTGCCGGTGTCCAGTCATCTACCTACTACCATGATTGAACCAAGCCAAGATAGATCTGCCATTGGCATAGATCTTGGAACCTCATCTTCCAAAGATGCATGTCCAACGCCTCAAGATCTATGGATCGCTTATTGATTCCACAAGCCTGAAGAATTTCAACGCAGTACTAAAGACCTTCAACTCAAAGACGAAGACCTTCAACTCAAAGACAAAGATCTTCAAATCAAAGACACAGATTCTCAATGCGAAGACAAACCATATCTTTGTCAAGACAGAGTTCGAGGAGGCTTCTCCAGAATAAATCCTTCCAATACCATCCTCCTAAGGGATTGCTTATTGCTTCAAGCGTTTCTGATGCTCGAGGGACGATCGGCTACATAACGGATGCCACAACTATGTGAAAGATGCCGAGAATCTTCATGGAGCCTAAAGCACACTGGAATCTCTCTTGGTCATCGTCACTAGACTCCATCACTTGTCATTCACATAACCATCTTGGAAGCAGTGTCATCCACCTACCTGTTTTGCCTAGCAGCCGACCTAACTAGCCACTATGTCCCACTGCAGTGCCATGGGACTGGCACTTGGCTAGGAGGGGGGTGATGTTACCGTGTTTCCCGCAGCACAGAGAAGTGGAAAATGGAAAAAAAGGAAATAGCAAAAAAGACGCAGGATGAAAGCAGAAAAAGGCGAAATGGAAAAAAAGAAAATAGCAAAAAAGGCACAGAATGAATGCAGAAAAAGGCAAAAGAGTAAAAGGCGCACCGTTAAAATGTGGAAGCGCCCCCGAATCCTTGTAAAAGAGCGCCAGGCTCGCTCCTATGCAAAGTGTACGCATTAGTTGGGAATAGGATAAAGTAGAACGGTGGGAAATGGGAAAAAGGGCCTAGGCTACGGCCGGCCATGTAAAAAAGGGAAAAGGGGATGACCGCCCAAAAAGGATTTAGGGCTTTGTATATAAAGTTGAAAAGTGAATGAGAAGCTGATTCTTTTGGTGTGTGGAAAAAAGAGTCTTCTTCTTCCCCTGTTCTTCTCTCCTTCTTGCTTGTGTGTACTCTTGAGAGAGGGAATGTGAGAGTGTGAGGGAGTGAGTGTGTGTGGGAGTGAGGGATCAAGAGGGTGAAGCTCTTCACCGTCTCCTCTTCTCCTCTCCTCTTCTCTTCTCTTCTCTTCTCTTCTCTTCTCTTCTCTTCTCTTCTCTTCTCTTGCGCGACTATGGAGGATGGAGCTTGGAGATGGAGGAGGCTTGAGGATGCTTGAGCTAGCACCAAGAATCGTGGAGCTACCGGAGTGCAAGAGAGATGAGGGTATTTGATCAAGCATCAAGGTAAGCTCACTATACTCGTAGGATCGACGACGCGTCGGCTAGGTGAGAGATAGCCATTAGAGCTTTCTTGAAATGCTTGAAGCAATAAGCGGTCCGTGGGTCTTGGCGGTTGAGCGAAAGCTCCCACACTTTGAGAACAAACACTTGTTACAAGCACTCTGGTACATTTATTTTGTGAAAAACTTATACACTGGATTGCACCTTATCTTTGTATTCAGTTTTCGGGATAATTTTTGGATTGTTTTACTATTATTATAGCATCCCATTCACTCTTTGCTCTATAGTTATCATGGCATCTACTTCTGGGGATAGTGCCATTTTCAACATAGACACGTTGGATGGCAACACCTTTAGGTATTGGAAGACCTACATATGGCAAGTTTTGGTTCAAAAGAAGAAATTGCAAACCTTGAAATGCAAAGATATTTATAAATAGGCCTTGAACGCATGTGATTGTAGCATTACAAAGTCTACTATCAAGATTGAGGAGGGAAATGCAATAGAGCACAAGTTTGATAAGTACATTTTGGTTGCTTGTTCCCTTGATATCTAGTTGACTAATACTCATGTATCTTTCTCTAAGCATTGATTTTTTGATTTGGTATGACTCTACATTGTGCTTGGTTCTATACCTATCATTCCATATAGGTTCCATGAGACTAGGGGATGAGCATATTTATGAAATCATTGGCATTGGAAATGTTCATTTGGAGTTTGCCACTAGTAGTTTGTTTGTGTTGCATGATATATGCCATGTGCCAAATTTTACTAAAAGCCTTAAGTATGCGGGACAGTTAGATGATGCTGGCTATCATAACTTCTTTGGTGATTCTGCATGGAAAATCGCTCATGGCAACCTCATTTTAGCTAGACCTACCAAGACCAATAGACTTTATCCCTTACTTGTATCTAGTAGTAGTGACCATGTTTTGGCTATGACTAAAGCTGTGACTAATCTTCCTCATGTTTCTCCTTGGCACTATCATTAGGCATATGTCCCTAAAAGGAATGGAAGCCTTAAGTCATTTGTAGTATCTCTTGCTCTTGGAATTTCATGTTTTAATTCATGTTATTATTTTACAGACTCATAATGTGCATAAAAAATATGGCACTTTTGCACACAGGTGATAATGAAATAGATAAGAGGGGAGAGAGATGAAGTACCCAAGAGCATACACATACAAAAGCAATGGAGACTTGACAGCACAGAGAGATAGAGATGAAATCTTCTTCTTCTTCTTCTTCCACACAAAAAATAATTCTACAACATGATAAAAGACTAATATGAAAGTACCACAACATATGTATAATGATCACAAAGTGTGAATCTAGGAAAGAAGACATGGCACAATGAATGTACCATAACCAAGGATGGACTATGTAGGTATAGTCTAGCTGTAGAATCACTAGTGTATCGTCTTCTCTCTATCCCTGCTTGTACTGTGATCACTGTGTCTACTTCGTGATGTCTCATCATCATCACCATGTTCTGCCTTTTGAGACCTCTCACATTCTTCGTGGAGATCTTCCAGCTTCTCATGAATTGAGGCAATGGTTGGTATCAACTTAAGTGACAAGAAGGTAGAACGGTTTGTGGCCAGATCTGAGTAAACAAGTGTTTTCAGGTGGATGTTTAAACAAAAAATTTCAAGTATTACAATTGGGATCAGCCCCAGTGAAGATGCTTGTCTTTACATTCTATTTTCTTTAAGTGTCATTATCCAGTATTAAGTAGAAGAAAAGTCTTCTAATGAGCCTTGTTATTGATGTTGATGTAGTTAAGCAACTTGTATGTTGTCCCTGCAACATCTGAACTCAGTGCCTTAGTCCTGCTCAACTGCACATTTTGTCTCGATCAGATGTATTTCCAGTTCATGTAGCCCAAGTGACACTATCGCTATCAGTCGCTATCATGTATGCTTTTTTTTTCAAACACACCACATATATCACAAACTCGAAGTTTTTGATCAGTAAGGCACAATCAACCACCACAAGCTTCGTAGGATTTGTGTCAAGATCCTGGTGTGCACTAAACTTCCTCAAAGCTACCACCTCGACTGTGTGTGATCATTTTTCTCAGACCATCGACTTCAGCTACACTCCCTCACTATTGTGCTTCAGCAGTACTGATCATGAGTGCCTCCTCTTCTTTGAGTCTTCACGAGAGAAGGTTGCTGCTGATTACAAGAGCAACCCAACCCACAAGTGCTTCAACAGACGAAACCCCTTGAAGACCACTTCCGTAGGTTCCAGAGTTGCACAGATGGTCGACTTCCTCCACACTCCCTACTAGTTTGGTTTAGCAAGGACCCTCTCTTTAGTCATCATTGTATTTGAAAAGTATTTAATTACCTTGTTTTTTTGTCAAGATGCCTTTGAAGGATAATGACTTAAGCTTCAAGTTCTCTGGAACTTCATTTCATACATGGCAAACTAGGATCAAGTTGGTCCTCATGAAGAAAAGTTTATGGAATATTGCAAATGGAAAGGAGAAGAAGCCTCGAGATCCTTCTCAAGCCACTGCATGGGAAGTTCGCGACGACAAAGCACAAGCCATAATCAAGCTAGAGTTGGATGATACCTACATCCATCATGTGGATGAATGCAACAATGCCAAGGACACCTGGGATGTTTTGAATACTCTCTTTAGATCCAAGTCAAAGAGTTCCAAGTTTGGACTTCTAGTTTTGTTTTTCCCTCTTGAAATGAAGCCTCAAACCTCACTTGCTTCTCATTTGAATTACATGAAAAGTCTCCTAACTCAACTTGTCGGTATTGATTTATGCATTGATGAAGATATCTCAATTGGTGTATTACTTAAATCCCTTCCTAGTCCTGAATATGAAAACGTTGTAACAACCCTCACCAATATGCTGGATCCACGGCTAGTGGAAATAGAAGCTTCTTTGCTTGAGGAGAAGAAAAATAAATTCAAGCAATAATCTCCACCTGCTACTACAAGATCATCTACAAGAGAGGAAGTACTTTACCATAGGGGATTTTTTGGCAAAGGGAAATACAAGAACAATGACACCATCATTTGTGATTTTTGCCACAAGCCAGGCCACAAAGAGAGGGACTATTTTTCGAGGAAGAAAGCACAAAGAGCCTATCTCATGACCATCACCGACAAAGAAGAGCATGATGAAGAAGAAGACCAAGAGCATCAAGAGGAGGAACACAAGAATCTTAGCATGAAGTGAAGAAGAAGGGGGCCTCTAAAACTCCTTCAACTTTGTCTGATGACCGTTTATTTTGAATAAAGATGTAACTCTGGCACATTAACCTCGTCTTGATATTGTATACCAATCCCAAAGGTAAACTCATTATAAGTCATGGCTAAACCTCTGGCCCAAGTCACCTACACCTTCCACACCACTGGGAAACCACGTCCCTGCGTTGGTCATGGTGGATGACCAAGTCACGTCATGCCTAAACTATTGTACATCTTGAGTTTGAGAGGGGGTATTGGTAAATCAAACTCAAGAAGACTAAATGTAAAGGAGGATAGCATCAGTTCACATCGTGAACATAGGACTAGATGTGTGCTTAAGAGTGTGAGTGACCTAATCTATGATGTAAGGTACTATGCTCATGTGTGTAGGCTAGAATCTAGGAGAGAATCATGGAGAAATTAGAGAAGAGAATCATGGAGTCATTGATGATGTTGCTCTCTGGTCTATATATATTTTGACTCTATTTAAATAAAATTATTCACTTTTGCGTACCTTCCATTTCTTCCATTGTCTCATTTTTCAAGATTAGATAGGTAGTTCAGACCACCACTTAGGATGACCTCTTTGATAGTTCTTTTTAGCTTGGCTGTGTTGGAGTAGTTGGTTAGTGAGACTAGCTTTAGGATTTTTTGTTAGATTATGCTAGGCCTACTCCTCATGGATTTCATGCCTTGGTTTTGCGAGGGGGTAGGGTGAGAGTTGTAATGTATTTTGTTAAGTATATCTTGTATCAGCTTGATGCTCTTTGTGGTTGTGTTTATATGCAGCATTTTTCATGGGATTTGATGAGTTCCGTTGCCCTATCCCGTGGTTGCCAATGAGAGCTAAATTTTGACTCTGAGAAGTGCTTAAAACTAGCCAAAAAATCCAAATTTCAAGGGAAAAATGGACTTCATCAAAGGCAGAAACCATAGTTAGTACGATTTTAAGTAGCAAGCAACCGACGAGCTCCATAAGTGCTTTAATGAGTGCCTTACAGACCCACCGAGAGCAATGATTGGGAAATTTTCACAATTTCTCAGGATGTCCAATTGGATCCTGAGAGATGCCAGGCAATGTAGGACCTTGAGACGGACGCCCAAAATATTTTAGAAGGCGATTCGGACGCTGGACGTGAGAATGCGAGTGCTTGGAGCCAAAGACCAAAAGGGGGGAGGTGTAAAAAGACTTGAAAGGCAAAGGGGCTGTGACCCTTGGGGTCTACACCCTAAAATTTGACAATTTGGGGGGGGGGGGGGGGGTTTCATGAAAAAAAAAAGATGGCGATGTCCTGCTCTGCACCGATTTGTGAGGGAGAAGGGGCTATGAAGGCTGAAGAACAACCCCCTTCTTATGGCAGCCCTAATCTACATCTTTCCTATGATCTCCATCACTGTCTCTCATGCAAGCAATGGCTGCCTAGGTGAGAAGAACCAGATCTAGTCTTTCTCTCTCCTCCCTCCCTCTCCCCTCTCTGGGTTGTTCATGCGCACTATCTTAAAGGAAGAATCAAGAAGGAGATTGAAGCAAACGGTGATGGAGATTAATAGAGATGTTGAAGATTGATGAGAAGCTTAGAATTGAGAGAAATCAAGGCTCCGTCCGCTAGTCACACAGTCATTTAATGCGTCTCGGGTTTCATAAAAACACGATATGACTATTTTTTATGCACGAAATGAAGCTTTTTTGACATTTTATGATGGAAATTATGTTTTTATGCGATGAAATTTGATTTGAGTGCTGGTTGCATTATGTTTAATTGTCTTATATCAAAAAATCTTGATTTCATAATGATTTACATGCACTATTTAAATCCGAAAATCCCAAAATGCGGTTTTTAAGGGTAAAATGATGATTTTGTCATTTCGAGTGGATGAAATGTGTTCCTATGGAGAAAAATGAAAAATTAAATTAAATTTGAGTGTGTTGAAATGATTGGTATAATGAAAAATAAAAAAAATAATTGTGATTATTGTGAAATAAATGCTAAAAACTTAAAAAAAAAAGAAAAATTTGGAAATACACTTCATAAAAATAAGGAAAAATATAATGAGTGTTTGTGAATATATGCTAGTGGCAGAGCATGAGGTTTAGTCTCTTTTTTCCCTATCTTTTGTCAAAGTTCATGATTTATCACTTTTCCTACATGAAAACATGATAAAATGAACCCCTACACCCATGCAGCGGAAGCAATAGCTAAACGTAGGGGGTGGGGTGTTGGAATGATCTGACTTGGGTGCTGTTTATTGCTGATTTTCTTGACGTATAGCATGATATTAAGAGGATAGTAGCATGAGCGTTGTCTCGGTGCTATCCTTACATCGCCATAACGGTTTAGTGAATGAGCATTGGAAAGCTTAGTTGTGCATGCCAGGTTTTTTATTGAAAATTATGTTTGTGCACATTAGAATCATCAACTTTTGCATGTGCATATCAACCATGATATCAAAATATGAAGAACTAGATACATAGCAATTTTCTTCTATTACGATGACCTATACTTGAGAGTGTGAGACAACCTAATCTGTAGGCTAGTCAATCAGTCTTTGGGAATTGTTTGGTAAGGACACATGGTATCTCCCGGAATACGTTCAAAATGAAAGAGTGGAGCTTGTCTTGTGTGTAATTTGTGTTGAAGCGATGCATCTTGGGGCCAATCCCTAAGGTGTAGGAGAGTCACAGTGGAGCTGTGGCAATCAGCCAAGAGGAGCTTTCTTATGTTTGTGTTATGAGGCCCTATGCCTATATGTTATGGGGTCTCCTTTGAGGAGAAGAGATGGTGAATGTTGGACTATGACTCAATACAAAAGCAGATTTGATTATTGTAGAGTGAGGCTCAGATGCTCCTGGCCCGCAAGGCCATGTGGTGGGGTTGTCTGTTGTGTGCATGAGGTCCAACTAGTGCCATAGCTAGTGCCAGCCCATTTCAGGTCCCATCATGTGATAAGAGTCATGCTCTCTGTGGCCTATCTTGACAAAGAATATAAGGAAGAACCAATTTTCAATATAACAGATCTCCAAAATAGGTTGTACTCTACTTACCTTCACAATCACACTCTCTATGAATTATGGTTTGGCCACCCTCCTAACTTATCACATCTCAAGATATTTGGATGCATATCCTTTCTAGCTAATACCAACTATAAATCGAAATTTCCACCCATAGATACATAACTTGTCTTCATTGGATATGATGAGCCTTATGGCCACAAAGCCTACATATTCTTTGATCCTCTCAACAATTTTTTAATCTATGGTCAGAGTGTAATAATGCATGAGTTAACTATTTATATAGAGTCCTTAACCACCATTCATTCTTATTCTCTTACCCTATATTCTATTGCACCACTAGAATCCTCAACATCTCTCTTCACATCCATTGATCACCACAATCTTTGTGACAAATCCCGCATGGCACATTTATCTCATGACATTGAAATCCCATCCAATGAAAACTTACTAACACAAGTATCCACATGTGACAAGACTCTAATATACAGACAAAATGATTTAACGACTCTAAGGTTAGCAATTGATCCAAAGGGTTATCCAAACAATAAAATCCCTCACTCCACTCATGACCTAAATCCCATGTTGGATATGGTGGCCTACTATCAACAGGTGCATGATGGCTTGGTTGGCAACTAGAAATAGCATTCATGGGAAGGTAACTTAAATAGGTCATCAACTTTGATGGAAATAATGTAGTAATATAAAGTGGAAAATTAGCTGTGGATTATGATAGAGGGACTTCATGACAACAGAGGCACTACAAGCTATATCAAGATCAAGGAAGAAGTGCGGTGGTCTTCTCCTCCTTCTTTATCTTCTATGTTTTCTCATTCTATTCCTCAAGTTGTTTTACATGGGCTCTCCCTTGGTTATCTTAGGCCTATCTCTCTCCTCTTGACTTCACATCCATCCATCTTTCTCTTCACTTCCTCCTTCAACCTTCTTTTTTGGTTGTGTACTTTCCTAAATCCTAATTAACACTACATAATCCCTCACTATTATGCAAGTAGTGATTAAGTAGTCCAATCCATTGTCATGTATTTCATCCAAGTAGATTACTCTAGAGATGAACTCCATGCTCGATGTCTGTCATCATCATCAACCCCTTGTACCCATTTGATGCAATATAAATGAGCTTTTACTTTTCAAAAAAAACTGTCTATCCTAGTAGCTCAACATGTGCTCATTCTTGTTTGGTATGTTTTTCCGTTAAGTCCAAAATACTAACATATCCATGTGTTGGGTTTGGGTATGATAAGACTTTGTTATCCTATAGAGCTAGTGCAACAATTTTGCACCAAGTGACCACACCTGAAATTTGGACCCCATTACACATGGTGACCATGTTGATCTTTCCCACATGCATTAGTTTGCATGGCATGTGCTTTTCGAAAGAACATCCACTTTGTGTTGTCATGGCGGTGTGGGCATGAGCAGTGGTGTTGAATTCCATCTTCTAAGGGAACTTCCTTTCTCAACATTGACAATTTTTTAGCAAAACAATCTACTCCACCCAACAAACAATGCTCATGCTCTATCCTTAGACCATAGCATGTGCACCATAGTCCGCTAATCACCTCTCTCACACCACTCAAGCTATCATGACTATTTTTTTCTTTAGCTCCATTGGTAGCGATTTTACACATTTTTTCATGTGGTATCCCAATTAATACTTGGATGCCTATGCAAGCATGAGTTCCATTCCTGAAGTTTACTGGCTCACTAGACAAGGACCTTGATGCATTCCTTAGGCAATTCGAGGTGACATACATGGCTAATTTTCCTGCCCATGTGGATCCCACCCACAAGGTGGCCATATTCAAGTCACGAATTGTGGAAAGAGATAGTTTCTTGGCTTACAAAAAAAAAAGGCCAACATTCAACAATGCCCACAAATCATTTCATTCATTGTTTTGAACTGATGCCCAAAAACTAGAATGACTAAGTAACACAAGATTAGTAAGTTTGGGAATCTCCCAATTTCTATTTTTTGAATACTAAAAAGGTGGCACTCGAATAACATGCCCATAATTTTCTCAAAACCATATGATGTGACCTATCATTGGAAAGCGCTTGAAAAATGGAGTCTATTGAGCTATAGAATGCTTGAATTGGAGTTACAGTGTTCAAGTTATGTCAAATCCAAAGATTTGACCACGTGTCCCAAACTTATTGAAAATTCCCATATTTTCCAATATGGTGTTAAGTGGATTTAAACAATGTACTACCAGAATGCATTGCTATACAACTCGATTTATCCCTACCACATTCATATCCTTCTATTCCTCGACCTACCAACCTTCCTCCCTCCTATGCCCCCCTCTCCCTCTCCCTTTCCCCCTTGTACAAGGCTTGAATAGGGACATCTATAAAGCCTTGGCTATAGAAGACCTATCCAGTCATGACCTATATTATTTTTACTAGTGTGTATGTTGCATTGAGCTATTCCTAACCAAAGAGAAGACTACAAAAGAGAAAAAGTTTATCAAACCTATTGACAAACCCCATCGAATAGAACCTAGTGACTCTGATACAGATTTAGACATAGAGGAGGAAAGTAATAGTCAAGAGGAGGACTTTGAGAAAGAGGAATGCCAAAAGTTGACTAAGTCTAAGAGAAAGGACAAGGCCTACAAACCCTCAAAGGGCACTCCAAAAATTGTTTTTAAAACCCTCTAGTGTACCACTCTAGTAATCTTAGTCACTTGGTTGAAGAATGTGGTCTAAATGAGTAGTGGTGCAACATCTACTATACAGCTCACCGCATGGTGTGGAAGGAGTGTAGCCAGCTAGTTTGAATAATCTTGGTTCCTCTGTTACTATGGCCCTAGTAGTGTCATATATACAATAAGGCTATCTGTATCTTGGCATAACCTATAGAGAATGAGGAAGAAATCGGAGAGAATATTATCATGTCGACATAGGTTGCAAAGAAAGGGGATGAAATTGAGGAGGCAAAGGAGAATATTATCACCCTCCAAATAAATAATGTTTCTTTTGTATGCAAGAAGACCATTGGAGATTTTAATGTCTCAAGGACTAGAAATATAATGCCCATAAGCAGTAGAGTTAGGACTAGACTAAGCCATTAGCAATCAACATGGTGGAAATAAAAGAACTCCTTGAGCCAGAAGTCAATGTGGTTACCTAGTTAGGAAAGAAGACAAAAGGCAAAGAAGACAAGCCCACAAGAGTCTTTTGGACTGAACAAGAGAAGTTCTGCCACTAGGTGGCTACATGGACGGAAAAAGCACTAGCAGCATTGAGAGATCTATAGCCAAGGCCAACACCAAATTCCATGCATGTAGGTATGAAAGGGATCACATGAATATTGGCACCGTAGTAGAGAGTCCCTTTTGTTCCAAGTCTAATATCTACACATCCAAGATAGGAAGAAAGCGTTTGAGTACCAACCATGATGCCACATCCACAACCAACTCCTAGTTCTACCACACCCACAAGAATGGAAGGGAACTAGCCTACTCACAAAGCCAAGGCTTCAATCTCTATACAAGCGGTTTTGAATGAATCTGGCACCTAGACTTTATGGGGTCTAGTTTACATTACCATTCCCTTAGGAGACTTATTGAATTTGGTCTCAACATTCAAGAACCACCTATTCAAGATAATCCAACCAAATAGCCTAGTCTACGAAAGCCCCAAATAGTGATATGAACTACATTCACATTAGAAGAAGAATTTTGGAAGATGCAACACGAGCCTTTTTGATTAGGACCATTGTCTAACCCTACCATTCCAATAATTTCTCTCCAATTCTAGAATTAGGTCATCAACAATGTCCTGTTGGATAGTGGGTTCAGAGTCAATATCATTACAATGGCCACTTGTAGAGATTTTGGGCAAATGAAATGGGAGCTAGCCCCATTCTTGGTCCAAATGGCAAGCTGACAAAGATTGTGGCCACTTAGCATCATTCGATCAATCTTCATGGAGGTTTCCAATATACCATTCATGATTTCCTTGGTAGTTCTTAACATGGAGCATGTAGGTGAAGATTATTGCTTCTTGCTTTGATGGCCCTGGTTGCGGCAAATATAGATAAATCATAGTTGGGATTTTGACCAGCTAACTATCCACTAAGGTTACAATAAAATTCAAATTTTCCTAAGTAAGATTCTACCTCCATCAGATTGTTACAACTAGGTTAGGATTACTCTAGTGGATAACCTAGTTGTGATTCTACCTTGGAATGAGGCAACTAACCTTGCTTTTCAACAACTCTAACTACCCCTGTCAAAGGTCATAGTCCTCATCATGTCCAATTAGACAAAGCCTTTCCATGTCTTTGTAGATGCCTCAGATAGAGCAATAGGCAATGTGCTTATGCAACAAGGTGTAAATGGCTAATTCTATCCCATTTTCTATGCCACTAGATGCCTCTCTGCTACTATTGACAAAAATTACTCTGACAGAAAGGAAACATCTCACAATGATCTATTCTATTAAAAAATTCCACCACTAGTTACTAGGCCATTCTTTTGTCTTCCATGTGGATCACTCTACTCTTGTCTATTTGGTCAAGTAGTAGAATGTCACAAGACAACTAACCCACTAGATCCTATTACTACAAGAATGTGATTTCAAGGTCATACACCAATCCTAGAGCCCAACATGTGATTGTTGATGTTAACCCTCAAACGAAAGAAGGTGGAAAATCCGAAAAAGCTAAAACAGAAGATAAAGAAAAAGGCCAAGGCAAAGAGAAACCAAAGACAAAGGCGCACGAGGAAAAGCGCAAGTCAAACTATTGTAAAAGAGCGCAAGCGCATCATGGTTTAATTCAAGGAGCGCCGGGCTCTCACCCGCACGGGCTCTCACCCGTGCAATTTGTAAATGTAGATGGGCGATGGAAAGGAAGCTAGGAAGATAGAAGGACAATGGGAAAAAGGGCCTAGGCTATGGCCGGTCATGTAAAAAAGGGGAAAAGGGGATGACCACCCAAAAGGGATTTAGGGTTTTGTATATAAAGTTGAAAAGTGAATGAGAAGCTCATTCTTGTGTGTGGCCAAAAGTAGCTCTCCTCTTCTTCTTCTTCGTCTTGTTCTTGCTTGCTTGAGCTTGTGCTTGAGAGAGGGAGTGTGAGAGTGTGAGGGAGTGAGTGTGTGAGGGTGAGGGACCGAGGAGGAGAAGCTCTCCATCTTCTCCTCTCTTCTTCTCTTCTCTTCTCTTCTCTTGTCTTGCTCGCGGGCATGGAGCTTGGAGTGTGGAGCTTGAGGATGGAGCTTGCTTGAAGCTTGCACTTGGATCGTGGAGCTATCGGAGTGTGCGGGAGAGGAGATAACTCGAGCGCATCAAGGTAAGCTCACTACACCCGTAAGGTAGGCATTGCGCGTCGGCTATGTGAGAGGTAGCCATTAGTGCTCGGCTTGGAACGATTGAAACAATAAGTGGTCCGAGGGTCTCGGCGGTTGAGTGAAAGCTCCCACATTTTGGTTCCGTTGCTGGGACCAACGGATTCAAGCCTTGAGTGCTTACGCGCTTCGAATCGAGCATTGGATTAGGGTTTTCCCCAAACCGGTGCTTGAGGTAGATAAGTAGGAAGCGAGGGGGTTGAAGAGGGTATTTGATCTCCTTGGCAAGTAGGTTTTTTGCTTTCTTGAGATTTATGTTGTGGAATGGAGTAGTGTAGGTATTTACTTTGTGATTTGGATGCATTTAGGATAGGAAAAAACAAAGAAAAAACAAGCAAACAGTAGGGTTTTCTGTTGCTGTATAACAGGCTAAAACAGGGAAACAGGGTACCAGATTCAAGTTTCTGGGTGAGACAGGGACAGAGAACTAGCTGTAAGGTTCTGCAGCACTGGGAAAGGACCTTAAGAGGCCTGAGAGGCCAGGACAGACCTCATTTCCTTGGTTGGCCTTGTGTGAGAGAGAGAGAGAGAGAGAGCTTCTGGTTCACAGAACGAGGAAGCGCTACCCCGATTTCTAGGCGCCAGCGATTCGTACTGCTCCAGGTGAGTCTGGTGTTTTACAATAAGTGCTCTAATCAGATCTAGGAAGTCTGTGGTGATTGTGTGCACCAGACAGTAAGGAGGGGTCAAACGCGCTGGAATCGCGGCTCAAACGCGCGGGAATTGCGCCCGCTGCCGACGCAGTCGGACCAACTCGCTGTGGTCCGATTCCTAGAATCAGACCACCCGAGTTCTGGAGTCGTACCGTCTAACTTCCAGAATCGGACCATCCGACTGAGAGTGAGTCGGACCAATCTGGTCCGATTCCCAGAATCGGACCAGCCCGATCGGACGTGCCATGTGGCACCCAGATCAGTCTGATTCGGACCAACCCGTCCGACTCGGACACTTGGACACTCGGACCAGTCCTCAATCGGACCAGCTAGAAGCGGACCACCTTGTCCGATCCGATTCCCAAAATCGGACCAGTTTGAAAATCAGATCACTTTTTTGATCCGATTCCTAGAATTGGACGTGACCAAAATCGGACCACTGGTCCGATCGGACCAATCCAAAATCGGACGTCCGATTCTGATAATCGGACTCTTGAAAATCGGACATCTAAGAATCGGACAGAAAACTGTCAAAATCGAACAGGTATCTAGAACACGAATTCTGATGCATCTAAACCCCAAGATTGACCCCAAAGACCGCATAGAGCTAAAGGCACATCACAGATCCTCACTAGGCTGAAACTTAGAGCAAGTAGTTCAAAATTTGGCTATAAACGGTCCTCCAAATTGCATATGGCATCTACCGTACGGCCCTGTGGGCCGGGGGGGACTGCCTCCCCCCCCCCCCGGACCCCCGCAAGTAGGTTGGAGAGAAGACGCGCGCCGTGACAAGTCGGGTTGGAGAGAAGACGCGCGCCGTGACAAGTCCTCCAAATTGGACCCTAGTGTAGTAAGGGCTCTATACGAGCATGGATTCTCACTTGCAAAAGAGAAACCAAAAGCCCATATCCAAACAGAGAGAAACAAAGACCCTAGAACATCAATGGGCCAATCTAGCCATCAAGGACAAAAAGGCCACACCACGAGAACACAAAGACATTGTGTTCAGACCACGTCTAGTCAGGGCGAAATGCAACATCAGCAAGCTACAAATGCCAAGATGACTAGACATGACACTCTTGATGAGAGATGTACCTTGAGCACACTGCACAGAAAACCCAAGACATTGGTGGAGAATCCACGTCTGGTCATGCAAGTGGGGACTCAAGGGCATCTGTCAGAAGGCTTAAGTTTACGAGCCAAGACCCGGAAGATGAAGACATAGTACCACCTGCTTATCTTAGGGTCAAACTCACCGTGAAAAGAGAGCATACTATTGATGCTCTGATTGATGAAGGAGCAGATTTTAACATCTTGACCTATGAATCATGGACCCTACTAGGCCAATCAGAGCTCACTCAGACTAGTGCAACTCTTAGCCCTTATGGGGGACACCCACAAGCACTCATAGGGAAGTGCAAAATCCTTGTGACAATTGAAATGGAAAGCTTGCCTATCCTATTTCATGTTCCTCCAGATAGTGCTAGCTACGGGAAAGAAACCCTCCTAGGAAGACCCTTCAAAAGGGCGACCAAGTGTGAGGCTGACTATGTGGCACAGAGGATACACCTGACACTACCGGGTGTGAGGATAGTCACAACCTTTAGCAAGGGTGACCTCATCAAACCTCAAGGGAAAGGCAAGGAAGGTGAGGACATAATAGTCAAGCCCACTAACGAGAGCAAGGACTTGTTGGAAAAACTGATACAAGCACAGGTCGAACAACAAGAACCAGTGAGTGAGGCCAGGCCTGAAAAAAGAAGGTCAAGAGACAATGCCAAGGACGGGCTTTGGTCTTACAAATATCGTAGAAGACCACGAAAGAAATCCAAGCCTTATAGATGTAGGCATCGATGGAGGGTCAGCACAACGCCGCGATGGATATCCAAAGCGTTGCTACGTGCTCAAGGGTACTACACAGGTAACCGATGGATTTGGGTACCAAAATCCCCTGCTAAACCACCTCTATCAGCCGAAGGCCAGAGTGCATCAAAAGCAATGAAGCACAGGAGGAAATCTAAGAGAAAATCTAGGTCTCGAGGCAAGCAACCAGACATTATTGTTCGAAGGAAAGAGCCTCAGCCTAGCATGCTGAATAGACAGATGTCATATGTAGCCATTGAGCATGCACAAAAATCATTAGTGCCCAAAGAGCCTTTGATTTCCCAAGGGGAGAACAAGCATCATAGGCACAACATTGCTCAAGGCAAGGCTGATCGCTCAACAAAGCAAATGGCACAATAGTCTAATAGCCTTGAGCAAATCATTCAGCCAGTGCCAAGTCTACCTAAGAGTCCTAGATCTCCTACACCCTTTTTTGCCAAACGGACACAGGAAGCACAACAGCAGTCGTCAAGGGTGGCTGCTCAATCCCAATCTCCATCTCCATCTAAACTTCCGAATGTCCAAGAGGTGGGACATGACGCCATCTGTAGCTCTCGGCCCAAGGATATGCCTGTGCAACCTATTGTGACTAGATCAACTCATGCTCGATCTACACAGATGAGTGCTCAAAGGGCAACAAAAGACACGACCACTTCCGATCACCCTAGGGACTTGACATTGCAATCCACCAAGGGTAGCCAACCCACTGGACTAGCCGCTACTACTTCCAATCAGGGATCACAGCAGTCACAGCCCTTGGCCATGACTACGCCCCTGGAGCGTGTCCTTAGTAGTACACCTGTGAAGGAGGTGCCGCAACCAGTGTCCTTGACAACTCCAGCACTTCCAAAGCACCTAGAGCCTAGGCTTGAGGAGAGACCTCCCAAAGATGTGGCCAAGGAGACGGCGCATCTGACCACTCAACCTAGCAAGGCTACTTAGTAGGCCACGACTAGGTCCCATAAGGACCCCCTAGGGAAGGGGAATGCTGAGGCCCAACCAAGCATATCAATGAGTGACCTAGCCCAAGGTCTTGAGTCATTGAGAGATGCACTTTCACTGACCAAGAAAAAGAGGAGAAAACAACGAAGACAACAGCAATCACAAGTGGTTGTGGACCCCAAGAGCATTGAGACCAAGAGCGAGGCGGAGCTGATGAATAAAGCATCGAGTCCATCCACCAATGAACTCATTAATGCCTCTCTTAATAGCGGTGAAACCTCAGGCACATCCATATGCTTTGAAGAAGCAAAGCAATCGCTACCATTAGTGGCTGCTTACAACACTCTATCCACTGGCAATAGAACTCACATTGACCAATCAAGAGTGGATACAACGTTGTCACGACAGGGTGACAAGATCATACCATTCACACCTAAGGAGAACCATGACGCAATAACGAAGCCTCAAGAGAAATAAGAAAACCCCAAGAGCATGAGCAATCCTAGCGTTGACCAATCTTGCTCATACAGGCTTGAACCCCCAACTATGCTAAAGCCCAAGCAAACTCCTAGAACCTTGCATGAGATGGCAACCGAGCAAGCCCTCGCTGAACATAGAAGTGTCGCAGAATGCTTAACTGAGTTGGATGCTAAGCTCAAAGCGTTCGCACGTATCTACATCCTTGCGGACATGGGTGCATGCCCTAAGGAGCAGCTTGAAGAATACTTGCCATTCCCCTTATCTTGGGAAGATCAAGAACATCTTGACGAGCACTATAACAAGCTCTTACATGAACGCATGCAACTCATCTCTGACGAGGAGGCTAACAAACTGTGCTTAACTGTCACGTTCAATGAAGTGCTCTGCCGACCGAATCTCATAGACATAGAGCAACTAAAGCGACTAATAGAGGGCCGAAGTCGATTTGAACAGCGTTGGTGTGAACGCCGCGTTGCAATGGCCGAAGTAGGGGCTTAGATCATGACAGTAGGCTGAGGAGCGATTGGCCAAATGGTGGTCTCAAAGAGACCCAACCTATGTGGCACCAACTTCCCTACGAGTGCTGACTGCCATTCGGGGTAGGGACTTGGCTGAACCACCTAGCCAAGAAAACTCTCTGTTTGATAAGGTTCTCACAGAGGAGGAGTTACATGTTGCCAGTAGACTCGGACAACGGTCCATGCTGCTCGATGTGGCAAAATATCTATCAGTACTAAGCAAGCTGCCACGAGTGCTAGATGCGTGTGCCACGCTCCAGTACAACCCCGAGTTCTACAATTGGTTCTTATCCTCGTGAAGTCACATCGATTCATAAATATGTATATAAATAAACACTGATTTTTGTGTCACCGTGTGTAAACAATGTCAACACACACAAGCAATGATAGTCAAGCGTAGGGAGAAGAGTTGGGTCTGACAGGCTAAGCTCCTCAAGTCCTCCTCTCATCACACATTTAAAAGCCGTGTGACCATCACCACCTCCAAGTGAAGGGCATGTAACCCACATTATGGCCATAGGAAGCCTTGACCAACAACACTGATGGTGTAGATAGGGTGCAGTCCCTTTCTATACACCTTCTTCCCTTTTTGATCTATCCTTTCGAGGATGTGCCCTGTCCCACTCCATGACAACCAGTCCACACAACTTAGCATAAGCCAATATCTGCTAACGGCCGGAGGCAAAATGAACATAATCATGGGGGCCATCCCTCTACGACAAACGCTGCATGCCTCACCCCTCCCCTTCTTGTCATATGCGCGTGATAAAACACAGTAAAATCCCTTCCATGCGAACAGTTGTATCCTGTATCAAGGTCAAACCCTTGGTTCGCACCTTACAGGTCCCCCTACGAGGAAAACATGGAGAGCCTAGGGCAGCTGGCTTGCAAAGACGCTCTTCACAGCCGACGGGAACATGCAGCGCACGCCTCTCTGCCAGTGTGCTATGTGCCCACTCTTAAAAGGTACGCCAAGAAACGCGGCCCCAAGCGACACCGCCCGGGACGAAGGCCAAAGAATCCGCAGGCCAGGGGAGTGGACGCTCAGGGAGGCACACAAAATGTGGCAACACCAGTTGCACAGACCCCCAACGCACGCTCGGGCACCAGGTGCTCACGAAGTGACAAGGCGGCCAGGGATAGGGCATAATTTAATGAATTGTTTAAAGACATTCTGGAAATGGTAGCGGCCCGGGACTATACCATTCATGTCCCAGCGACATGTTCCCTGCCCAGCCTCACGGGAGCCCCGCACTAGCACCGCCCCAGTCGCCTAGCCAACCGGACTCACCCTGCCTCGTACCTCTATCGACTAAATCCCTATGTTGTGCAAGTAGCTCGACAAGTTAACATGCCAGAACATTTTGTTTTTTGATGAGTAAAGGGGCAAGATCCCCACTTGTACACATTCCCGTTGCTTTTTGTTAATATATGCGACCTTAACAAGCAATGAAATAGGCATCCCAATCAACATCATAGAATTCTGAAAAATTATGTCTTATCATGATTGCATTTGTTTGATGCACTTAACACAAGAGAGCATATACCCTCACGAAGTGACAAGTGGATGCAGGATAATACAGGTCCTTGTGCAAAAGTGCTCAATGCCCGATCACCACAAGACCATTGACCCCACAAAGAGCCGCGACAAAGCCACGCTGCCGAAAGCAAAAATCACCCTTGCCAACCACCCACATTGCATGGCCCAATGCACATTCATGGGCCACACTCCCTTTCTGGGTCAAGCTCTATAGTTGGCTCACAGCAGTCGTTACCTCACTTGTACCAACATCGCGTGTGTCACAAAGAGGTTTGCAAAATCTCAGGTGTATCTCTTCATCTCAACAACAGTTCCTCTAGCATCAAGGCTGGTGACACAATCATCTCTGTAATATCAATTCTTCATAGCCTTTGAATCCCAACATTTCTCAATCCAAATGAAAGGCTAACAGCCTCAATGTATGGCATTGATTGTATTCACTTTTCCCACAAAAAAAAAACAAAAACAAAAACAAAAAAAAAACAAAAAGAAAAGGAAAAAGAAAAGGAAAGAAAAGAAAAGAAAAGAAAAGAAAAGAAAAAAAAAGAGAAAAAAATCACAGCACCGCACCTAGGGGTCCTCAAATTAGGTACATCCAGTGACCTTGGTCGGCTAGCTCCGTCCCTAATCCCCTAGCCCTTTGTATGTCCCCCACAATTGTTCAGGGCACATTAAGGGTAGGACATACCTAGGGAGCTCGCCTCACCTATGGTTAGACCTGTCACCCTGAACCACTTGCACAATTCTTTTGCCCTCATCTCAATGCCATTACAATCAACAGTGGTAAGCAAGGCATGAAAGACACTTTAAAAGTACACCATACTTTTCAAGCACTACGAGTAGCCACTAGCTACCAAAAGCTAAGACATCACAGAGCTTAATTGTGCTGCATTGCCTTGACAAGACCATAATGATGTCTCAAGCAATCTTCAAGTGTACTCCCCGTCTTCATCGACAAATTTTTCCATCAACTAAGCCCTTGCTTCACTAACCCATTGCTATACAAGGAACCAGGCCAACAATCTTCTAACTAAGTAATATCTAAGTATACACAAGCACTCACATAATATCTGCACCGAAGTATATACATAGTTTGGGTCCTCAAGCGCAGGACGATACTCTCAGCTTGCTTAGAGTTCGACCTGTCTCCCAAACTAATTGCACTATCTCTTGTGCGCAATAAAGAAGACTAGCACTACCCTTAGGGAGAGACCACATGAGAGGTTTTCAATTGCAGGTATTGGAGACTCCAACGAAAGTGTCGTTCGCTCTTCATCAACACCCTACTCTGAATACTTATCCCTTACCATCTGACAAGCCCGCAAAGAATCGTCATGTGTAGAATCCCCAACAAACCAACACTTGTGCTGGCCATCAATGCAGTCCCCAACAGAGAATAGCCCTACCACCAACTCCAACAACCTTCCACCAGCCACCTTGGCCACCAACAGGCCCCCAGGATCTTCTGACCCACCACCACCAATACTCCTCCATGGAAACCACAGGCATCCTTGTCACCCACGTCTTCGGTGCATGCTATAGCCTACTACCTACGACGGTGAGTGCCATGGGACTGGCACTCTCTAGGAGGGGGGTAATGTTAACCGTCAAACGAACGAAGGTGGAAAATCCAGAAAAGCTAAAACAGAAGATAAAGACAAAGGCCAAGGCAAAGAGAAACCGAAGACAAAGGCGCACGAGGAAAAGCGCAAGTCAAACTATTGTAAAAGAGCGCAAGCGCATCATGGTTTAATTCAAGGAGCGCCGGGCTCTCACCCGTGCAATTTGTAAATGTAGATGGGCGATGGAAAGGAAGCTAGGAAGATAGAAGGACAATGGGAAAAAGGGCCTAGGCTATGGCCGGCCATGTAAAAAAGGGGAAAAGGGGTTGACCGCCCAAAAGGGATTTAGGGTTTTGTATATAAAGTTGAAAAGTGAATGAGATGCTCATTCTTGTGTGTGGCCAAAAGTAGCTCTCCTCTTCTTCTTCTTCGTCTTGTTCTTGCTTGCTTGAGCTTGTGCTTGAGAGAGGGAGTGTGAGAGTGTGAGGGAGTGAGTGTGTGAGGGTGAGGGACCGAGGAGGAGAAGCTCTCCATCTTCTCCTCTCTTCTTCTCTTCTCTTCTCTTCTCTTGTCTTGCTCGCGGACATGGAGCTTTGGAGTGTGGAGCTTGAGGATGGAGCTTGCTTGAAGCTTGCACTTGGATTGTGGAGCTACCGGAGTGCGCAGGAGAGGAGGTAACTCGAACGGCATCAAGGTAAGCTCACTATACCCATAAGGTAGGCATTGCGCGTCGGCTATGTGAGAGGTAGCCATTAGTGCTCGACTTGGAACGCTTGAAACAATAAGCGGTCCGAGGGTCTCGGCAGTTGAGTAAAAGCTCCCACAGTTGACTTTTTAGCCTAACTTGATTCCAGAGAAGCTTTGATTGGAGTAGATGACACAGGGGATTCACTAATAGTAGTAAGGAGACATCACCTACGTGCAAGAAATATATGAAAATAACCCTTATCTACCCCCTATTTATGGGATCTTACCTTATAAAATGTATCTTCCTTCCCTTAAATAACCCCCTCCCTTACACTCATGTGGTACCATACGGTAAACCCTAGTGGACCCCTTAGGAATAGATGATGACTTTCTCGATGCTCAACTAAACAATTGTTAAAAACCTAAATCCTCCTTGGACATGGTATGAAGAATTGTTATTTTTTTGGACTCGTTGACAAGTCCTAGATCACATTCTAATAGACCAGCACAAATGACAAGCTCTCTTAAGTCGGTGTTTTGAATCCTCTACCATAGAACACTAACTAGAGTGCTACAACATGTGGTTTTGCCTATGAAAAGGATGATGCAGTCATGGAAAAAGATCAATAGGGCATTGTTGGAGGTCACTCTACGACCAATGTTACAATCCGGAAGATCCAACTAGTGCGACTGTGGTGACCTACTATCCATAGTGATGTCCACAAATGTGTCGAGAAGTGCGATGCTTGCTAGTGGCTTGCTAAATCTCTGTCTCGAGACTGAGTAGTTATCCATGCACTCAATCTTACTACTAGAGCCCTTTCAAAAATGGAAACTAGACTTCATCGGCCCGTATCAAAACTACAAGCATGTCATTAGTGAATTTGGGAATTTCCCACAAGTTTAGGAATCATGGTCAAAACCTTCTCTTTGCTATAACTCTCACATCATGGCTCTGAATTTGGTGTTCAATAGCTCAATGGATTCCATTTTTCATAAGGTTTCCAATTATGTATTAGGTGGTAAGTTTGGGTGACTTGAAGCTATCTTTTTTTAGTCCTAATGTTCTAAATAATAAAAAATGGGACTTGATAGTTTCCCAAATTCACCAAAATTGTGTTTACAACATCCTACACCTGAAATAGGTATATCCTATCAACAATAGAATATTACACCAAAGTAGGTCAAGAAGCATGGGAATTACCCAACAATTCTACATAAGCAATAGCCAAGTGCCTCTTCAAGGGTATCTTCACGCTCTATGATTGCCCAATTGAATTACTCATCAGTGATTAGGAAAGTCACTTTGTAAATAAGGTTATCAAACATATGACTTTTGCCTTTCTAGTATTTCACAAGAGATCATCCCTATACTATCCACAAGACAATGACTTGGTCAAATCCACCAACAAAACTTTGTGCAAAATACTTACCAAGTTGGTCAAGCATCACCTCAAAGATTGGGATATCAAGCTCCCAACAGTACTTTGGGCTTACCATACTTCATTCAAAGTGGCTACATGCCTCACTCCATATAAGATTTCCATTCACATCCAGCCAATTATGCCTCTAGAATTCATAGTCTCGAGTCTCCGAATTATTGTTGAAGATCATCTCTTCCTGAAGAATCCTTCCCATTCAGAATAGAAAACCTAACTAAGCTCAACGAGGACTGGATTTGGAGTTTCTACCTCCTATCCAAAGTCCAATCTAGGCAAAACCAGCAAGTGGATCCCCTCTCCATGAAGCAACTGAGAGTGTGGACAAACCATCCTAGTCTTTCACACTTTGATAGACAAGCTTCCCAAAAAATTAAAAATGTGGTGGAGCAACATGTTTTGGATCTTCCATATAAGACCCACTAATTCTTTATACCTCACTTATTTGCATGGTAATCTTCTTTCACAACCTATCAATGGAATTTTCTTGTGGTAATATTATGCAGAGGGATTGGTGTGCCCCTTCCCACTTAATCCAAACTGCGCTATTGAGTCCATCCCATCAAAATCCATGCAAGCTTCCATGAATCCTTCACTTAGTTTTGAAACCCCAATGATCACTACAATCCACATTGAAAGTGATTTTGATACCACCACTTATGGTGACATGCACCCCTCATCATACAAACACATGATCCTTATTACAATGGCAATATGGTGTATCGAGAATCATGCCACCCTCATTATTCTGTATGGTCCTATCTATTGAGGTGGCTAACATGTATTGGCCACATTCAAACCACCCACTTGCCATGTATTCATCCCTGTCATAAGCAAAATTCTCTTCACCTTCTTCTTCATTGTTGTGACTTGTATTTTTGACTCTCTATGCTCTCAACATCCTATCACACTTGTTATCTCTACCTTAGCTCACTTGTCACGAACAATGGTGTCCCTCTCCTCCATCCTTCTCCTTAGCAAAGTTCTATATCTCACCTTAGAGATTAATGAGCATGTCATCATGTGGGTTCATAGCCTATGCCTCGACGCTTTTCTTGCCCTCCCATGAGAGATAGCTCCAGTGCATCCCTGATGCAGAGACCATCCTACTTTAGTTGCAAAAGAGCCTTGATGTGAACCTCAATCACTTGGACTATGAGTTTACCCCTAAGCTCGTGAAGGAGAAACTTCACTTCCCTATGGATGGCACAATAGAGGCCCTCACTTTGCTTTGAAATACGGAGATGGACACACTCATCAACTTAGTCTATAAAGGAGAGTATTGCCTTGATTCCATCCCTAAATGCCACAAACCAAAGCCTAAGGTACTTTAAATCTTCCTTAAAGATTTGTATCTACAAGTCAAAGCATTCAACATGTCATGCAAAGGTGGTCTCCGTCTTCTTCCTACCCAATAACACCACCATCCAATGGACTTGTGTTCTACTACAACACCTTTGTACCAAGTAAAGTGCATGGCCCAATGCTCAAATGTGACCAAATCCCTATGGGTGATGTGTGGCCAGCACTTCACCTTCATGTTTTCTCCACCCACCATACTACCCCTGCTTGCTCCCTTCTCATCGCTGATGTAGAACATCCCTTTTGCTCATCCCCACAAACTTTTGCATGGGCTACTGGTACACCTACCATCTAAGGGATTATCAATGTCCCTATCCACACCATATCAAAAGCATACCCCTTTTTTCTGACCACGTCAAGCTAGACTTCAAGTCCCACATTTCTTTGCTCAAGTAGTTTGCTTGGACAAAAATTGCCCTAGTGAGGAGGAAGTGTAGACCACAAATCACTCTATTGATACTAGCACTATAACTATTATCCTGGAAATCCTCATAGGCACCTTGGCCCCCCACCTCACCTCTACCCAAGAGCTCATCATTTCGACAAAGTTCTCCCCAAATACCACATTGTCTTTCCTAAAGTATGTGGTAAAAGGTCTCCAATGTCATCATCTATTGTAGCATTAGGTATGGTCCTTGTAAAGTGAAGTACAATAAGTGAGAGATAAGACAATGAAACCCTCACGGACCAAGTTCAATAGTAGTAGGAGGAGCTTCACAAATAGCAGCAATGCCTCCAAGCATGTTGTGAAGCCCAGTTGGATTTGGTTGACTCCCTTTAGCACCAGTACTAGTGAGCCATAGTGGAATCTACATTCATGTGTGGACGACTAGTTATAGCCCACCAACATTCGGTGAATGACCACTTCATCAATCCAGATATGCTATAGGGCTTGCAAGCCAACTTTGAAAGGGACTTTCATGATACCTGGAAAGACCCAATTTTGAGATTTTGGGTTGCCCTATTGAATCCTTACTCCCAACTTCCGCGTTTACCACATTCAAGCGATAATCTAGATATCAATGCCTAGTCCCAATCTCCAGCCCAACTAACTCTCACAACTCCTGCTCTAGAAATTGCTAATCCCAATGCCACAACACCATCCACATTCAGCGGTGTCACCTCCCCTTCCACCATTGACTCAAAAACCATGCTTCACCAATAGGCTATAACCACCATTTCAACCCATGTTCCCCAAGGTGCACCAACAAAACTTGGTAAGGCACCAAGAGCCTCTTCTCCCACTCTAGTTTCCACTAATGTTTCAACTCTAGGTCAAGGAGGTCTCAAATCCCTTCTCATCCTTGGAGTGTAGCAACACAAACAAAGGGAGGATGCCTTGCAAATACCCTTCACACTACCTAAAACCACCATGGTACTATATGTAACTGGCAAAGGGAAGATCATCCTCAAAGAGGAGGTCATTCCCCTCAATGATGACATAGCCCCACTTGCAAGCCCCACCTAGGACTTCTTCGACTTTTCCAGTGAGGAAAAATGCCTCTTGACCTAGCTATAGATCCCAAACCCTACACCCAAGCTAAGGTGGCTGCAACTCCTACCCCAATTAAGAAAAAGTACACCTTGGTGAAGAAGTCCAAGAAGGAGGCAAGAGATTAGCACAATAAGACAAAAGTAGCCCGTCTCAATGCATAGAGGTAGAAGAGCCAATTTGACAAACGTCAAGATTTGTGGTGAAGTGGAGAAACTAAAGGGGAGATTAGCATATTCTAAGTCCCTAGCATGCAAGTCCATGATGCGCATCTATGTTTTCATATCCTTCACTACCTTTCCATCATTTCTTTGACCATAATTGTGCTCCACCACAACTTGAAACCTCCTCAATCTCTTCCTCTCAACTTATGGACAACCCATAGATGGCAGTATATATAGTAGACCCAACATGACATGGAGAAACCTTCGGGAATTCACTATATGTATACCCTCTATATCACGTGTGTTCAAGGCCTATTCATCGTTGAAATATTTGCAATCACACCTGATTTAGTCCCTTTGTGAGAAGTAATGAGGGCTCAGGACTAGAATCCCATATGCACAGTAGGAGAAAGTATCACCACTCAATTCCTATAAAGCATTGTACTTGCACTCTTTTTTCTAATGCAATGATAGTATTCTTTTCTTTCCAGTAAAGTGTCATGTCACTGTCAATACACAACATTGTGTTTATGAGTCCAAGTCTCAATCTTGGAACCTAATTCACTTGTGTAACAATTTGTCCTTGTCAGGGTCAATGTCTTCATGAGTTTTTTTTTCCTCTTTCAACCTCCATAGCTTCCACATCTACCATGCTCTAGATCCCGCATATTTTAACATGGTATCATAGCTGAGCTGAGCATGGCTTAGCTCATTTTAGTAGCTCTTCATCTTTGGTCCATCTCTACTCAGCTCAGTCTCAGTCTATGAAATCACTTTCCATCTCCACCTTCAAGCTTGCCTTCATGACTGCCATAGCCAGTAGCACCCAGTTAGATTGAAGCTCTTGTATCTCACTCCATAGGCCAAATCTTACCAAGCTTCCTTCTGGAGAAGCTTTTCCCTCCTAGTGATGCTTCTCTATATTACCTCACAACTTGAGATTTCCCCCATCTATTACTGAGCATTGTCAATTTTCTCAAGTTCTGTTTTGTGGCCTCCATAGCCAGGCAATACCTAGGCATCTTGGAGCTTATGGATCTGGCACTATAGGCCACCATTGATCATGATGTCTTCTAGGGAAATCTTCCTCAACATCAGGCACTCCATTCTATTATAACAAACATAGAGATTGATGCACCGTGCGACCAGTATTGACAAAAACATGGAAAACTGGCGAAAACTGTGCTTGCTACTATCGTCTGCCCTGCACTCTTGAATCGGGCATCAAAGATGACCATCATCATGGGGCTTTGGTAGAGCATGAAGAGAGCTACATTTCCATAAAAAAAGTTTTCAAAATGATCAAGTGTAGCTCCTACAATGTCAAAAAAACCAGGCTTCCCTCAGAAACCCTAACTATGACTCCATAGCCAAACTTCACCAAGCTTAAAAATCTCATCATTTTCTCTCTCTTGAAACTCCTGGAAGAAATTAGTTTTGGCTAGCACCCTCAACCAATTCCTATCCTCACCAACAACAAGGCATGTATTTCTGTGGCCTCAAGGCCAAAATTAAGTCTTGAACTTTGTCACATTAACATGCACTATGTCTTTGACATATGAGAGTTAGTGAAAAACTCTCATATTACACTTGATTAGGTGAATACTTCTTGTGACAATGTTGTTGAATTTCTTATCAAATCAATTCCTCACCTAAAACATAAGATTGCAATGCAAATCCTTCTCATGCTCTAGGGAAAGGGACATAGTATGGATTCATGGATGGATATATGATGATTGTTTAATCTTCATTGTTGCTCTTTCCTTTAGTTGTATTCAGTTATATCATCATTTAATCCTTTTCAGGGGGATGTTAGAACAAGAGTGTTGTAGGATAATATATATTTTGTTTGTAAAAAGATAAGGATATACAACATGTGGAGAAAATGATACCATAATAGTCCTCATTGTAAAGATGGATATATGATGATTGTTTAATCTTCATTGTTGTTCTTTCCTTTAGTTGTATTAAGTTATATCATCATTCAATCCTTTTCAGGGGGATGTTAGAACAAGAGTGTTGTAGGATAATATATATTTTGTTTGTAAAAAGATAAGGATATACAACATGTGGAGAAAATGATACCATAATAGTCCTCATTGTAAATATTTGAGATATTAGGACAAGCGGGTCACCTACTCCATTCAATGTATCATGTATATATATAGCTACAAGTAATGATTTGATGAGCAAGTTTAGTTCACTATACTCTTCATACTCTCTCGATCTCTTTCCATGCATTGTGCATGATGTCTTCTTCTCCTCTTATCCTCTAGCCTATCATTTTTAGTTCGTCATTGGGTATTAGTGCCCCTGATAGAAAGTCTACCTCAATGTATTTCATAATGTCTTTCTTTTGCTATGCCTAGTGTTATATCATAGTTCTCCATACTTGGGACATTATATAGGTTTCAATAGTAATCCATGTTTGAGAAGATAGTAAATATGGACAACAGAGATTTGATCCTCAAAGGGCCAAATCCCTATGATTTTTTTCTCTATACGCATTGATAGAACATTAGTCTATTTTTCTTACAATTTTTGATATATACATCCGTTTATGTTTTTATATAGTTTCATACAATCATTGGAACAATACATTGTTACAATTGTTGGAGTAGCTATTGATATATGTTTGTATTGTGTGACGTATACTCCAATTCTTATTGTGACACATGTTCCAATGGTTTTATTGGTGTCCTAAGACTGTATCCTATAGCAATGGCTATTCCAATGGTAGAGCTAACGTTTGCATCAACTTTTCATTTGTATTTACGTTAGAAACACCTTAATTAATACATCATCTATCATACTGTTTGTCATGGAAATATGCAAGGAAGAGGCACAAAAGGAGAATTCACCAGTGATTGAATGCTATAATCAAATTTCAAGAAAGACAAAATTATTTATATGTTACCTTCCATCTAGACCACAAAATGCTAGCTAATGAGTATCACAAATACCTACAATGGCTACTAACATGGGATAAGCATGAACAATTCATTGCATTTGTTGTCCATAAATAACTAAGTAGGAAATGAAGAGATCAACATACACAACAAGAACCCCACTCTTCATTGATTGAAAGCATTGTAACATATTTTGTAGGGGAAAAGGGAGCAATGAAGCAACCAAAAAGATAACTTCTTTGGTAAGTGATACAAATATAAATTTAATTCATGATTTTTATGTAAGGATAAATGTGCAAGTACTCTCAAATTTTGTTAATTGGATATAAGACTAAAGACGTGACAAGAAAGTCTCTAGCTCACAAAAGATATCAATATGTAATAAAACGTAATAATTACTCAAAAGATCTCAAGAGCTTTATAACACTAACAACACAAGGGCACATAGAAGTGTCAACTACCTTACAACATACAACACATGCGTCAACATTGAGGCCTTGACTTCATTAAGAAGGATGCACCTTGACCTCCACCTCCTCAAGCATCTCTATTTCCCAAAAGGTTATGCAAAATGCATGCTTGAAAGCTTTCCAAGATTCTAATCTTCATTAATGACTATAGTTCCTTAGCAACATTCAGCATTCTAGCATTGAGACTTGTGCTTCAAGCATCTCGGTATGTCACTTCTCTAATGTGAAGGATGAGATCTCCATTATGACTAGCTTCCCAATCCTTAATCTTTCATTCATTTACATAGAGCTAGAAGCCTCATGTATGGCACTTATATAATTGTTCAAAAAAAGAAAGGAGAAAAAAGAGAAGAAAAAAAAGTATGCATGCATGATCATAGCTCTACACAAGCATGTTACAAGTTAGGTATGCTCGATAGCCATAGTCACCTAGTTCTGTCTCTAACACCCTAGCCCTTCTCCCAATTCTTCCACACATACTCAAGGCATATCAAGGGCATGATATACCTAGGGAGCTCAACTCACCTATGGTTAGACTTGTCTCCCTAAGTTACTTACACTTTTCTCTCTCTAATTTTCATTCACTTTAGTGCTATGAAAACAACAAAAGCAAGGTAGAAAGGAACTTGAGAATGAAATAAAATTCTTTAACAACAACATGGACTTACAACAACCACTAAATACCACCCGTTAAAATCATTTAGCTAGGATGTAATGGTTTTTCCAACCTACTAATGGTGTCATCCCATAATCTTCTCCAATCACCCTTTTCCTCAACATTGAAATTTTTTCTTATCGTTGAGTACCAAGGTTTCTTGATTCATTGACCATATAACTATGAAGAATCCATGGAGTTGTTTTCTATTTATATAACAATGAAAAAACAATGGAAGTGTCTTCTAACTAAGTAATATCCAAGTACTCACATAATATTTGCAAAAGGTTCTATGCACACTTTGGATTATCAATGTGTGATAATACTTGAGGCTTTTTTGGAGTTTGAACCATCTTCCAAACCAATAAGATATACTAGGCACTGTGTGTCTAGATTCTCCTAGTGATTTATACTAGTATTCTCTTGATGCTTTAGAGTAGGGTTCAAAATCATATTTTATGAGGCAAGAGGGTTCATGGAAGGTTGATGTAAGGACATAATGTGAGCTTTGAAATCTTTGACAACTTAGATTAATATAATGTTGAATACACAAAAATGCAATGTATAGGTATGTGGTACTCAATAATATATAGAGGGTGAAAGAGAAAAATTAATAAGATCAAGTCTAGAATATATCTTTAAAGAACCCTCATGATAATTTCTCAAAGTTTCTCAAAGACAAACACATATAATGGTGTTTCTATTCACATTGAGTCTATCATGGTATATAGATTATCATGACACATTGAGCTTATTATGGAATGCATATTATCCTTACACACTTAGCCTACAACACCACATCAATTTGATAACCCATTACTATATTGAGAAGTTATTACTATTATTATGTCTCTACTTATTAATAATTAATAACATATATGTGTGTATCATTTGTGTGTGTGTGTGTGTGTGTGTGTGTGTGTGTGTGTGTGTGTGTGCGTGCGTGCGTGCGTGCGTGCGTGTGTGTGTGTGTGTGTGTGTGTGTGTGTGTATGTGTGTGTGTGTGTGATACTTTGATTCAAATACAATTATACATATTTAAAATCTATCATTAACACTTGATCAATTACACTATTGTATCATTATACATATTATACATGTAATAATGTATTATTAATACAAGTAAATATATTTAAAATATAATTAATAAATTTTACTTGAAGTATAATAAAATTTAATAATAAAGAGTTAAAATAATAAAAGATTGACTAATATTATATATTATAGTTAAATATTAACATATATCCACACCAGATGATATGTATATACATTCATTAACTTATTTATTAATTATTATTATATATATATTATACATCTTGATTAACAATTAATTAAGGTTTTGACAGTTCATTATTAGTACATAATAAATTATGTTAATGTATTAATAGCTATAGTAAATAGGTATATTATTGAAGAAATGTATAATTATATCATATATATGATTATTAATTTTATTTTTTATTATTATACATAATTAATATAATAATTAGTATAAAATTAATTATAATAGTAAATAATAATAATTATGTATAATAATTAATTATTAATATGTAATCAATTGTGTTAATACAGTAAAAGATATATTTTAAATTTGTATTATTGAAATTACATATAATTATATCATCATCATCATCATTATTATTATTATACTATGTATTATAATAAAAGTATTGTGTCTCAAAGAGAGAGAGAGAGAGAGAGAGAGAGAGAGAGAATATATATAGAAAAAATGAGACAAAAATAGAAGTTTTCATGGGGGAGGGGAGTTGGTGATCAAAGGATGCCATGTGGTATCCCCAAGTCCTTCCAATAATAAGCACATAAGATACATATATACATACATTCATGTGTGTGTGTGTGTGTGTAACACATTGCATGTGTGTATAAATGAATGATGTGTACACATACATTTTTCATTTTTACTCTTCTTTTTTTTCTAAATTTTCTCTCTCTTTATGTGTATGCATATATCTATCTATCTATCTATTTATTTATATGTGTGTGGGTGTGTTTAATACATGTACATCTACTTATGTGGTCTTGTAAATGTGTGTCCTCTCTCACTCTTATCATTTTTATTCTCTCCTTTGTTTTTCTTCCTCGTGTCTCTCATATTTATTCATCTCACGTGTGTGTATTGTGTACACGTGTATATGTATATGGATCTATGTGTATACATTGCACATATATATACATATATATATTTGTATGTGGATGTGTGTGTTTGCATGTGTGGGTATATACATGCTTATAAGTGTGTATCCATTCTCTCTTATATGTGTGCCCATTTGTGTACTCTCCTCTTATGATTTTTCTTTCCTCTCTCTTGTCTTTCCCTTATTTTTCCCTCTCTTCTTCTTCTTCTCCCTCTCCCTCTCCCCCCCCTCTCTCTCTCTCTCTCTCTCTCTCTCTCTCTCTCTCTCTCTCTCTCTCTCTCTCTCTCTCTCTCTCTCTCTCTCTCTCTCTCTCTCTCTCTCTCTCTCTCTATCTCTCTCTCTCTCTCTCTCTCTCTCTCTCTCTCTCTCTCTCTCTCTCTCTCTCTCTCTCTCTCTCTCTCTCTCTCTCTCTCTCACATATATATGAGTGTGTGTGTGTGTGTGAATAATACATACACACATACAAATCCTTTTCGTCTCGTCTTATATGAGTGAGTGTGTGTGTGTGTGTGTCTGTATGAATAATACATACACACATACAAATCCTTTTTGTCTCGTCTTATTTTTCATATGCTCTATGAGAGAGAGAGAGAGAGAGAGAGAGAGAGAGTGTGTGTGTGTGTGTGTGTGTGTGTGTGTGTTTAATACATTTGTATCTATTTATGTGCTCTTGTAAATGTGTGTCCCCTCTCTGTCTCTTTCATCATTTTTATTTCTCACCTTTTTTTCCCTCCTATCTCTTATCTTTCTTCACTTGATATATATGCATGTGTATACATGTGTATATGTGTGTATGCACATATTTATGCATTGCATGTATGTATGTGAATATATGTGTCTACATATGTGCATGTATGCATGTTTATAAGTGCAAGTTTTATAAGTGTGTATCCATTCCCACTCCTTTGCTCTCTATATATCTCTCCATGCTTTTTCTCATTCGTTGAACATTTGCATGTTTACTCAGAAAACATTCATAAATGCACATACACCATTAAAAAATTAGTTGAATGTATAGGATGAGATAATAATTATCAAATTGAACATGTTCATGCAATGTAAACATACTCTAAAACCACACACAAATGCACATAGACTACGTATACATTGCATGTATGTATGTGGATATATGTGTTTCTCATTCGTTGAACATTTGCATGTTTACTCAAAAAAATTCATAAATGTGCATACACCATTAAAAAACACAATATTAGTGAGGTTGGGAATCTCCCAATTCCCATTTTTTGAATACTAAAAAGGTGGCACCAGGATAACATGCCTTTAAGTTTCTCAAAATCATTTGATGTGACCTATCATTGGGAAGTGCATGAAAAATGGAATCTATTGAGCTATGGAGTGCTCCATTTGGAGTTACAGTATTCAAGTCATGACAAATCCAAACCACTCACAAAATTAATTAGGAGGAAACATTGAGCTCTTCCATAAGGACTTATTGTTGCATTTGTCGAGACAAGCTTAGGTTGTCTTATTTTAGTCCATTCATTGTAGGTCATGATATTAAAATCAACACCTTCATCAATGAGAGCATCAATGACATACTCTCTTTTACAATATGTTTAATCCTCAAATATGCTAGTTGTATTAACTCTTTGCCTCCTTCAGTGTTGATATTTATGGCTTTGACCATTCTAATGCTAGGCATTGTAGACCCAAATGTGGTGCTACTAGATGTCTTTTGTGTGGAGGAGTTGGCTAGATAGATGATTTTTATCGATGAGTTCTTGGATGGGATTTTTAGTTGAAGGTAGGAGCATTTGGGACAAGTGGATTTTGAAGTTGGGATTTCTAGTCTGAATAAATCTCTATCTTTTTCTACAAAGCACATCGACTATAAAAAACCACAAATATATGTATACATACACACATATATGCACATGTATGATCTATATGTGCATACATATTCATATACATGTTGTTAAGAGACCGAGGGAGAGATAAGGTCACAAAGAGCTAGTATCTCTCATTTTTTTCATCATTATTTAAGTAGCCTCACTCTACCTTAGTAACCTAATACATCTAGATCTAAGTGATCCAAACCATACTAATCTACAGACTATAGCTAAATCATAACCCCAGTTATTTAGTGACACACACATGCTAGAGACATCTGGATACATAGTTGTCATGTTGGGCATACATGCAGCTTGAGCTTGAAGTCTCAATACTCCCCCTCAAGCTCAGCACAATAGATGTACACCAAGTAGTTGTCTGAAGTGAGTGAACTTATCTTTACCTAAGGACTTGGTAAAGACATATGCTACTTGTTGATTTGTCTTCAAGTCTAGGAGTTTCACCTTTCCTACAAGGACCATCTCATGGATGAAATGATAGTGTACCTCTATCTATTTTGTTTTGGCATGTCAAACAGGATTTGGTGCCAGAGGTACACTGCTAAGATTATTTCTATATAGTGTCACTAGAGCCTCTTCCTGCATATCTAAATCTGCCATCAGCTTCAACAACCAAGCAATCTCACTTATAGCTAAAGGAGCACCTCTATATTCCACTTCAATACTACTCAATAGTGCAACGGTCAGTTGTTTCTTACTACTCCAGCTGATTATCCCACTACCAAGGATGAATGCATAGCCACTAGTAGACCTGCAATCATAAGAACATCCTACCCAGTCTGCATCTGTGTAGCGAATGAGCTTCACGACCTTATCTTTATTACAAAATAGCCCATGGTCTACCGTTTCCTTGACATATTGCATAATCCTTCTTATAGCATCAAGATGTGGTTTCTTAGGCTTTTGCATAAACCGACATATAAGCCCAACTCATAACTTAGATCAGGCCTAGTGATAGTCAAGTAAATCAAACTTCTGACCATCTAGCTGTACATAGTGACATCTACAGTTTTAGCTCCAGTATCTATGTCTAGTTTGATATTCTGATCTAATGGCATATCAAGTTGTTTACACTCTATCATCCCATTATTTTTCACCATTTCCAAAGCATAATGTTTTTGCATCAGCCACAGTCCATTGATTGAATTTATCACTTCAATGCCCAACAAAAATTTCAGCTCACCTAAATCTTTCATGTCAAATTTAGATTTCAGCATAGTCATCATATTATGTATTCAAACATTAGGGAAGTTTTGAGGTGTCGAAAATGCCCTCTAAGCGATCCTAGAGAGAGAAAATATTTTAAGAAATAAAATTATTTTCTTATTTTTTAAATTTTTTATATTTTGATAAGTAGATATATAAAATATTGTTAATAAGTCATTGTCATGATATTCTTGTGGTCACATCAAACATAGGAATCTAGGCCGCCATAAAGGTGACAAATATTGTTATAATGAAGATCTTACTCGCCCTCATTAAAGTGAAAAGTAATATTCAATTTGAATTTTTTTCGACATTTGATTACTTCCGTCCATTATCACTCTCTTCTTTCTTTCCCATCCTTACTCGTTTCTTCTTCGTTTTCCTTCTTGTTTCTAATTCACATACTTTTTCAATCCAATCTTCTAATCGCATCCTTAGCTATGGATCAGTCATCCAATGATCTTTGTATCTCTAGTAAAAGGCCTCTCTATCATCTTCATATTGAGTTGCATTGTGAGTATGAACCAACAAGGAAGAGAACAAAACCCATTACTATTATAGAGTCTACAAAACATATACTCAGATTTGAAGGAAAGAAGAATCTTGATCTTTGGTTAGATGGCAAGCTATATCCCAAAGATCCTAGCAAAAATAGCACTCCGCCTTTCTATAAAAGCTCTTCATTGTTGAGGTTCATTAGTGATGGTTATAATGGGTTTCTAGGCTATACACTTAATTTGGTTGCAGAAAATTATGTCCTCAAATTGGGGAACCATATTTTATCAAAACATAACAATAAGTTATTGTAGAAGCTAGAATGCTATCACCATAAGATTCATTTGTTGAAGAAACACATCAAATCTTATCAACAAAATCAAACTATTTTAGGACTTTGAAATCGACAAAAGGCTCTTAGAAATATTAAGAGTCTCAGATGAGGAGGAGGTGGTTGTAGTAAAAGAATCCAAGCAGCAAGATATATTTTTTTCCACTTTAAAAATATGAAATATGACTTTGTTTATAATTAATTGTATTGATTTGTGATGTTAATTTAGTTTAGGTGTCTTCTTCAACTGAATGCAAGTGAAAGATGTTCTCTGAAAGCATCTTAGTTTTATTATCATCTTTTTCCTTCAATAGTTTCAAAAGATATTTTGGAGAAGAAGAAATTTAAAAAGGCAAAGAAACAATGCCTAGAGTCATTTATAAAGCATATATCTTTGGATACTGAGTTAGTGCACTAGATGTGAGAAATGCGGAATCTAGAGCATGGCAAAGGCGGAAGCTATGGAGGATGGAAGATGAAGATACTACTCATGTTGACATTGACAAAGAAGACAACTGTTACACAAGTGAATTAGGTTTCAAGATTGAGACTTGAACTCATAAACACAATCTTGTGTAGGACTGACAATGACACAGAGACTTGACACAAAGAGACAAGTACTATTGCATTATCATCATATGAAAGTGATAGTCAAGTATATCATTATATAGGATTGCTTGGTAGCACATTTCATCACTGTGCCTATGGGATCTGTCTCTCTTCCTAGAATGAACTGCATCTTCCTAGCCTAGTTGTTCCATACAAAGGGGCATACATAGGGTGTGATTGGCAGATTCTCAACACCCCTCCTCAATCACAACCTGAAAGTACAAAGTGTGTAGAGGCTTTAGTGAGAGCAGCACCTGCAAAGTGTGGGCATACCACAAACATGGCAAAACACCAGAGGCTATCGCAAAAAAGGCTAAGTGTGGGTACCATAAACATGGTGGACATCCAGAGGCTGTAACAGGGGCCTCACAAAGTGTACAGAGGCTGTAGTACAAGGCTACATGAGGAGTTTTTTTTTCTAGCTTATGAAAGGAACATTAAGGCAGGTACAATGCTTTTAAAACAGAAAATGAGAGACAAGGACCGATAGGCCCTTGTGGTCTTTTTCAACATATGCTATTTCTTTGTCAACATCATGGAAAATCTTCTTATCTTTCTTCTCTTCTTCATGATCTTCTTGGTCTGCTCCTTTATTGACTTTGCTTGTAGCATTTTTGAGTTTGCTCTTCCAGTTGTCCCCCTCAAGCAAAGTGGTAGACATGTCTTCAGAATCTTCAAATGGATTCATTGATTTCTCTTTGGTGTAGGTAGCTCCATTTCCTTCTGCAGGTAGAGTAAGAACATCTTCTATGTCATGTAAATAAGCAACACAAGTCATGTTTGTTGAGATATCGAGCTCCACTCGTGATACGCCAGGGTGACCGTTGTATATTTATGCCACCGACTTGTCAGTTGCAGACGCGGTTGGTACACCGCCCATGAATAATAGCTACATGATAGCTATCCTTATCTACTCTAGTTCGTGGCTCAGTTAGTATGCCACCTTAGTTAGTTGAGTTTGGTTTGAGACCCATATATAGGGTTCTTCTATTTCTTTGTACTAGAGCTCCTTTGGCTTCCACAACTAAGAAGAGGAAAACTGTTTTCAGCCTCCACCCTTGTGTGTATTCCCCCATTGTGCAAGCAAGAAAGCTACAAGTGAGACTCCTTCCTTCTCTCCCACAATCTTGACAATGTTACTCTTCATGAAGTGTATCCACATAGAAATCTTCCTGATTTTCATTGATATGACCAAGAATCAGCTTCAAATCTGAGATAAATCAGTAAGAGTGTTGTACTCAAGTGTATCAAAGGATACAAGAAGAATAGTGTCAAATAACACTTGATAAGTATCAATAGATATTGTTCTTGATGAGCCTGATGTTGATGCTGGACCTTCTTGAACCTTCTTCTTGTTGATTTTGATGTTTTGATTTCTTGCTGAAGACTGAGTTTTGGAGTAGATCAGAGTAGCAAAACCTTTAGTTGAGTGAGAAGAGTGAGAAGTATGAGTTGGAAGAGGAGCTTGATGTGGTTGTTGCTTGAGCTGCTTGATTTCTTCAACTCTTTCAAATCTTCCAAGCACAAATCTCCCCTCCTTGATGTGATTTGATGAGTAATCCTTGTTAGAATCTTCAATTTTTAGTCAGATCTAAGCGGCAAGAGCTTTGTTTGAGTCCTGAGGAGAGAGAAACTGATGAATTTCTGAGCTTGAAGCTCAAAGCTATGGTTGCCTGAGTTTAGGGTTCCTAGATCCGACTGTTCTTTTCACTATAGCAGCACGTAGGAGTAAAATTTTTAAGAGCCCTCTTAGCTTGAGTTGGCCCACTATATGGCCTACTAAAGCCCCATAAAAGCCCCTTCAATGGCTGCCCCTATGCTGAGCTACAGCAGGTCGTTTAGGCAGCTGCAAAAAACTGCGCCACATTGGGGAGATCAGCAATGGCAAGCCGTACGGCACACAATGTTGACGTTTTTCATGCTGGGAAGTTGCGCCTAGAAATGTAGAGGATATTCTCAGAAGAAAGCGTGAGGAGATAAGGTCTGTAGAGGAAGATATGGAGGCTCCAAGTACTGCAGGTCCAGTTTGTCTATGGCAGACATAGGGCAGAGATTGAGAAAATTGTCAATGCTAAAGCTATGCTTGCCCAAAGTCAGTGATTGATGTGTCAAGAAGAAGCTTTGGAAGCAGGGGAACACTTTCCCAGAAGGAAGCAAGTGAAGATATGCCTTGTAAGTGGAGATCCAGCTTCTCCAACAGAGGTAGGTTGCAGGTTGGCTATGGCTGCCAAGGGGTAGAGAGTGAAAATGGAGTTGGAGATGAAGTCAAACACTTAAGCTGAGCTGGATAGAGATTATGAGAGACTGAGAGAGCAGAGAGAGGACCTGAAACATGCTAAGCCATGCTCAGTTGCGCTCTGATACCATGTGAGAAATGCGGGATCTAGAGCATGGCAAAGGCGGAAGCTATGGAGGATGGAAGATGAAGATACTGCTCATGTTGACATTGACAAAGAAGACAACTGTTACACAAGTGAATTAGGTTTCAAGATTGAGACTTGAACTCATAAACACAATCTTGTGTAGGACTAACAATGACACAGAGACTTGACACAAAGAGACAAGTACTATTGCATTATGATCATATGAAAGTGATAGTCAAGTACATCATTATATAGGATTGCTTGGTAGCACATTTCATCACTGTTCCTATGGGATCTGTCTCTCTTCCTAGAATGAACTGCATCTTCCTAGCCTAGTTGTTCCATACAAAGGGGCATACATAGGGTGTGATTGGCAGATTCTCAACACTAGATAATATTGGTATCAGTCGAGATGCTTATATACAGCTTTTCCACCTTTTACAGTCAAATATAAAGTGAGGACAAGTACGTAATTGCATACTTCCAAGACCATCTATGATTAGAACTATTAAACAGAGAGTGAATAACAAGGTAATGGAGATTCTGGGTGAGCCTTTCCATATCAAGGCTAGCTTCAAGGGCAAGAAAAAGGAAGTTGTATTCAATGAATTTAACAATATTTTCCTTGACTTGCCCACCCTACAATGCTTAATTATTAGATTCTTTGACTTGTCTCTAGAAGAGGCACAAGGAGTGGCTAGATTTGTGGTTAAACTTGATGAAAGTGAGATTCTAAAATGTACAAAACTAGAGAGGGTCTCTATTATATTGATGAACAGAGCACTTTCATCAGATCATTGCAATCACTCAATGTTATTTAGTGTTCAATCGGAACACAACATCTAGTCTAGGAGCACTCGAAGTAGATACAAAGGATTTTGATATATTATATTGGTTTTTCATCAAACACCAATACTTGGTGTTATTAAGAGACAACAAGCAAGAGAAGAGCTATTTGTTGAAGGATTTGGAAACTATAAGGTTGAGTGGCACATAGTTGGTAACTTAAAGACACTTAAATGTATGCACAATGTATCAAAGGGAGCCAACTCTAGATTTCCTTACCTATATTGCATGTTCCTAACCATAGAGTTGAACTCAAGCAATCGGAATAGAGCTCCCTCTAGGCACAATAAGGGTCCATAGTTTAAGCTAATCCTAGATATCTCTTTAGTGAATGCCCATATCTGTACACTTCATGCACTTTGTAGGATAATTGAAAAGCTTGTTCATCTTTATATAGGATTTGCATGGAAGCTAAATCCATTATCAACTAGAACAGATGCTATAACAAAGATTGAAAAAGTCTTATCTACAATTGGTTTGCATGGTGGTAATGTTGTTATTGAACCAGATCTTCAAAAGTCTTAGGATGGAAATTGTGTCTCCAAAAAGCCATCTATTGGTGGAGTGAAGGCTAGAAGGTTCCTAGACTTTCATAGGAGACTTGGTAAGATAAACTCTAAGAATGGTGGCTCAACTATTAGATACAATCAATGGAAGTGCCTACATAATGCAGTTAAGGATCATGCCGATAATGGACAAGCTCGAAATAGAAAAGCCAATGTTTGGGAAACACTAGACAAAGTATTCTTTTATTGTGATAAACAGAGTCACGGAATGATAATGATCTCAAAGACTTCCAAAACCAATTGAACTTTTTTAAAAAGGCAATGATAGAAGCTTGGGATAATCAACACTTCACTCACTATATGGTAAAAAGTTTGCATATGTATGTCTCTTTATTGTCTGACTCATATAGGGTTTTCTAATTGAAAGTCTTTATGTGCTAACTATGTAGCATATTTTATACAACCATGCTCCAAATTTTATTAAGAAATATGGATCTCTATCTATTTGGTCAACCCAAGGAATGGAAAAATCACATTATCAAGCAAGAACAAAATACTTTAGATATACAAGACATGGAGGTGGAAGATACAAAGAAAGCAATTTATTAGAGGTCTTTCAATGGTTCTATAGACTTGGCACAAATTCAAGCTCAAAGACACAATCACATCATGTAATACATCATCTTTGGCAAGGAAGAAGAATGAAGACTAGTTGAAGTATGCTTGCCCGGCATGAACCGGATTGCTCCAATATCAAGAGGAGGTTGAGGGGAGATGTTAAACATTGAAGATTTGACTCTCGTTGGTCCATTGGCAACCCGAAAAAAATAATTACAAAATCTGCAACACCCAAATAAGCGGTATGCCTCATTTTTACAAAGGAAATTTGCTTATTGTTGATGTTTGATGGTTGAAATGGAATTCATATGGAACAAAAAAAAGGATCTTATTTTCATTATCATTGAGGGTTGTGCATAAAAAATATGCAGATCCATAATAATAAATAGTCGCAATAATTAAATTATAGCCCGAAAAGTATCTTTTTAGTGTAAAAATGAAGGTTTTATTGGTTTCAGGTGGGAAACCCTGTAGCTCTTCTAAGGACCAGGCAAACACATCTATATACTCTCGCAAGAGAGCGACAAGACTTGTTTCTTCTTCAACAGTCAAGTCGTCGGCAATGAATACTGGTCGTGGTGTTTCCCCTTCCTGGGCTAGGTCTATCTCCTTGACCTTTGCTAGTCCTTCGATTGGTTTACTCATCTGCCCTTGACATTTGGCACCTAACATAACTACTACCCTATCCCCTTTTTTGAATTTTGTGAAGTGTTTAGGGAGGTCCTACGGCTTTTGCTGTTCTTCTGATCGTGTATCCCTGGGTTGCTTTGCCTTTTTCTGCCTTAACCGTCTACGCCTCAGATGGATGGGTAGGTCCCTTTTGGTGCGTCTGGTCATGGGCGGCCTAGGGATCTCTGGATCACTATCCGAAGTAGCTTCCGATTCAAAGTCAAACCCTCCATCTTCGCTAGAAGAGGTGGTCTCCCTTGGTGGCCATAGTTCAGATGGCGATTTGGTCCTAAGTATTGATGTCATTCCTGGTTGGGCTAGGCTTGCTTGCTCAAGGTCTATGGCTCCTATGCATTCCAACCAAGTGCGATCACATTCCATGCGCATGACTCCTCGCTCTACTCTAAGGGCCTGCCTTTTCTGTGGCTTGGCGTCTGCTCGTATCTGCTCAATTTCTCGTCCTTCAGTGTTGTATTCTATGGTATCTACTTCACCCTCGCTCTCAACACTGAAGGATTGGCAGTCTTCGTATTCGTCACTAGAATCTTTGTCATCCGACTGCTCGTCATCTCCTAGGGCTTGGTATGCCTCGTGTTGTTGGTCAGGAACCAGGGCCCAATTATACATGAGATTTAAATCATGCACCCTGGTCCATTGCCACTTGGAATCCTCTAAGAGATCCTGGAGTGGTTTGAAATTTGCAGCTGGGTTGCCAGTTAGCTGGTTCGTTAGGTATTCCAGTATCCCCTAGAGTTCCCTTTTGTTGGAAGGTAGGTGGAAGGTGACACGCTTAGGTTTTCCCCGCCGGCTTGCTGCCATCATGCAAACTGGTGTAGAGAGTGCTTCATTGGTCTTGCCGATCATTTTGATGGCTTGCTTGTACGCCTCATGGTCTGAGAATGGCAGGTCGATTGTAGTGAGAATGTGCATCCAATCCCACTCATCCTCTGGGCATGGGATATACTTGGTCAAGGGCCCATAGGGCTTCTTGACCTGAGTGTTCCCCTTGAGCATAGCAGAGATGGCATCTAGGTCGACTGGTGAGGTCTTCCAAGTGTCCATCTCTATTCTTACGACATCTGTTCTATTGCCAAGGAAGATCATGCCGTTACCCCAATCTTCGATGACTCTAGCGTTGCACATCCAGGGTCGGCCTAATAGGACATCGTAGTCCACTCCCTTCATGACTATATAGTCAACAGAGAACTGGACACCTGTGATCTTCACTGGCCAATTCTTCAGTACCCCGAATGGCTTCACTCTCATACCATTTGCTAGCGTGACATTAAACCTAGCAGCTTCGACAGGCGGGTTTCCCCAAGTCTGAAGCACTGCGTGGCTAAGCACACTAACCGCAGCTCCCATGTTTACGATTCCCTTTCTTGTTGTGTCACCCAGGGCTAGGACCGCGTGCATCTTAGAGCCTTCCCAAAAGGCGTTGATGTGCAAGGATTTAGGCATAGAGTGCAGCGTCAAACTTGGCAATTGCGTTTCTGCATCCTAGTCTTGAGGGTCTGCCGTGACCTGCTCTTGTGATTCTTCGACCCATTGCTTAAGATCTTGCCATAGGGTAGGATGTTGCTTAAGCAAATCTCCTAGGCTAAGTGTTACAGGGGTGGTCAGGAGATCGTTAGATACTCGTTCTTCCTCTAACCTAGACTGTCCGGGCCAATGGCCGTGGGGCTGATCTGCGGCTCTGTCTCGTCTAGGCTTGGTCTCAGCGGCACTGCTTGTGGTGCGGTTTCTTCTGCCGACTTAGGTTGAGGTGGTGATATCGGCGTACTTATGCTGGAGAGATCATCAATCTCGTCCTCTATGATGGGCTCAGCATCTTTGAGATGCTCTTGAGCCTCCTTCACCCATTCCTTCATTTTTTCTATGGCCTCTAATTGTCGCTTCGGATGCGGGTATTCCCCTACCTTAGCATCTTAGGGGCTGAAGTCTTTGCCTCTGCGTCTGAAACCTTCTTTCTCGCAGGCAGAGTCGTAGCACTCTCGATTTTTAGTGCGACTTTAGCTTCCGATATCTTCTTTTTTTGCCTACGGCTTTTCTTCCCTATGGAGGTTGCGTCAAGATTTCTGGGTCCTGGCAGAGAGATGCCGGCCTGCTTCATTTGGGCTCGGGTCATGACCCGCAATGGAATAGGTGTGGCCTCCCCATCGAGGTTTTCGACACCAAACAGCCCCAATGGGATAGATGGCAAGTTGGCTGAGATAGAGGATGGCTTTTGCTTTGGGCAATCTACGAAAAGATGGGTGATTCCGCACTCTGCGCACCTTTGGTCGGCCTTATCTCTGTTTTGCTGCTCTCTTTCAGGGCAACGCGATGAAACATGACCGGGGTGACCACAAGTCCAACAAGTGACTGGATCATGCGGCTGCCCTCCTAGGCCTCTACCTTGTCCTCGTCCTAATGCCATCACCGGCACGGGTCGATAATCTATGAGGACCGCGTTGCCCTCATCGTCATGTGAGACGTAAGGGTATATGTAGGTCTCTTCATCATTCGGCTCCTCCAAGTAGTGTACTGGAGCGTCGCTCGGTGGGTGGGTCACGTAAGGACTAGGCAGTCTAGGAATGCCTGTAGGATTTATGTCCATTCTAGGGATGGCTGGTTTCATATTGTTAGGCGCGGGAAGAGCCAATGGGGCTCCCCTTCCGAAGAATGGCTGCGGCCTGTTTGCTAGATAAGGCTGGCCGTAGGGTTGCGAGTATGAAAGTCTTCTTGGTAATTTACAATGTGCGACATCATGGCCAAATCTACCACAGTTAGCGTAAGTTCTTGACCTAGGGTCTTGACACTCGACCGGCAAGTGGTTTCTGCCACAGTACACGTATTGGACGTGCGGGCGCATTGGTTGTCTCAACATGTCTTGTAACTTGGCTAATTCCATCTTGACCTCAGCCAAGCCTTGGTCTATCTTGGTGGCCTTCCCCTTATCTTGGGATGATGGGATTGACCGCTCGCTAGAGGCTGACGTTCTCTCTGAGCTTTGCAAGTTGGATTCTTCTAGATTTGAGCTCCTAGAGCTCCGCTCTTTCAGCTGGTCATCGACTCTGATGGCTTCCTCAAACACTCTAGCCACCACGTCCGCTGCAAGCTTGAATTGCCTGCCAAAGCCTTATATAACTCCTCGTCTCGAATTTCGCTGATGAATACAGTCGAAACTGCTCTGTCAGTCGGTCGCTCGCCTAGAGGGATTCTCTTAAAGAGACTCCTCACATGGGTCATGTAGTCGCAGATGTCCTCCTTCTCCTTCTGCTTGACGTTCATCAAGCTACTAGCAGGTTATCAGAGTATCTGGGCTCGGCGAATCTCTTGACAAAGAGATCCTTGAGATTATTGGCGTTGGCTCGCTCTACAACATCCAGGCTTGTATACCACGTCCTACCCTTGTTGCCTAGGCAAAGCCTGAATGCTTGTGAACGTTGAGTTTGGTTATTGAGGCCGTTGGCTTCGCAGACTTGCTCAAACTGCTCAACAAAGCTGTATGGGTCGTCTTGAGGTTGGTACTTATCGAGTTGCTTGGCAACAATGGGTATTTTGGCCTAGCTTTTTGAGCCTTGGTTTGTCCCTAATCCTGCGAGCAGCGACGTCGCTAGTACAGTGGCACTCTGCTCTGCTGCGGTGTTATCGAGCAGCCATTTCATGAGGAGCTTGCTCAACATCAAGTCTCCCTCCAGTGCTCTCTCATTGTCCATTCGGTTTCGGACAGCCAAGTTCAGCACTCGTTGCACCTCATGCAGCTCCATGCTTTGCCTTTGGCTCCTAGCCTGTTGATCCCTATTGTACTCGGCTATGCCCTGCAATGCCTTGCGGGCTAGCCTTCTTTCCTTCTCTAGATCTGCAATGATTGCATCTGCTTTCCTGCCGTGGTGCTTGTACCGGGCGTGCGCGTCGTAACTGCTCACCAGCTCTGCTGAATAGCATCTGGGAATACGTTCAAATCGAGATCCTCATTAGACCGCTGGTCGGAGCTCTCGTCCGTCATGGTCGAGTTATTGCGCTCCACTACGCTATCGATCAAGTTGAATAAACTTGACAGATCCTCGTCGTTGGTGCTCCTTGCTTGGTCCTACCCTACTCTTCGATGGTTTGTCTATGTCTTGGGTCCTCTCCTATTGGTGGGTTCCTTGAGTGGTTTATCTGAGTGAGTTCCTTTGGTTATTGAATACAAACCTCAATTTATGGTTACTCGGTGAGTGTGTCGTTTCTCGTGCACTTGTGCCCAATCCGGCTTTCAGCTTTCTTAAGTGTACTTCAAGTGCAGAAATTCAATGTGAGTGCCGCAAGCAATTCCTCAACGTCTTACACACTCTCTCTTGATTCGGGCCTAATAAGCTTCGTTGCTCAAGTCCTGGCTATTCTAGCGGGTTCTAGGGTTCACGTTGCTTCTTGCTGTTCACTAGGGGGTCGATCACAGGTCCTCCGATTGGATTTCCATTCTCAATGCGTTAGGTCATTGGGTAGTGCTCCAGCATTGTCCCCGTGTCCCTTGGTCTTGACTCCTACGCCGGGAACTGCCTATAAGGCGTTCGCCATGTTGTCCTGGAGCGGGTTGCGCTTCCAGTCGATCGTGGGGGTTAATTTTTGATGTTTTTCCTTCTTTTTTAAAAAATAAAACCTAAGGGTGTGTCCAATTCTGAGAATCGGACGTCCGATTTACCAATGGTCCGATTCTAGGAATGGGACCAGGTGGGTCCGCGAGTTTGAGCCGTCCGAGTCTCAGAATCGGACGGGGGTTAAGTATCCGATTTTCGAAAATTGGACAAGTGGTCCGATTGGACCAGGCATGTGGTCCGATTGCTGGCATGTCCTAATTTGTGAGTCTGATTTCCTCGATCGGACGATTAGGCTAAGCGTCCGATCGGATGGGGTTGGTCCGAGTGTCCGAGTGGTCCGAGTCCGAGTGGTCCGAGTCCCTAAATCGAACGGGTTGGTCCGATCGGACGGTTGTCCAAACATCCGATTCTAAGAATCGGACACTGAATCGGGTGTCCGATTCTGCCGACCCGAACGCACTTTCAGGCATAAATTCGTCCAAAATCTTAAGATATCGATTATTATAGGCTGCAAGATTCAACAGGAATGATGCTGGAGTGATGGGGAAGAGATCTATATACATGGGGATTGTCGATAGCAACGTCACTCCTTGCACTGATCGATCGAACGGGTTGCCCAAGCTCTCTCTCTCTCTCTCTCTCTCTCTCTCTCTCTCTCTCTCTCTCTCTCTCTCTCTCTCTCTCTCTCTCTCTCTCTCTCTCTCTCTCTCTCTCTCTCTCTCTCTCTCTCTCAGAGCTGGTTGCAAATGAGGATTCCCTTGCCCTTCAAGAACATATAACCCTACTGGACCTTACCCTGATGTTACCAATCACTCTCCTTGCGATTCCTACACATTCAAATGAGCATTTCCTCCATTTTCCACCTGTTTTCTCCGATTTTCTCCCTGTTTTATAGCAGCAAACCCTATGCCTCTTGGGTGCGATTTCCTACTGTTAACCTACTCTAAATGCAACAAAAATCAAAAGCTAAACATTGAACTAGTTTTTCCATATTTTCCAATCATCAAACAACCAAAATATCCCAAAATACTTATCTCTTTTGAAGATCAAAAACACCCAAACTTCCTACCTATCTCAAGCTCCGTTTCGGGGATGAATACCCTACTTCGATGCTCGATGTCAGGCGCGCAAGTGCTCAAGCTTGAATCCGTTGGTCCCGGCAACGGAACCAAAATGTGGGAGCTTTCGCTCAACCGCCAAGACCCACGGACCGCTTATTGCTTCAAGCGTTTCAAGCGAGCTCTAACGGCTATCTCTCACCTAGCCGATGCGCTGTCAATCCTACGAGTGTAGTGAGCTTACCTTGATGCTTGATCGAATACCCTCCTCTCTCTTGTACTCCGGTAGCTCCACGATTCTTGATGCTGCCTCAAGAATCCTCAAGCCTCCTCCATCTCCAAGCTCCATCCTCCATAGCCGTGCACGCAAGAGAAGAGAAGAGAAGAGGAGAAGAGGAGATGGTGAAGAGCTTCACCCTCTTGATCCCTCACTCCCACACACACTCACTCCCTCACACTCTCACACTCCCTCTCTCAAGAGCACACACAAGCAAGAAGGAGAGAAGAAGAGAGGAAGAAGAAGACTCTTTTTGCCACACACCAAAAGAATCAGCTTCTCATTCACTTTTCAACTTTATATACAAAGCCCTAAATCCTTTTTGGGCGGTCATCCCCTTTTCCCTTTTTTACATGGCCGGCCGTAGCCCAAGCCCTTTTTCCCATTTCCCACCATTCTAGTTTATCCTATTCCCAACTAATGCATACACTTTGCACAGGAGCGAGCCTGGCGCTCTTTTACAAGGATTCCGGGACGCTTCCACATTTTAATGGTGCACCTTTTACTCTTTCGCCTTTTTCTGATTTCATCATGCGCCTTTTTTGCTATTTACTTTTTTTCCATTTCGTCTTTTTTTGCTTTCATCCTACGCCTTTTTTGCTATTTCCTTTTTTTCCATTTTCCGCTCCTCTTTGCTGCGGGAATCACGGTAACACAAAGAAACTGCTCAAAATTGAATTTCAGCATTGCTATTTATAAAACTATAGTACAAAGAGTGTATAGCTATAGGCAAAAAACCAAAAATATAAGCTCACACTATCAGAGATATCTTGGTAGCATTTAGAATATACAATGCAACTAGCAATGACAAAAAAGAGCCTAAACCACGAAGGTACCAAATAATGTGAGAGACCCAAAGATGTTAAGTACATAGATGTATTCCCAAGAAAAAGAGTAGCATGTATATAAGCTACCTGCACATAAAAGATTTCCAAAGTAATAGAGATCCGCCAATATGTAGTGAACTCACTGCATATAATAAGTACATAATCAAGCATGCATCCAAAGGTGACAAAAATGTTTGACAAAAGGAAGTATTGTGTGTACAAATAAAAACTAAATTAGCCCAGAATCATCAATGTCTGCAAAGACACTGTATGGTGAAACCAATTGAGCATATTTACATAAGCAAGAGACTCCTTCTATCACTAATAAATGAAGCTCTTCAATGCAATGTCAAGGTACTACACTAGAACAAAATTCAAAATGGAAAAGAGTGATACAACCTCAAGACGTGTGTCATAACATCATCTAGGAATCCAAGAGGCATCAAATGCAAATCTGAGAGCATGAGCATAATATAACGGACTAAGCCTGTAATTGATAAAGCTCAAAATCTAGTAGCCATTACAATTATATAGCAATCTGAGCTCAAGATCAAAGATCAATGATCAATGAGAGCATATCAAGGCATGTAAATTAGTAACAAGCATCCATGAGTCCATATAGCATCCTCGCATAGCATGTAGGTATCAAATACATAAAATACATAAGTATTCACTATGTATGCTTGCCATACATAGGGTATTATAGCAAGGAGCCTTCCGAATGTTGAGCTAAACAATCAATCCAAGAATCTTTCTGGAGCATTCGTACATCATCTGGGCATCACAAACTTGCCCCATAAGCATCAACAAAGTATTAAACAATCAAATACCTGCTACAAATAGTGAAAGTATTCCCTAAGCTCTGAAGCAATGGCTAACTCAAAACTCCTCAAATAATGCTCATGATGAAGGTGAAGGACGCCGAAAACACCCCCAAATGAAGGGCAATGATCATCAAGAGCAATAGGACCCAACTGGTTGAGGTAGGACTAGTAGGAAGTAGCCCTAAAATTGCACTAGTTGCTATTGATCAAGCTAGATCTCTTGGCACTGATAAATTACCTTGGGAAGGTTAGAAAATAAGCTAGAAAGCTGGAAAGCTAATCCAAGAGCAATGGGATACATACCTCAATGAGTGGCTACCATGGAAACTGAGAATGAGGCTCTCTTTCTAGGTTGAAGTGAAGGTCAATGAAGCTCCTCAAATGCCTGATCTAATACTAGTTCAAAGGTGGAAGGGCCAAGCAAGAGTGAAAGCACAACTAAAAGCAACAAGCAAGATCTATGGAGTGGAGCTAGAGGAGAGAGCAAGACTCTATTATGTGGGAACTCCAATTGTCACAAATGTATGGCCTACCTTCCCTTATTCTATTTTTAGGTAAATAATAAAGAATAAAGTGATGATGATGGACCACTAGGAGTGTATAGGTGTGTAGGTTATAAGTACAAGATAAATGTAGACTGGCTAGGCATAGGTGGCCTTTAAACCCCAACATTTTGGAGGTGCAACCCAACCAAATCAAGCCCCAACCTTCTTTAAATGGTACTCAATCTACCTTTCCAATCTTCATCCAATACTTCATGATACTTGGCTTAGTGAGGTCCAATTTTTATCATTGCGTGTATACCCGTAATTTACTTTAAATGTTGCTCCTTTCCATTTTCCAAGTGTATTCTTCACATTGTGCACATAGATTGGTAAATATCAATCTTACGGACACCTTTGTTGGCTTGTAAAGAAGATTCTCAATGTCATTACAATGTAAGAAGATTATAATCAAGATAAAACTAATGCATAGAGCTTTTTTTATCATGCAATAATAATAATAAAGAAAAAACTACATATTATTTTGTAAAAAGACACCAAAAACTGGTGTCTTTGACTATACATGTTAAAAGTTGGGCTTTAATGAGAAGAGTGATCCCTTTCAAGAACAATGAAAAAGTTTCAAATTCCATTTTTCATTTTTGGATGCCCAATACTTGACATGGCTTGTATATGCCAAAAGGTAAAGTAGTGGAATGGGGGTAAAAAGTGGATGTGGGGGGACAAACCTAGAATAAGTGGTGGATCCAAGAGTGAAAATAAATGTAAATAAGATTATTAACACAACATTCCCCTGGCCCAGCTCAAACCTTAACTAACTTCTAATGCAAAAGGCCATTTTGGAGACCATACTTTATAATGCTAACTTATAAGTTTGTGCAAATTTATTTACGTGGATATAATGAAAACCAAATATCTCCTACATGATCGCAATTTCCAAATGCTTTGGAAATTACATGACCACGTATAGAATGGGTGAAATTTCCTACCATAAGGCTAATCATGGTTCCTATATTTGGAAAGAGAAAAGCCACTTGTATACCTCACCCTTGAATATTGCAATTAATGGAGGTTTACTCATGAGGAATATAGCAATGGGGGATGATTGGAACATGATGATTGTGAATCTAAGTCTATTAATATATACACTAACGTCCCGCGTGCGCTTCGCATGCAGGGAACGGTAGGCTGCTTCGTGGCAGCTTTGTTGCCTCGAAGCGGCGAGTGAAGTAGTTGTGCTATCGCACGGCAACTTTGCTTAACAATCCATTTCTCATCTTTCTCTTTCCTATTTTTTCTCTCAGTCTCTCTCCCCCCCTCCAAATTCCCTCTCTCTCTCTCTGCCTTCTATTTTAGTTTATTTTTTCTCTTCTCCTGGTTCTCTCTCTCTCTCTCCTTTTTTTCTCTCCTTGCTTTTCTTCTCTCTCTCTCTCTTTCTTTATTCTCTCCCCTCTCTCCTCTCTTTTCCTTCTCTCTCCCTCTCCTCTTTTTTGCTTTTTTTTCTTCTTGTCTCTCTCCCTCTCTTCATTCTCTTTTTAAATTTTTCTTTTCTCCCTCCTTTTCTTCTCTTTGCGCTTTTCTTCTCTCTCTCTCTCTCCTTCTTCTTTTTCTTCTTTCACTTTCTTCCCCCCCAGTCTCTCTTAAAGTATGTAAATTTTATCTTTTCCCTATATATAATTCTCTCTTTATGTTTATAAACTCTCTCTCTTCTTCTCCTCTCTCTCTCTCTCTCTCTCTCTCTCTCTCTCTCTCTCTCTCTCTCTTTTTTCCCATCTCTCTTCCTCTTTCTTCTTCTTATTCTTCTTTTCTCTCTTTCTTTCTCTTTCTCTCTCTCTCTCTCTCCCCCCTCTCCTCTCTTTTTCTTCTCTCTCCTCTTTTTATCTTTTTTTCTCTCTTTAATTTTTTTATTTTCTCTTTATTTTAAATTTTATATTTTCTCTCTCTCTCTCTCTCTATAATTCTCTCTCTGTGTTCAAATTCTCTCTCTTCTTCTTCTTATTTTCTCTCTCTCATTTTCTTCTCTATGTCGCTCTCCCCCCTTTCTCATCTCTTTTCCTTTTTTCTTTTCTTCTCTCTCCCTCTCTCTTAAATTTTATATTTCCTCTCTCTATAATTTTATTTCTCTCTGTTCCCCCTCTCTCTCTCTCCCTCCCTCTCCTCTTCTTTCTTTTTTGCTCTTTGTATATATATATATATATATATATATATATCTCTCTCTCTCTCTCTCTTTATTTTAATTAAAAATAAAGTTTCTATTTTTTATTTTTTTTTCTCTTTCTTTTAAATTTTATCTTTCATCTCTGTATAATTTTCTCTCTATGTTCAAATTCTTTCTCTTCTTCTTATTTTCTCTCTCTCATTTTCTTCTCTCTATCTCTCTTCCCCCCTCTCTCCTCTCTTTTCCTTTTTTTTCCCTCTCTCTCTCTCTATTACATTTTATATTTCATCTCTCTTTAATTATCTTTCTTTCTTTTAAATTTATCTTTCCTCTCTCTATACTTCTCTCACTTATTCAAATTCTTTCTCTTCTTCTTCTTATTTTCTCTCTTTCTCTCATTTTCTTCTCTCTGTCTCTCTCCCCCCTCTCTCCTCTCTTTTTCTTTTTTCTTTTCCTCCCTCTCTCTCTCTTAAATTTTATATTTCCTCTCTCTATAATTCTCTTTCTCTCTATAAGAGAGAGAGAGAGAGAGAGAGAGAGAGAGAGAGAGAGAGAGAGAGAGAGAGAGAGAGAGAGAGAGAGAGAGAGAGAGAGAGAGAGAGAACCTAGGCCCTACACATGAGAGAGAGGGGGGAGGGGGGAGGAATTTAATTAAAAAGGGGAGGGGAAAAAGAAAGAGAGAGATTATAAGTGAGAGAGAGAGAAGGGGGATTTAATTTTAAAAAGGGAGGTGGAGGGGGGGGGGGGGGGGGGGGGGAGGAGAGGCTTTAATGAAAAAAGGGAGGGGGAAGAGAAAATGAGATATTACACGTGAGAAAGAGGGGAGGGAAAGGGGAGGGAGGTTTGGAAAAGAGGGTAGGTTCGGGAAGCCCTCTGGAGGTTCAAGGCTTTCGAACCTATAGCTAAAATAACATAGTAGTAAGCTATATATGAATTTTTACCATGCATATTGAGCCATTTCTAGCAATAGAAAATTCTATTAATAATATTTGCACATTTGGTCACCACACTTTAGAAAATCAAGATTTCTAAGGACCACAATTGTATAAAAGAAAATATATGTTTCAATTTGTAGCATGATCCTTGTTAAACTAAAACTCAATTATTAATTCCATAACGCATATATATCACATAATTAGTCTCATCATGATTAAGTACTCCATTACATGAGTAGTTAAGGGTAAACCTCCACTTTCTATCCAACATTGTAGTCAATTGTAGGTAGCATTAAATTAATTATCCCCAACATATATAGCATCAACACATTGTCAAGTTTTTAAGGAGGTCATATTTATCATAAGGGAAATGGTAATGAGTGATAATACCAAGATATGAAGTAGTTTCCTTTTACTGTGAAATGCCTTTGAAATGACTCCAAGCTAGTTGTTTATAGAGATTTTATTTAGAGGTGTTGTTTGAGTTGACATAGGAAAATAGAAAGCCACTACTTCTTTGATAAGTCTCATGGTCAATTGATATGACACAAATGACATGGAATGCTCGTACACAAATGTCACTCTATTTTTTACTCCTTAATGGATTAAAAGTTGAAGACTTCAAACCCCAACGTGTTGATCCATGGTTATTGGCAATGCCAACCCATGTGCTCAAGTTGTAGAGAAGAATTTGAGCTTAAACAATTATTGACTCCTTAATGGATAAAAAGTTGAAGGCTTCAAACCTCGGCGTGTTGATCCATGGTTATTAGCAATGACAACCCATGTGCTCAAGTTGTAGATACGAGCTTAGACAATCCAAAAGTTCATTGAGTGGTCTCAAATCTCACCTTCTTTTTCTTTTACATAAGTTTTGACATGGTATGATTTGTGGGCTCCTTTTGGCCTTTCATAACTAGGTGCTTCAATAGTACACATTTATGCTTATCTAGTACATATAGAATACTCATTTTACATCATTGACAAGGTTTGTAATCCTAGGGATGTGCCTCCCTAAAGATTTTAAGAGTGACATAAATTTTTTTTAAAACACACACACACATTGTGTGTGTAGGGGGCGGGGGGGGGGGGGGGGGGGGGTTTGTCCCATCGGATAGTGAATGCATGTGTCATGAGCTTCCTTTTTGAAAACCAAGTGAGCATTGTTTTCATCCTTATCTTGTTCTAAATTCCAAATTCTTTCAAGAGCTTTGTGCAAATTCACTTTTTACTTATTAAAGTGGCACCTTTACACAAGAGAATAATAAACTCAATGGACTAATTATTGGATCATTTATTAACTTGTTGAATTACAAGTATAGAATATTTCTTCTGAGTGTAACTTTTATGGTTTCCAAAATTAATCCCATGCTCACATGAATGTGAGAATTATGAAAATAGAACATGTATAGAAACAAGCATAGCACTAGTACTATGTACGTCCTTTACAAGTAGCGCATTTTCCATCAGACATATACTTGGAGATTGTATAAGAGACATTTATTAATAGTTGGCGAATATTGAAATACATAGACTCATCTATGATAATTTTGTACGAACATATAACTATCATCTATGAGAGTGTTGTATCAACGTATAGTTGTGATATAATTTGGATCTTAATGGTTGGATACTGGGGCTACTCAAAAAATTGATACATATAATGCTATGCTTAAACCTAGAGATGATGGAGCCAAAGACTCAACCTAACTTTAATCAGTAACACCACACTTGGATGTAGTCATCTTCCAAAACCTTTCCTTTTCTTCATTCATGAGAAGTTTTGGGCATAATAAGTTGGGTTTTCCATACTATACTTACAAGTACTATTTCTCCAACTCTTATTTTATCTAGGTTCTAGCAATTATGAATTTTACTACATGTTTCAATGGATTTTATGCCCAAGGTTGACCTTCAAATGTGTAATTGTAGCATGTTAGCTCATTAAGAGGGTGTTTTCAGTTCACACTTTAAAATAAATATTGCATATATTTATAAAATGATTTTTTCAAAATTAATTTTAGGAAACCCATACATTTCTTAAGAAGAAATGGTCATTTAACCCATGTCAATATTTAAGTATGAGAGGTTTTTTAATACCTCTTGAACACACTTGATATATAGTATTTCTTGGTAGCAAACTCTCAAAGATTTTATGATGTTATGGCCTCCTTATGTTTTAATACATGTGTGCCCACCAATGGAAGCCTTCATGGTCTATATAGGCGTTCCTTTGATTGAAAATAAATAATGTATGAACATAATTGAATGAAATGATGTCTAGGACAAGTAAAGGTGCAATAGACTCAGCGAGTGCCGAGTTCAGATGGCTATGTTCTAGTAGTAGATATGCATACAAAGCTAATCTCTATGGTAAGAATATGCATTGATCTTCTAAGCACCTTGAAATTTTATCATGTTCTAGGCATCTTGAAAGTTGATGATGATTCAACTACAGAAATGCATGCAGTTCTTAATTTTTGAATGTAATAAGATGCACGGATCTTCAAGCATCTTGAAACTTGATAATTTGGTACTATGTGATGTAGAAATATGTAGGATCCATTTTCATGGTTTTCACTTTTTTGTATGTTTTTTACATTATCTAATGTTGAATTGTGAGTAATGTTTTCAAGACCATTCTCACATTTTAGGCTAAAATTAGGGGTTCTTCAAGAATCATGTGAAAAGTAGGGCCATTTTTTAGCCCCAAACTTATTGGCATAAGGGTCTTAGCACAAATATTAGGATTTTAATTACCTAGTGAGAAAGCTATGTGCCTTTATAGTAAACCATGTAGAGTGAAAATTTTCATAAGCCACCTCCCTATTAAGGACTTGGTTGCCAAACACGTGAAGGGACATGTTTGAAAAAATCCATTACTTCTACTAAAAGGTCAGCAGTAAAAGCCTTGCTTTGTTTAGCACAAGAGAACCCCTAGCTCTTTGAACATAGCACAAAGCACAAACATCTCATTTTATGATCAAGTCTAAAATTGGAGGGCAATATAGTGGTAGGGTAACAAAACAAAAGCTTCTCTAACGAGCAACAACCAAATTGGCTTTTGAGTGTGTGTGAGTTACGAAAGGTCAAAAGTTCAAAGCGATAATTGGGTGGCTCTATAGCACCTTACCCTTAGGGGTAGTCTACCTTCAGGTGAAGAAAATGGGTGTTATTCCCATTAATGAATATTGTTGAAATGGCACAATAACCGCATAATTGAAAATAACAACAAAACAAAAGTTGCAATGAGAGAATCATGTAGCTCAAGAGGGCTCACAAGTAAAGGTAGATATCTTAGATCTTTTCCTTAATGGCCATTTCTCTAAGGTCTATTCTCGTCCCTTCTACCAGCTTTTTTTCCCTCAATGTCCCAAACACTTCAGATAATGCTTGGAGTTTGCCACACAATGTTGACATTCTCTCTTATTATGCAACTAAATCATACGCTAGCAACTCTGTCTTATTTTACTAGGCCACCTCATATCCATCAAAAGACCTTTGTGCAACATTAATGCACGCGGCATGCACATTCTATAAAAATATAATCTCAATGGAGACATGTTTTGAAATATTTTCTGACCTAGAGATAGATCTACATTGAATGCATATATACACGTTCTTCTACATAGTACATAAGGGATGGTTAAAAACTTGAGACAAAAGTGTGCATATAGAGACCCTTCAATGAAGGTCATTTTCAATATTTGAGGGTAGCGACATCAACTCAGAATTGTATGCAGATGGTTTGTACATTGAAGTTCAATGTGAGTACCAAGAGGTCAACCAAAATTAATCAACCTTTATGGTGAGAGTAAATTAAAGCTCCTAACCTTTGAAGATCAAGAGACCCAAAGTTCTTTTGTTGGGGAACCAAAATTGCTTTTCTCAATCAATGCAGGCACTCGTTTTTCGTCAAAGCAACATATGAATCCGGGGTTTTGTCAATCACATGTGAAGATGTAGTAGTATTAGATTGAAGTAGCTTTGTTGGGGGGGGGAGAGAGAGAGAGAGAGGGGCCAGAGGCATTGCATTGGGAGGCCAAATTTTTCAAAGTCCATTGGAGAGTTGGAAGCAAACATGTACTAGGCTAGTCGACTGGCGTGAACAAGCTCCAATTATGAGAATTGGTGCTCGTGCTGGGTTTGACCCGACGACACCAAAACAGAGACTTTTGGGGTGGCTGGTGGGCTGCAGCCCACGCCATTCGTATGACTTTGGATATATAAAGTGATGTTAAGCAACACATGCGCAGCACGGAGGGAGACACACGTCAGGTAGACAGACAGAGCTGATGATGTATAGTATGCGCTGATGGGAAAATATATTATTATTTCCACATGCTAAAAACGGCTTTTGAATTTAGAAAGCGAACGGATGATGTGAGAGCGAGAGGATATGTGCGAGTCCGAGTAGGTGAGAGAAGAAAAGTTCGTGGGTAGATGCTGAAAATTTAGCCGGGGTCCGACTATTGGAGGCGGGGGCGACGACTATAAGTCATAAGCAACGAACGACACGCAGAAGAGAGAAGAAGAGAGAGCGAGAGGAAGCTTGCGTGAGAGAGAGAGACAGTTCTCAGAGACCCACAGAGAGAGAGAGAGAGACGACGTTCTCAGAAACACAGCGACACAGACGGAGAGAGAGATAGAGAGGGAGGAAGACGAAGGTAGAGATGGATTCTCCCGCCGAGGCCGCCGTCGACCAGGGAGGCCCCGATTACCACCGTTGGATGATGGGCCTCCTCAGCTCCGCCCCCTCCATCCACGGCTACCGTCGCCTGAGGCCCGACCAATACGAGCGCCGCGCCCGGAGGCCCAGAAGATCCGTGAAGATCGCCAGATTTAGCGGCGGCAGTGGCCAGAATGGCAGCGGCGGAAGGAAGCGCAGGATGCTTGGCGGCGGGGGGCTGAGGCTGAGGGCGAGGCTGCGCCTGTGCATGCGGTGGATGAGCCCGATGGCCAGGGCGCTGGCCAGGCTGCGGGACGCGTACGTGAACATGATGCTAAGTCTGGCGGCGTCCTCCAGGACTGGCGGCAACGGGATGGCGGCCCTGGCCACCTTCAGCTACCAGAACCCCGGCCCCGACCTCCCCTTCGGGCTCCGCCCCCTCAAGGAGTACCACCCCTCCGTCATCCTAGCCGCCCACCGCCAGCTGGCCTCCTCCCTCCCACCCACGCCTGCCACCGCTTAGGCAATACACCCTACCCTACCCCTCCCCTTCCATCGTCATCCATTTCCTACTCCCTCTCTCCAACAAAGCAACGATCAGTGCATTATCTGACAAAAGGCGAAGAAAATTTCAAGCAAACTATCCTCCTTTCCTTTCCCTTTGCAAAATGTCCCACCAAGGTGACTGAGGCAGCCCGCGCATCCTGCCTTCTTGTACAAAGGATCACCATAATTTTTGTCTGTAAGTGCCCTAATGAAGTGCAATTCTTACAACAAAAAGTTACTTTCTATTATGCGATTGCCATGGTAAAGTTCTCTTTAATAAGATTGTTACTGGACCTCTCTTACAGTACAATAATTGATGGGAGTTACACCCATCTCTCACCCAAAAGGGAGGCACCATAGAGCTGCACAAGTGTCGATTTTGAACCTTTGGCCTCACACACACTTTTAACCGGTACTTGGTCAACCACTTGTTGGTAGTGCCATGGTAAATTTGCCCGGGCAATAGTTATTCCTTCATGTGGGTTGTCTCCTTCTTATGAAGTTGAGAAGGAAGAATACTTGTCTCAAAGAGAGGGTGTAAAATTACTCTTAACTATGAAAATTAAACATTTGATCTCCAACTCAAAGGGAGCCATTATTATGGATTGCTTCAACATATGGATATGCACACTCATGTGGTATTTTCACAATGTCTACTCATTGGTTTTGTGAGTACATACATACTATCGAATTATGTTTCAATTTTCTAGACATGTATGTTGAATAAAATAGATGTGGGGAAATGCATGTTGAAGATGTCAATTATATTTATCATGCACCCTTTGTACTTGTACTTGCCTATATAAACTCTAGTTCATTTCAAGTTCACAAGTAATATAAAGGTGGAATCAAATGCTACAAGAAATGAAAATCGGCAAAATTTACGGAGTGCACTACTCCAATCCATAGCAATCTCCTCTTATCGCACAAGAATAGACAAGAGAGATGCAAGCAACATGATAGAGAAAAGTATGAGCGAGTGAGATTGGTATGATGTAGGTGGTAGAGTTGTCAACTTAATAGCAACATGACATAGTTCAACTATTTCTAGTATGTTAGCCTATATTTGGTCTACAATTGTTGGTATATGGTGGTTGATTATTAAAGTAGCTATATACATTGTAGGGGTGAATATTCTTGTGTGTGGGCTTTGTTTGTTTGTGGTGATCACATTTATGTTAATATACCATTCGATTATGGTTAATTCACTTTTGGACATTATTTATACTTTGCAATCACTAAGGATATTTACACATTGTCCTAATCTTTCGAGACAGTGGAAAAAGAGTCTATGCTTTAGTTTAGACATAGTCTCCACCCCATAAAAACAACAACTAGCCTTCAGCATAGTGGTAAAGTCACTCTTCTCTAAGTATCTTGGTAGAGTTTCAAGATCTATCAATCTCACATTTACTAAATCATAGGACCTTGTTATTAAGTAGGGTTTCCCTAATTCAAAAACCCCTTATCTATAAAAATATCATAAATAACATTTTCCTATTCCACCTATGAATACCCCCATTCAAGAAATATCCCTTTGTTTGTCAAAATAAATCCTACAAATATTATCCTGTGTACATTAAAAAAGGTATAAAATTGGATTTTTTTAAATCCATTTGTTGAACCCACATATAAACTTACATATTTATGAATGACACCCCCCAACCCAAAAAAAAAAGAGCCTAGATTTATCCATTGTGTATGACTTGCAATGCTATTCTTGCCACATGATCTTTCTTTCCCCCTCCCTCCCCTTCACCGCCCCCCCCCCCCCCCCCCCCCCCCCACCTAGGCCATTCGAGAGTGTGTGTAACTAGCCTGAGGCTATTATGTTTTGTATACTTGTGTCTAAAGCTCTTTGTATCATATGTATGATTAGAAGAAATTTTACAAAGATGGTTTCAATTTAAGTGTGTGATCAAGTAGAAGTTTTGTTCTTTGGAGTATATTGTGTTTACATGTTTACTTTCTATAGATGTACACATGCATACACATGTCAATGCTAGAAGAATCCTTTTACATCCCAAGATGCCTTATGGTGTTTTCTTCATTCCAAGTTTGGAATAATAGTAGATACAAACTTGATAATAAGAAACACTTGTAATAATCTTTTTGCCACCATAAATATAATGAATATATACCTTGCAAGGTATTATTTTAGCTTGCACCTTAGGGTATATTTCGATTGTGAATTTTTTTTAAAGGAGCATGCTTATCTGTATAGATGCGCGCGCGCGTGTGTGTGTGTGTGTGATGGCATGATTACTACAATAGCTTATACTTTTTAAGTCCATGTTTCAAAACCTTGAATTTAGGATGTGATTTAAGACACCTTGGAATTGTTCTTATCAAATGTGTTACCTTAAATAAGCAATGAAGCATGCATAATCAAAGTCAAAGTGCTATAAGTATGCAAAGTCAAAACACTGAAAATTATTTTTGGGAAACGACTTGTTTTTTAATTTGATTGTATCAATTTAGGTGCTACTTGTCTATAAGATGCATTTGTAATTTATTCAATCTATTACTTGTAGATAAGAGAACTCACATATAAGCAGTAATATCTTCAAAGTTAAATTGGAAGACATGCAATGGAAGTGAAGATTGGGAGGAATCATTATTCATTTTTATTTAGAGTCGGTCCTAAGTTTATGCATAGATTAAGAGATGGACAAACCGAGAGCTAGAAAGAAGGGTAGGGTGCCCAACTTTCTATGGCTAGCCCTGACCCTATTCCTTATTTGGGTGGGAAACTCTACCCCTAACCCTAATGTATAAAAGGAGAAAAAGTCAATAGAGGTCCTATTCTTGTGTATGAAAATTTGTGAGTTTGAGCTTTCTTTTCCTACTCTTGCTTCCACGAGAGAGAGAGAGAGAGAGAGAGAGAGAGAGAGAGAGAGAGAGAGAGAGAGAGAGAGAGAGAGAGAGAGAGAGAGAGAGAGAGAGAGAGAGAGAGAGAGAGAGAGAGAGAGAGAGAGAGAGAGAGAGAGAGAGAGAGAGAGAGAGAGAGAGAGAGAGAGAGAGAGAGAGGGGGAGGGAGGGAGGGAGGGCGGGAGAGAGGGAGGGAGGGAGGGAGGGAGGGAGGGAGTGTGTGAGAGTGAGAAAGTATGAGAGACTTGGAGAGTGAATCCCTCTTTTGCATTCCATTCCTCCTCTTCTTCTTCTTGTCCTCTTTTATGTGATGTGTATATCTTGAGACATCGATGCCCATTTGAAAGTTTGCAAGAGAGTGAGAGAGTGAGGGACCATAAAGGAGCAACCTCTTCTCCTCTTTAGCTTGCCTACAATCTCTTTGTGGTTTAGAGTGAAGCCTAGTGGCAGCATATATACAAGGCTTGGCTTCTTGTAGAAAGCACTCACTTGGATTATGCAGCCATTTGCCACTCCCGTCAATGATGGACCACAATGTGAAGGTGTTGAATAGGTGATACTACAAACTTTGAATCTTCATTCTTTCTTGTCTTTCATGGGAGTGGCATTGAGAGAGATTTGTTGGCTTGGAGTGAGGATATGAGCCAACTAGGTTAGGTGAGCCTACAAATTTTGAATCTTCAATCTTTCTTGTCTTTCATATGGGAGTGGGAGAGTGACAGATTTGATGGCTTGGAGCAAGAGTTTGAGCCAATTAGGTGGGAGGTAGCTGACCCAAGGCAAGTTAAAGCCCTTGAAGGAACAAGAGTTCCATCTAGTATCCCAGTACTGTTGAATGCTCATTAAGGCTAACATTTGGTTCCATTATTGGGACCTACGACCGAATCAACTTACCAAGGTGCTTGAATTCTTAGGGTGTGGAAAAATAGAAGGATTTTGAGCTTGACTGGGATGGCACAGTGAGAAACCAATCTCTCATTTGCATGCCTCGCTTATTCCTAAACATCATTAATTCTTTTTAAGGTCAACTATAAAAAGGAAACCAGGGGTGCTCAAAGATCAAAGTTGATAAAAACTAAAGTTGAAAGTAAAAAGTAACTCAAAGAAAAAAAAGCTAAAAATAGGGTAATGATATCCATTGCTCTCTGAGAATTTGGAAATTTGAATTTAATATCAAGGTTTCCCAAAGATTCATGGTAATATGAATTTCAAGTCTTAGACTTTGATGCCAGGAGGCATATTTCATGGTGGATACTGTGAGGTTTTTCGGTGGATTCCGTAAAACTATTAATTTACCGGGGCTCGTATACAAGGAGGATTCCTTGTGCGAGAAGTTGATGGGGACGCCTATCCTTTTTGGGTGTCAGATTAATTTAATGTCCACATGGGTGATTCCACAACGGGTGATTTCGTAAAATACATATTAAATTAATGGATGTTTACGAGTTTAGAGTGTGCACTCAAATTAAATTAAGGTTAGGATAGAGTTCAAATCTATTTAATTATTTGTAGTTGAAGACTGCTAGGTATTCACTTTTGTTGAGTTTTATTTAATTATTTTCTAACAATTTTGAATGCTTCAATTGATATGTAGAGCAGGCAGGGGTGGCGTTGGGTAGCACCCGGCGATGGTGTGAATCCAAGTGCCTAGAACAATTTCTATTTTTGATGGGTGCACACCTTATCACTAAAGGCATGGCACCAATATTTATTTAAGTGCGCTTATTTATTAAAGCACTTGACAAAACATTTATTATCTTGTATGCGCATAGGTGCTCAGTTAAAAATTTCATTATTTGATATTTGTATTTGGGCACAGCCCGACTTTTGGATACCCAAACACATTACTTTAAATTTGGGCAAACACAAACACAAAAAGCAAAAGCATGCTTTGTAAAGTGGGCTATTTTTGAGCTTCAAGATAAATAAATTTATAAATACATACCTTGTGAAGCACTCACGGAATGCATGGAGGGAGATTGCACCCAATTTGTCTCTTTTATCTCATGTCGAGCAAATTTCCTTTTGCTTTGTACTTGAAATTATGAAGGTTTGTAGAGTTCTTTTTTCTTGGGGACCTTCCCGCATTTACTACGCATTTGTCCAGTATCCAATTTGTGCTTCAATGTGGTATCAAAGCTGAGCTGAGATGAAGGGCTTCCAATCACTTGCCATGTCATACAAAGATGAAGCTCCTGGAACGAACGGGCTCTACATGCTGCGAATTGACAACATAGGTGTGTCCCTAGCAATGAAGAACCCCCTACGGTACCCTCTGATCGCGAAGGACCACACGTAGAGGTGAAGGACCAATGGACATACTCTCACATGAAGGCGTGAGTTTATAGAGAGATGCGAAAAATAAGTTATAAAGTTAGAGTTTTATATGAGCTTAAGAAGCTTAAAAGAAGTACAAAGCTCTTCAAAATTTACGATTCGTGGACGGGATGCGTGTCTTCAGCAATGATGTCAGCGACGATATACTCCGATAGCCGGCAGATCAAATCAATTGCTTAAGCTTTTTAAAGCTTAAGCTATTAGTTAGTTAAGGCTAACTTAAGCTTAAAGCTTAATTACCAACTTTTTACATAGAAGATATTCATATTGCAGTACTCTCAAATCGGTTCTGAAGCTTCAGTAAGCCCTTATTTCCACTTGCAACTTGGCTGAACGAATTTACAATAAGTGTCGTACCTGAGAAAACCAAGATCGTAAAAGAAAAAACATATTAATAAACAAAGCAAGTTCATGGTGGTCTTATTCACACATGACTAAAGGACGAGTGATGGATCCTCAATCAAATCTAGGATGTTGGATTATAACATGGAGGATTTTATGGGCGAAGGCGATTTGCCAGAGCTGACTATGGAACAGAAATTGGATCTACTCATGATGCAGCTTCAAGAAGAGGGAAGGGAATGTCAAAACTTGCAAGCTTAATTAACTACACTTCAACAATCCGTTGTTGAGCAAGACGGAGTGCAACCTCAAGATGTCATTCGATGTACTATTGATGCGACGCTCGATGCACAAGCTCTTAGGAAAGAGGCCAAGATAAGTAAAAGAAATTTTAAATTCCACACTTTTAATGGGCAACATGATGGAAAAAAATTTCTTGCTTTCATTAGTTAGTTTGATGACTATTTTCATGAAGAGTAATATGTTGAAAAAGACAAACTTAAATGCGTCACTAACCATTTAGTAGACATAGCATCATTATGGTGGGCTATTTTTTGTAAGAGTGTTGATTGTCCCTCTACTTGGAAAGCCTTTCAAAAGAAACTTTTCCAAAATTTCCTTCCGCCTCAATTCCATGAGAAAGCCATCAAATAGTGGGATCTCTTGCAACAAAGAGATCATGAATCCATCCCACAATACACTGAGCATTCCAGGAGTGCCTTACATCAACTTCGAATGCTTGAAGGTGTCATTGAGGCGACCCACAAGCGTAAGTATATGTCCGATTTTATTGCTCACTTTTATGCGTAAGTGAATATGTTCAAGCCAAAGACTTTGGAGGATGCGATTTCTTTAGCACATGATGCGGAGGATAAAATTAGTGGACAAGAAAAGTGACCACAACAATTTTTTGTTAATGGTAACTTTGGTACAAAGCAATTCAATTTCAATTTTTGAAAATTCAATCAAAATCACTTTGTTCCTTCTTATTTTCGTAAACCCTAGACTCGACCTCTTGCTTTAGCATCAACTGCTAATTCAAACCCTAAGCCTTCCCTCTAGCCAAATTCCAATATACCCAAACTTCCAACCCTTACCAAAAATATCTCCAAAGCAAAGCTTATGGTTTGCTACAAGTGTCATCAGCCTGGACACTTAGTAGTGAACTATCAATCCAAGAAGCAAGCTATTCAAATCAATTACTTGGGAGCAACTAATGATGAGGACCATGAATATATGCCAGACTTCATTGAAGATAAGGATGATATCATCGATGCTTCATATACTTTACCAGGTATGCCAAATCTTCATTCATTATTAACAACGAAATATTTTATGCATGGTCAAGAAAAGATTATTTTGCATGATGATGGAAGCATGCATGATTTTATTTCTGCAAAGTTGGTAAAATAATTGAATTTATCTATTATTCCAACTCATTATTGCATAAAGGCTACATTCTTAGGTACTAGATAAAATGGTACACAAGAAGTTCATAATTTAGAGATTAAAATTGGTGATTTGAGTGTACAAATTTCTTGGTTGTGCCTTTGTAAGCTAGTGATATTATTTTAGGAATGCCTTGGTGTCACAAATATAACCTTGTCATAGATTATTCCACACATTCCATGAAAATTCATTTTAACAAAAACCAAATCACATTGCATGGATTGCACACACTTGATAATTTTCCATTGCTTAGTTACACACAGGCTAAACATGCCTTGAAAAAAGGTAGTAAATCATATTTACTATGGGTGAATGAAGTTGAAGCTAAGGAAAATAAGATCCATCCTAGGCATGCACAATTTCTTTCACAGTTTAAAGATTATTTTGCTGCTAATTTACCACCTCGTTTACCACCTACACATCTTGAAGACCATAAAATAGATTTAATTCCAGGTTCTCAACCACCATGTAAAGCACCTTATAGACACAATCAGATTGAAAAAAGAGAAATCCAAACGCAAGTTGAGGAATTGTTGAGCCGAGTAATAAAACCGAAGTGGAGGGAGTCCATGAGGTCAATCAGATGAGAAGTCAGGAGCTCAAATGTCTTCTTCACCTCCATTATTCTTCTCTATTTCTCCAACAGTCCACACCCACAAAATGGTATCCTCAAAAGATAGATATCCCAAACTTAAGGACACTTTACATACGGTTGTACTTTAGATACATACAACCATAGGATATGACTTAGGATATGTCATATTTATCAACACTCCCCCTCAAGCTCAGAATGAGCTTGCACACATAAGACTCCAAGTGCACTCCTGAAGTACTCAAACTTATCTTTACCTAATGCTTTGGTAAAGATATCAGCAACTTCGTCATTTGTTTTCACATGGACCAGTCAATCTCTCCATCAATGACTTTTTCTCTAATGAAATGATAGTGCACTTCTATGTGTTTTGTCCTTGCATGGTAGACTAGGTTCTTTGCAAACATAATGCTGCTAACATTGTCACAATACATAATGACTCCACCATCAATCTCTATCCCCATGTCATATAAGATCAATCTCAGCCATGTCTGCTCACATGCTGCCAATGCAATGCCTCTATACTCTGCTTCAGTGCTTGATAGAGCAACTATAGGTTGCTTCTTACCGCTCCAACTTACCATGGCTGATCCAAATGAGAATGCATAGCCTCTAGTAGATATTCTATCCATAGAGCTACCTGCCCAGTCTACATCTGAGTATCCAAACAATGTAGGATTGATTCCTTTTTCATAAGACAAGCCAAATCCAGTTGTCTTATTCACATATCTAAGAACTCTTCCCACTGCATCCAAATGTGATTTGCATGGTTTCTGCATAAACTAACTTATCAATCCAAGAGTATAACTCAAGTCTAGTCTTGTAATGGTCAAGTAGATAAGACTACCAACCATCTTTCTAAACATAGTAACATCCTCAACATAAGATCCATCATCCATCAACTTAGCATTTTGATCCAATGGTGTATCAACCGGTTTGCATCCTTTCATGCCATATTTTTCCAACATCTCCAAGGCATATTGCCTTTGTATTAGCCATATACCATGAGGTGTGTCAATAACCTCAATACCCAAGAAGTATCTCAACAAACCAAGGTCCTTTATATCAAACTCTTTATGTAACCCATGCTTGACTTAAGTAAACTCCTTCTCAAGTGTACCTGTAATAATGAGATCATCAACATAGATGACCACAACAACCATACCATCTTCTGTATGCCTCACATAAAGTGAATAGTCAACTTTACTCTGTTGAAATCCCATACTGCATAAGAATTTGTTGATTCTATCACACCATGCTCTTGGTGCTTGCTTCAGCCCATATAAAGCCTTCTTCAACCTGCATACATAATATGGGTATTTTGGATCCACATAGCCCTTTGGTTGATCCATGTACACTTCCTCTTCTAAGTTGCCATTCAAAAATGAATTTTTCACATCCATTTGATAAAGCTTCCAACCATAGATAGAAGCCAAAGCAATTACCGATCTCACTATCATCATTTTAGCTACTGGACTGAATGTTTCTTCATAGTCCAAACCATAAGTTTGTGCATATCCTTTTGCAACCAGCCTTGCTTTATACCTTTCAAGAGAACCATCCGACTTACATTTGACCTTATAAACCCATTTACATCCAATGGACTTCTTACCATGAGGTAGTTTCACCAAATCCCAAGTCTTGTTTTTCCTTAGTCCATCCATTTCTTCATCCATTGCTTGTCTCCACTCTTTGCTCTCTACTGCTTCTTCAAAGAAATTAGGCTCCACATGTTGTACATAAGAAACCATGTATGCATAATGCATCTTCATGAACCCATTATAAGTCAATCTATCAACTGGATACCTTACCCTTTCTGACCTTCTCAATTGAGGTGCACTACCATGTGTCTCATCTGATCTAGCATGTGGTGGCACATACTTTCCTGCACTTCTAGTGCCAGGTGTTTTAACATGTGGAATGCCATACTCATCATCTATAGATTCATCTTCTGAACTTTCATCCATAGGTCTCTTTCCTTTTGCCACTTTTGCACTCCTTTGTGCATTTCTCAATCTACCACTCCATGGACTATAGCTGCCACTGCTTTCCACATTCTCTTAAGGTCCTGAAGCATCTTCCACATGTTGATTTTCAGCCTTGTTGTTTGCTGAAATTTTCCTTCCATAGCCATCATCATCATTGCTTTCATAGGAATCAACATCCACTGCAATTTTGGGCTTGTACCATGATTCATATTCACTGAATCTGACATCCCTGCTTATGTATACTTCCTTACTCACTGGATCATAGCATTTGTATACCTTCTTCTCATCAGGATATCCAAGGAAAATGCATTTTGCAGCCTTAGATTCCATCTTCTTTCTCATATCATCCGGAACATGAACATAACAAACACATCCAAAGACTCTAAGGTATGCAATAGTGGGTGTCCTACCATACATTCTCTCATATGGTGACATATTATGAGTCAAGGCTGTAGGTGTTCTATTCATAATGTGAACTGCAGTACGCACTGCCCAATATGACAATGGCATGTTCATTTGGTTCATCATTTTGCTGAGGTGTGTACCTGCATGTCACTTGCCTTTTGATACCATGATCTCTCAAGAAGTCACAAAACTCATATGACATGTACTCTCCACCATTATCTGACCTCAAACATTTTATGTAGCATCCAAACTGCTTTTCAGCCCGTAGATTTAAATTCCAAGAACTTTTCAAATGCTTCACTTTTATGCTGCATAAAGTACACCCAAGTCATTCTGTTAAAATCATTAATGAAAGTGATATAGAATCTACATTTTCCGCTCATGGAAACATTCTAACATGGGCCCAAATATCTGAGTGTATTATTTTCAAAGGATAGCTGCTTATTCTCCCCCTCTTTGGAAATGGCAATCTGGACTACTTGCCAAATTGACAAGCCTCACATACATGATCAAAATTCACATATCCAAAATGCGATAGACCACGGACTATCTGTTTCAATTGCATTTTCTTCAATCTTTGCAAATTAACATGACAAATCCTTCTATGCCATAATTCCACATCCTTATCTTGCCCATGTCCTCTCTCAGCATACATAGAGTTTTGAATCATTGGAGTACCTACATCCAAAGCAAACAATCTCCCTTTCTTTCTACCATGAGCAATCACCCTGCCAGTTCTTCCATTATGGAACTCTTCAATGAAACATCCAAACTTATTGAATCTCACCTGCAATCCTTGATCTGTCATTTGACCAACCGATGCTAAGTTCTTAGTTATTGTGGGCACATAAAGTACAGCACCAAGCTTGTTCTCAATCCCATTTTTAGTAACAAGTGGCACACTACCAATATGAGTAATTTTGTGTCAAGTATCATCTCCAGTGGCAACATATTCCTCATTTTGCATTTGCTCTTTGCTATCAAACTACTCAGCATGATGAGTCATGTGGTTTGTAGCTCCTGAATCCAAAAACCAATCATTCTCACGAAGAGGGTGAGTCATGCTCCCAAGCACATGCTCCATAGCAAATAGGTGACCTCTAGGTGATCCACCTCTAGGTCCATAACCTGTACTACCATAAGTGCCTGCATAGTGGCCATATTGGGTCCTTCTACGACTCCTAGACATGGCATTCTGTTTTTGATAACAATCCCTCTCAAAGTGACCAAACTGCCCACAACAATGACAAGTGCCATCTCTTTGTGAAGAAGGACTAGACCATCCTCTACCTCTAGGGAAAGATCTCCCCCTACCTCTATGCATGAAGTCACCACGACCAAAATTACCTCTTCCATGAGCAAAACCATAATTACTACGACCAAGTGAAGAGCCTCTAGCTCTAGATGAGTTGCCATGACCTCTCTAGTGATAGAAAACACTGTCTCTACCTACATTTTTGCCACTGCTAGATGCATTCAATCCCAACTTGATTTCTTCTGTAAGTAGAAATCCAATAAGCTCCTCAAAGTCAAGCATAGAGCCTCCTCTAACTGAAATAGAGGTATCCAAAGATTTGAAAGCTAGTCCAAGTCCATTTAGTGTCACTGACACTAAATCAACATCATTAACAGGTGCATTAATGGATGCAAGATCTTCTATAATTTGCTTGATTTCTACCACATAGTCACTGATACTGTGATTGCCTCTCCATGCACCATGTAATCTCTACTTGAGTTGTATCTTACGAGCCTCTGTACATGTTCCATACATTTTTTCTATGATTTCCCATGCCTCCTTACAAGTACTTGCCTTTTTTATATGAGGAATCAATGTTTCTGAAATACATATGGAGATCCAATGCAAAACTTTCCTATTCTTCCCTGTCCAATCCTTGTACGCCTTCTTTTGCTCTTTAGTTGGATGTTTAGGAACTTCCGGACATTCATCATCACCTATTATGAAGTCCCATAGACCTCTACCCATTAAAAATTTCTCCATCTTGTAAGACCAAACACTATAGTTGTCTTTGGTCAATTTGTCTCCCATGATCTGAGTGATCTGTGCCATGTCAGACATTATGACTACTGCAAATTCAGAAGAAAACAACAATACAACCTATCCAGAAATGGTATTCAACAGTATGCCCCAATGACTATATTCCAAGAGACTAAATCTTGTGATGGAAGCGCATCACACACTTCTCACACTTTTGCAAGCACAACACATGTAGTATACATGCTCATAAATGTAGCACTCAGCACAATATTATGGTTTCCATTACTCCCAACATGCAAACTACATTTTAGGAAAGGCCCTCATCTTGCATGAACCAAAACCAATTCAAAGCTTAATGACATGTACATGGTCACCATATCCAACAATTAGCATGGTCCAAGAGACTAAACACAATGCTAGAAGATTCTTGAACACCTTTGCTTTCTCTAAGTGCACCACACTTAACATAGACGCTTAGCATGCATTTCCCAGCGCAATACCATGATTCTCCATTAGTGTACCACGATACCATAATACATATCTCTTTGCCTTCGGACACCACAATCTCCTGCAAAAGGAGCCTCTGATTGATCCTCCCTCAAGAAGCCTTCAAGCAGCCATACCTTCTGGACAAACAATCTCCTGCAGCCTACAAAGCAAGCTTCCTCTCACGGATTGCTTGATTATTGTTCACATGACAACTGTCCAAGAGAGGCGGCTCTTTTCTTTTATTGCAGATGATGGCGAACCTGCTCTATGGGTCTCATCGGTGCTTCTTGGCATTCTTGGCTGTAAAATGATTTATTTGTTCTGCAAATCAAATCCTTTCCTAAGGATGTGAATCCTTTCCGGTCTTCTACTTGACGGTGGTGAGTACATGGTCCCCATGCCCACAACTGAAGGCTACCTTGTGTCCAACACTAATTGAGGCTTCAAAGATATCTACCTTTCTGGAGGGGCAGCAAGTGTCCTCCACAGAGATGGAATGAGCAGGGCACCAATAGTGCGATTTGAGAGTGCACAACGTGCTGTAGCATTGAGATTTTATGTTGAGGATTCTTCCAATTTCGAGACCTTGTCTATGGTTTTTAACAGATCAAGTAGATTTGCAAGGCTACAAAAGATTCAAAGTGCCTTCGCTAGTCGCAATCTTTATATGCATTTTACTTGCTCAACAGGAGATGCAGATTCAATGTGCCTTGGTTGGTCGCAATCTTTATATGCGATTTACTTGCTCAACAGGAGATGCAGATTCAATGTGCCTTGGCGGGTCGCAATCTTTATATGTGATTTACTTGCTCAATAGGAGATGCAATGGGAATGAATATGGTGTGGCTATGTATTTTGCTTCCTTGGGATGGGCAAATCGGCAAATTACAACGATGGGACTCTTCTGTGAGGCTACAGCCCTCCCTTGTTTTGTGCTTTTCCTCTTCTGTTTCTGATAAGATTGTTTCGCAGATAGAAGGAGAATCACAGCGACAACATTTCAAAGCTCCATCACCATGTTCATCCTTAGCCTAACCTTGCAGATCTGATTATCCCGGATGTCGTTGCAGACCATTTCCAAGCTCTCGATTCACATGATCATCAGTCCAATAGAGACTTAGGCTCTGATACCATAATAAAACCAAAGTGGAGGGAGTCCATGAGGTCAATTAGATGAGAAGTCAGGAGCTCAAATGTCTTCTTCACCTCCATTATTCTTCTATATTTCTCCAACAGTCCACACCCACAAAATGATATCCTCAAAAGATAGATACCCCAAACTTAAGGACACTTTACATACGGTTGTACTTTAGATACATACAACCATAGGATATGACTTAGGATATGTCATATTTATCAACACCGAGGACTCATTAGGCGGAGTAGTTCTCCTTTTGGTGCACTTGTTCTATTAGTTAAGAAGGGAAAAAAAAAACCCTATAGGATGTGCATTGACTATCATGCCCTAAACAAAATCACTGTTAAGAATAGATATTCGATCCTTAGGGTAGTCGACCTCATGGATAAACTACAAGGGGTCACTATTTTTAGCAAGATAGATCTCAAGTCTGGATATCATCAAGTATGCATGGATACACCTGACATTTTTAAGACTGCATTTAGAACTTTGTTTGGTCATTATGAATTTCTGATTATGCGTTTCGGTTTGACCAATGCACTAGCTACATTCAGCCATATGGTGAATCATATATTTTTGAAGTATCAAAATTGTGTGATTATTTGCTTTGATGGTATTTTGGTTTTCAGTAAGCATGAGAATGAGCATTGTGAACATCTATCTTTAGTTTTCAAATTGTTGAAAGAGAATCAATTGTATGCTAACCCTGACAAGAGTGAATTTTTCCAAACCCAGATTGAATACTTAGGTCACATTATTTCTTCTGATGGTATTCACGTTGATCCTAAAAAGATAGAGGCAATTTTAAATTGGCCAATCCCTAAAAATGTACATGAGTTATGTTCTTTCTAAGGCCTTGCCAGCTTTTATAGAAAATTTATAAGAAATTTTTAATTGCTTGCATTGCCTTTGATGAAATTATTAAAGAAAGGTGTTGTGTATCGTTGTCCGACAATCGTCAAAAGTCTTTTAATTTGTTGAAACATGCTTTAACACATGCACATGTCTTCCAATTACCTGATTTTAGTCGAATATTCTTTCTAGTAGTCGCTGATGCTAGCGGATCAGGAATAGGAGCTGTCCTTATGCAAGATTCACATCCCATAGCCTATTCTAATTGCAAACTTAAACCTTTTGAGTTGAATTATTCCACCTATGATAAAGAATTGTTAGCTATATTTCAAGCCTTACGTCAATGGAAACACTATCTGATGGGATCCAAATTTATGATTAAAAATGACCAAAAAAGTATCAAACATCTCCTTAGTTAGCCATAAATTTGACCCCCATATTAAATGGGATGCTTTCATTCAAATTCCCTTACTCCTATGAAGGATACCTATGACCATGACCCCAGTTTTCAAGTTGATTGAAACAAGTTAGTTGCTAATAATTGCATTCCAATTGATTCTTTGTCTTATTTTGATGGATTTATGTTTTATGAGAAAAGATTGTGTGTCACTATTCAATTTAGATCATTTGTGTTGCACGAAATTCATTATCCTCCATATCAAGGTCATAGAGGTATTATTTCCACTTTAAGAACATTAGTTGAAGTTTTTTACTGGCCACAAATGGAATCTAATGTTTTCAACTTTGTTTTGAGTGTTTAATTTGCCAAAGAGTCAAGCAACACCATGGTAAGCAATATGGTTTATTAATGCCTTTACCAATTATTAACCGTCCATAGGAACATATTTCAATGGATTTTATAACTGGTTTGCCTATTACACAAGCTAATCATGATATAATTTGAACTATAGTAGATCGATTTAGTAAACAATCATATTTTCTGCCATGCAAGAAAACATTAACTGCATCTCAAGTTGCATAATTGTTTTTGAAGACTATATTTTCACTAATCATGGGTTGCCAAAAGTTATTATTTCTAATCGTGATTCTAGATTTTGTAATAATTTTTGGAAAACTTTGTTTGCTAATTTGGGTACTAAGATTGATTTCTCATTTGCATTCAATCCTGAAACCAATGGGCAAATAGAAGGTACTAATAGTACAATTCTAGATCGTTTTCTTGCATATACAATTTCAAAACCACAAACATGGGACACACACTTGCATCTACTTCAATTTGCATACAATAATACACCACACACAGCTACTCATAGATTTCCTACACCTGTCACATCATTGTCGAATAAAGTTAAAGATGCTAATGATATTGCCAATACACATGCTACTATTTTTACTCAAGTTAAAGATATGATTGCGAAAGCCCAATAATCATACACTAAACAAGCTAATAAGAAAAGAAAAGCCATGAGTTTCAATGTTGGTGATTATGTTTGGTTACACATTGAAAAGAGAAGATTGAAAAGTGTTGAGAAACACCCTGTTGTTAAATTAGCATCTCAGTTTTATGGACCTTTCAAAATAATTCACAAGATAAATGACAATGCATTTAAATTAGAACTACCCAAAAATTGGAGGATCCATAATACTTTTCATATCAGTTTGTTACGATCTTTTAGAGGCCAATTACTCGTCCACCCTATCTATGAAAACCTTCCTTTCTTAGAAGAAGAAACTGAAATACTTGAACCTGAAACTATTCTAGACACTGACTTTATGATCACTAGAATTGGCCGTAGATTTTCTAGGTATTTGGTTAAGTTTAAAAATCATCCTATTGAAGAGGCCCAATGGATGCACATCCATGATCTAAGTGCTTACCCCTCACTGTTGGCTCCACATTGAGCTAATAGCAATTGAGGACAATTGCTATCCCACCCCGGGGGTATGATGCTAGGAGGCATATTTTATTGAGATATCGAGCTCCACTCGTGATATGCCAGGGTGACCGTTGTGCATTTATGTCACCGACTTGTCAGTTGCAGATGCGGTTGGTACACTGCCCATGAATAATAGCTACATGACAGCTATCCTTATCTACTCTAGTTCGTGGCTCAGTTAGTATGCCACCTTAGTTAGTTGAGTTTGGTTTGAGACCCATATATAGGGTTCTTCTATTTCTATGTACTAGAGTTCTTTTGGCTTACACAACTAAGAAGAGGAAAACTGTTTTCAGCCTCCACCCTTGTGTGTAAGCAAGAAAGCTACAAGTGAGACTCCTTCCTTCTCTCCCACAATCTTGACATGGTATCAGAGCCTTGTTCGTGGTAAGGAGCTCAAGAAAGCAAGCCAAGCTCGCGGTGTTCTGGTAAGAGGAGCAGTGTTGCTTTCATTTTATGTTTTGGGAGCAGATCTCTGCAGGTAGCACAGCCGAAAATTGCAAGAGTGCATTGTCTCAGGTTGAGACGCCCTTCGCGGTGAAGCAAGAGGGCAGTATATTTGAGGCCATTTCGGGGCCTGTTTTGGAGGCGGAAGTTTTCTGCACGCACTTAGGAAAAGACCCTATTTTATGCTGTGCGACCACTGTTCTACAGGTTGGTGAAAAGTTACTGTAGAAATTGCATCGTATGTTTGTGCGCAGAGACACTGGGAGTTACAGAATCATCCTTGTTGCCTGTTGATGCAAAATCGTCACTTGGAAGTGACTGTGTGGTCAAATACCACTTTCGTCAGTTTTGCAGATTTGCCCTTGTGAGGCTGAAGCTGTGTTCTTTGCAGTGGCAGAATTTTTTGCAGTGTTCTGTAATGGCGTCTGATTCTCTTTCACAGATTGTCACTGAAAAGCTTGACAAGAACAACTTCCAAGCATGGAAGTTTAGAATGACGAATTTCCTTATGGAAAAAGGATATTGGGAATTTGTTGCAGGAAATGAAGAAGAACCAGTTCTTCCTGATGTTCCCAATCAACAGTAAATGCAGGCATTTAAAGCATGGCATGAGAGAGCCAGGAAAGTTATTTACTGGTTGTCTATCAGTATTTCAGACTCTATGATTGTGCATATTCAGGATGCAAGTACGCCAAAGGAGGCATGGGATACTTTGTCAAAAATGTATAGCACAAATATGCAAGCTAGGAAAATGCAGCTCAAGCAAGAGTTGCACAATGTGCAAAGAGAAAGTATGAGCATCAATGACTACCACATGAAGGTGAAGAAGATTGCAGATGCACTTGCTTCCATTGGGTCGCCAGTGGAAGATGATGATTTAGTCTCAGTGACCTTGAATGGTCTAGGAAAGGATTATGCACAGTTCCGAACATCCATTTCCGACCGTGAAAGATTTCCTGATTTTGAGGAGTTGATTGCTCTTCTAATTTCTGAGGAGCAGAGAAATGGTGGTGCATCTTCTTCAGGAGGAACTTCAAAAGAAGCTGTTTTCTACTCAAATGCTGGAAGAGGTAGAGGCAGAGGTAGAGGAGGCCGATTTGGAGGCCGTGGTAGAAATCAGAATATGCAGCAAACTCAAGAAAACCAGCCCTATGGAGGAGGACATGGTAACTCTAGAGGCAGGGGGAGCCAAAGAGGTCGTGGTGGATAGCAAAGAGGCCAAAATGCAAACAGTAATGTTGAATGCTACTACTGTGGTAAAATGGGTCATATGGCTAAAGACTGCTATAAAAAGCAGAATGACATCATGAATGGAAAACTGCAACAAGGAAATTATGCATCTTCTAGTAGACAAGGTGATGACAGAAATGAGCATTTGTTTATGGTGCAGCACATGAACAATTTCGTGACAAGTGCAGAAGAAAGCAACGCTATATGGTATGTTGACTCAAGTGCATCAAACCACATGACAGGTCATGCAGAATGGATGGAGGATGTAAGAAAAATGGAAAAACCAGGATTTGTGGAGACTGGTAATGATACTGCACATCCTATTGTGCAGGAAAAATTCCTTTGTCTATGCAGGATGGGAAAAAGAAATACCTGTCAGATGTATTTCATGTCCCGAATATCACCAAGAATCTGGTTTCTGTTGGTCAAATGGTTGAGCAGGGCTTGCAGGTCAGATTTAATCCTCATGGATGCTTTGTTGAGGATATGAAAAATAAAGATCGCTTGATAGCAAAAGGGAAGAAGAAGGGCAGAATGTTTACGTTGGATGCAGACATGCCTGAATTGAGTGCAGCAATGTTTGCACATGGGACTGGTGTAGTTGCAGATATTGATATCTGGCATAAACGCATTGGTCATGTTAATGTACAATGACTTAAATCAATGCAAGCCCAAAATATTGTTGCAGGATTGCCAAAATTCAAGGTTGCAAAAATGCATAAGGTATGTGAAGCCTGTCAGTTTGGAAAACAGGCAAGGAAACCATTTCCTAGACATGTTCAAGAGAGTAAGAAGCCATTGGAATTAATCCACTCTGATGTGTGGACTACTAAAGTTGCATCTCTTGGAGGCTGTCATTATTTTGTCACTTTTATTGATGACTATAGGAGAAAAGTTTGGGTGTATTTTATGAAAAAGAAAAGTGAAGTTTTTGGGCATTTCAAAACTCTTAAAGCTATGGTTGAAAAAGAAACAGGCCTGCAAATAAAATGCCTAAGGTCAGATGGAGGGGAAGAGTACCTCTCAAATGACTTTGCAAGGTTCTTGCAGGAGCATGGCATAAAGCAGCAATATTCATGCAGTCATACCCCACAACAAAATGGAATTGCAGAAAGGAAAAACAGGCATATTGGAGAGGTATCTCGTGCCATGCTCAATGAAAAAGACTTGCCAGATTTTTATTGGGCTGAGGCAATTCCTATAGCAGTCTACATAATGGTCTGACAAGATAGGACAGTATCTTGTCACTATTGGCTTTCAGATTTCCAAGGCAAATTTCTCACTTTATGTGAGAAAAACAGAGAAAGGTTTTATGCTACTTGTCATTTATGTTGATGATTTGATTATGACAGGTGATAGTGATGAAGATATCCTTCATATGAAAATGCTATTGAAGCAGAAGTTTGAGATGAAGGATTTGGGAGAGCTGCGTTATTTCTTGGGCATTGAGGTGATTAGATCACCAAGTGGGATATAGCTCTTGCAGAGGCAGTATGGATTGGACATGCTATCCAAATATGGGATGACAGGCTGTAAGCCTATTTCAGTTCCTTTGGAGCAGAATGTGAAGCTGAGCGCAGATGCAGGTGAGCTTCTGGAAGACCCTACTATGTACAGACGCATAGTAGGAAGTTTGATTTATATGACTATTACCAGGCCAGATTTGAGTTATGCTGTTGGATTGGTAAGTCAGTTTATGCAGGCTCCAAGGAAACCGCATTTGGATGCGGCTAGACGCATACTCAGGTATGTGAAGTCCACATTGCAGTACGGACTATTTTATGAGACTAGGTTCAGATACAGCTGCATGGATACACTGATGCTGATTGGGCTGGTAGTATTTCTGATAGACGATCTACTAGTGGATATGTGTTCTCTTTTGGGAGTGCTGCAATCACTTGGAGCAGCAAGAAACAGCCTACAGTTGCCTTGTCGAGCACAGAGGCTGAGTACAGGGGTGCAGCAATGGCTGCATGTGAGGTAGCTTGGTTGCATAAGCTACTTTATGATATGCATCAGCCTACAGATGGGCCAGTTGTCATTTATTGTGACAACATGAGCAGTATACACTTGGCAAATAACCCAGTCTATCATGCTAGAACAAAGCACATTGAGGTGCATTATCACTATGTGCGGGAGAGGGTTTTACTAGGTCTTATTGATCTAGTTTATGTCAGCACAGAGGATCAGGTAGCTGACATATTTACGAAGGCATTGGGCGCAGAGAAGCTGCGCAAGTTCAGAGACCTGCTTGGTGTGCAGGAATTGGGATTGAGCTCGAGGGGGAGTGTTGAGATATCGAGCTCCACTCGTGATATGCCAGGGTGACCGTTGTGCATTTATGTCACCGACTTGTCAATTGCAGATGCGGTTGGTACACCGCCCATGAATAATAGCTACATGACAGCTATCCTTATCTACTCTAGTTCGTGGCTCAGTTAGTATGCCACCTTAGTTAGTTGAGTTTGGTTTGAGACCCATATATAGGGTTCTTCTATTTCTATGTACTAGATTTCTTTTGGCTTACACAACTAAGAAGAGGAAAACTGTTTTCAGCCTCCACCCTTGTGTGTATTCCCCCATTGTGCAAGCAAGAAAGGTACAAGTGAGACTCCTTCCTTATCTCCCACAATCTTGAAATATTTCACGGTGGATTCCATGAGGTTTTTCGATGGATTCCGTAAAACTATTTATTTGCCGGGGCTCGTACACAAGGAGGATTTCTTGTGCGAGAAGTTGATGGGGATGTCTGTCCTTTTTGCACGTCAGATTAATTTAATGTACACATGGGTGATTCCACGGCATGTGATTCCATAAAATACATATTAAATTAATGGATATTTATGAGTTTAGAGTGCGCACTCGAATTAAATTAAGGTTAGGATAGAGTTCCAACCTATTTAATTATTTGTAGCTAAAGACTGCTAGGTATTCACATTTGTTGGGTTTTATTTAATTATTTTATAACAATTGTGAATGCTTCAGTTGATGTGTAGAGCAGGCGGTGGCGGCATTGGGTAGCATCAGGTGATGGCATGAATTCAAATGCCTAGAAGAATTTCTATTTTTGATGGGTGCATGCCTTATCACTAAAGATGTGGCACCAATATTTATTTAAGTGCACTTGACAAAACATTTATTATCTTGTATGTGCATAGGTGCTTGGTTAAATATTTCATTATTTGATATTTGTATTTGGGCATAGCCCGACTTTTGGATGCCCAAACGCTTTACTTTATATTTGGGCAAACGCAAATGCAAAAAGCATGCTATTTGTAAAGTGGGCTATTTTTAAGCTTGAAGATAAATAAATCTATAAATACATGCCTTGTGAAGCGCTCACTGAAAGAATGGGGGAGATTGCACCCAATTTGTCTCTTTTGTCTCATGTCGGGAAAAATTCCTTTTGCTTTGTACTTGAAATTATGAAGGTTTGTAGAGTTCTTTGTTCTTGGGGACCTTCCGGCATTCACTACACACAAGTCCAACATCCGATCTACACTCTAGTTACTCCCATAAAAGTTATTAATCAAAATTACACACATGTAAAAGTGACACATGTTTGTGTTAATAGATCAAATCTAAACATGTTGGACGAGTCAATTACTGTACAATTGTATGTAATAAAGTACTTGTTTGTAGATGCCCAAGAAAAAATGGACTTGCCCATATGTAAACAAAGCCCAATCCATATTTGAGGTGGAAATGTAATCAAAAGAATTATTCTTGTGGCTACAAAATCAAGCATATCTTATCCTTTTCTTGTTTCTACCATCTCTATTACTTTGCCCATGAGGATAGGATGAAAGAGAAGAGGTTATTACTATCATCTCTTAGGGATATTGTGAGAAGGAGATTGCCTTCTCTCTACTTGGTTGCTTGCTTTCTCACCTTGCTTTCTTTTGACTATCACAATCTATGTGTGTGTGGGGGGGAGAGAGAGAGAGAGAGAGAGAGAGAGAGAGAGAGAGAGAGAGAGAGAGAGAGAGAGAGAGAGAGAGAGCTTGGAAGAGTAAGCCACAAGTTCATCTTTTTATGAATGGAGCTAATTGAGATTGAGGAGCATAAAACTTCAAAGAGGTGAAACCACCAAAACCTATGTGAGCTTCTAAGCACATATGCAAATCATTAGACTACAGCTTAGTGAATCTCATCATCCCCATTGTATGGGTTGGAAGAGAGGACATAAAAACTCTATAAGTAAGCATATTTGGAAGATATAGAAGGCTAATATGGAGTGGACCTATCTTAATATATATTGCACTTGGCATGCCTTATAGGACAAGAGTCTAGAAGCATTCATATAAGTTCTTTAGTGGGAGAATATGCTTTAAGTTAGTTTGGGAGCCATATCTAGGGTTTTACTTATGTGCTTGAAGGATAAGAGGGATAGGATATTATTAATAGGGAAAAAATCATCAATTTTGAGATAGTTTGAAAGCATGGACAAGGAAGGAAAGAGGAGAAAAAATCATGATAAATCATTGCAAATCATGGGGTTTGGACATCAAGAAATTGTGGGCACAAAATAAGGAAGACATGGGTTGATTAAGATCTAAAAAGACAATGAAGATAATATAGCAAAGGGATGGAATACATTTATAGAAAATAGACTACTACTTTATAGCAAAATAAGGCTACTCTATGGGGCCAAAGAAAGGATATTATAGAAATAAAATAGAGTAAAAAAGGTTGTTTTAAAATGTGCCTAAACTGTTACAAAAATAAGGAAAGAATGTGACTCATGTTTAAGAGTAGGCCTAAACTATTCTAATAGTAATGCACATCATTGTCCTAAATCAAGAGAGGCGTACATGACTGATTTGATGCATACAACAAGATTGCTTTGAATATTATTATGTATGATGAATATAAAGGACTGAATTGGCACAAAGTAGGGTTTAATCGATATAAAGAAGAGCAATATTTTTCTCGTAGAAGAATAGGGATGATCTTGATTCATAGAAGCATTTACAATTACCTACAAACACTGTGGACTGTTCATAATCAAATATTGCTAATCATAACTTGGTTTTTACTATTCATAAGCTTTCCAAATTGAAATATATTCTTAATTTTTTTGGATATGCACTCTTCTATGAATGGCAATGATGTCATATACATGCTTCAATGTATTTACCTAATGTAGTGAATTAAATCACTCGTCTCTTCTATTATCTTCTTCAAGTTGTGAAATTTGTCTCTTTCTCCATACAACCATCATAGTTTGAGACCTAGTGTCTTCTTGGACATTAAATTTCTCTTGATATATTTTTGGTCAATTCAATGTGGAAATGTCAAGGTGAGAGTTCAGCATCATGGGAGACACTTTAGATGCAGATGTTGTATGACAAGTAGATCTAAGGTAGATTATGTAGACATATGAAATGTAAAAGTGATGCTGATAGCGTTACTTTTTGGAACTTAAAAGTGGAGAATTGAAAGTATTTATAATATCAAAGAGAATACCAATAGTAATATAGAAATAAATATAGTAATTTAGACAAAAAAATCATTTTTTACCATTTAAAGAGGTTGATAGTTATGGTTGTAGTCATGCCGTCTCTCTCTCTCTCTCTCTCTGTGAGCTATCATGTACATGCACTCTCTCTCCATTGCTCACCTACTCTCTCTCATTCATTTATTCTTTGCATCTTTATATTCACTCTTTTTTTGGTCTTTATATACACAAGGTCTATAGAAGTTGAAGGACTATCCCTCTCTCTTTGGGCTTTCTCTTTGAAATCATTTTGTTTGGGATATATCTAAGCTCCTTGCCTTCCTTTCCCCCTCTCTCTCCTCCTCCTCTGTCTCTCTCCCCTATGGAAGCTTGGCATGTGAAAATTTCATGAAATTTTCATAAGTAACACAGACACATACACACCCACTCACACTCTGATGTAGTCCTCTCTCAGCTCCTCTTATACATCTTCCTTGGGATACACCTATCTCCGAATGCATAGATAGTAACATTGCAAATTAGTACAAGATATTTTCATGTTTGTACAAAAAATGAGCACCTATTTATGATCTACATTGTGGTCTTGTAGGAAAATCCATTGCACAACAATGGAATCCTTCACAATCTCTCCATCACTGAATAGAGAGCCTGAACTCCATGCAAAAAAATAAAGAGGGAATATTGGACTTCTCAAAAGTAGAAGCAATGAGTGCAATGGATAACTATGGGATGCAATGCAATAATATGGTGCTCGATGAACAAAGAAAACATAAGATATGCCAATCCATGGTAGAACACTTTGAAAAGTTAACCATTGGGATGGATACATGTGCTACGAAGGATATCTTTGTTGAAGGTCTTTAGCATCCTTGCTTGCATCCTATGTATTGTAATTATGGTCATTATGAGTTTATTATGATGTCATTTGGGTTAACAAATGCTCGTGCCACACCTTCAACAGGTTGATGCAAGACATTTTCTGATCCCTACCTTGATGACTTTGTTCTCATATTCTTTAATGATATCTTAACATATTCCAAGAATGAAAAAGACCATGAACCACAACTACAAGCAGTTCTTGAAACAATGAGAGCCCACAAACTGTATGCCAAAAAGAAGAAATGTGCTTTCTTCAAGAAGCAGATTGAATATCTAGGATTCATAGTATCGACAAATGGCATTTTAATGGATCCTTCCAAGGTCCAAGATGTACAAGACTAGCCACCCCCAACAACGGTCAAGGAAGTGTGAAGCTTTCTAGGGCTAACAGGTTGGCATAAAGTCTTCATTAAAGACTATGCCTCATTCGTCGCACCTCTCATCGACCTTCTAAAAAAGCAAGTCTCCATTACATGGATGTTCATCAAACAATCTAGCTTTGAGAAGGTTAAGCAGAGTTTGGTAACCGCCCCTATCCTAAGGCTACTCAACCTCAGCAAGGAATTTGAAGTCATAAGTGGCACAAGCTCTCTTGCTTTGGGCTATGTGCTTATGCAAGAAGGACATCCAATAGTAGCCTACGCTTCAAGAAAATTAAACATCCACGAAAGAAACTATGCCACACATGATTAAGAATTACTTGTTGTAATTCATGCCTTTAAACTATGGAGACATTACCTGCTTGGTAATAGGTTTTCTCTAGTCATCACTGATTGTAAGAGCCTAAAGTGGATTTTTACTAAGCTAGATCTCAATATGAGACAACGCTGATCGATTGAGACCACCTTGTAAGAATTTGACTTTGTCAAAATCAAGTATAGACCAGGCAAGGAGAATGTTATTGCAAATGTCATAAGCTGTAAATCATTCCTTAATGCTCTAATCCTAGAAGAACCCTCTAGGGCTGGAACTCTTGCCACAATGATTTCAATTCAAAATAACCCTCTCCTAGAAATGGCTAAAGAATAGGTGGCGAAGGATCCAAGCTATCAGGACTTGTTAAGAGAAATTTTCGTCAAGGATTCAAATCCAAAAATCAAGACTAAGTATCAAGATTTTTCCATAAATGAGGAGCTTGCCTATTATAGAAAAAGACTATATATTCTAGCAAGTCAAGAACTGAAAAGGAAAATACTCTAGGAAGCTCATGATTCCCCATTTTCAGGTCATCCTAGTTATGCTAAGACTCTTAGTATAGTTAGAAAAAGCTTCTACTGGGAAAAACTCGAGGATGATGTACTCAAGTATGTTAGCAAATGGCTAAACTGCCAACGAATTAAGGTCGAGAGTGTGTCATGATTCCATAAAAGCTCCAGCCACTTGACATCCCTCAAATGAAATGGGAGTATATCAGCATGGACTTCATAGTTGGATTATCCTCGATACAAGGAGGATATAACTCCATAATGGTAGTCATTGATATGCTGACAAAAGTTGCACACCTTATTCTTGTAAAAACCAATTACAAAGTTTCTGATATCACCAAGCTTTTCATTAAGGAAATTTTAAGGTTACATGGATTACCCCAAAGAATCATCAGCAACACAATTCTCTCTTCACTTCAAACTTTTGGAAGAGTTTGTTTGAAGCTCTAGGAACCCAACTCTACTTTAGTACTGCTTACTATCCCCAAACCGATGGTCAAACAGAGTGGGTCAACTAAGTTATTGAGGACATACTGAGGGCTTTTTGTAATAGGGAACCCAAACGGTGGATCCAATACTTACCCTTAGTTGAATTTTCCTACAATGCATCATACCATCAAAGTATTCAAATGACTCCTTTTTGGGCACTATATTGTCAAGATTGTCATACCCCATTAAGTTTTTCCGATCCTATCCTATGGGTAGAAGCATCTAGGAAAATGCTGGAAGAAATGGATCAACAAAAGTGAAACCTATAAGGCAAGATATTCAAGCCACCATGGACCAACAAAAGGCATATGCTGATCAACAAAGGCAAGAACACATCTTCAAAGAAGGTGATATAGTTTTCCTATGAGTTTGCCCAAAGAAAAGTTCCTTATCTTTGGGTGAATTCAAGAAGCTAAATCCTAGGTATTGTGAGCCATATAAGGTGCTAAAGTGTCTAGGGCCAAATGCCTACAAGCGACAACTCCCTAAAAACTTGAAAGTACATAATGTATTTCATGTCAGTCTATTGAAAGCATATGTACCTAACCCAGGCCATGTACTTAACGACCAACAAATTGCAATGCCGAGTCAAGGAGTCCTTGAACTTCAACTAGAAAAGATACTTGACATTAGAGAGAAGACTCTAAGAAGAAAAACCCTTAGAGAATATCTTGTCCAGTGGAAAGACTACCCTGAAGAGAATGCCACTTGGATTGATCATGAATCACTATGCAACCAATATCCCTAGTTTCATTTGAGATGAGGACATCTCGATTCCTCTAAAGGGGAGAGGATGTGATATCTCGACTTTAATTTAAAATCTTTCCAACTTCTCTCAAAATGGACTCCAAGAACTCTAAAATCATTAAATAGAGAAGATCTCGAGTGAACAGACCCGAGGATCATAACCTAATATTTTTCAGATTGACAAGGACTGTAGCCACCTGTCATGGAAGTTACCACGTGAACGAGAGTTATGAGTCATATTAGTCATTAGTGGTCTAAAAATACTAGATTTTTGTACAGAACTAGCATATTTTGGATATTATTTATTGTAAATATCCTAAAAAGCTATGAAAACTTCTAGAACAGGGTGTCATGTAAAAAAAATAAGTGGCTTTTTTGACAAATTTTGGAGATTTAATGCAAAAAGAAGGATTGCAAAATTGCACGCATTGCAATTATAGTTTATAGGCAATAAACAACACTTCAAACAGGGAGAAGAAGAATGAGTGATCTAAAAGAATTCTAATTAGGTGTCTTGGAGTTGTACCCCCCTTTTCGAGCCAAGAGAACCATCAGATTTGTGGTCTGAGCATTAGATTCCAGATTTTTCCAAGATTCCCTCCATAAAGAACTCTTCTTCTTAGCCACAACCCTTCCTCTCTACTTTAGCTATAAATAAGAGGCATGGGGAGCCATTAAGCATAGTCAGAGCAAGAGAGGAGAGGCCCTTCTTATCCATAGTATAGAGCAAGAGGGAGTATGGCAAGAGAAAAGCAAGTACGGAAATTCCTTATATCAAGAAGTGCAGTCGGAGCAAGAGAGGAGAAACCCTTCTTATCTGGAGTATAGAGCAAGAGGGAGTATGGGAAGAGAAGTGCAAGCACGGGAATTCCTTATATCAAGAAGACAAGAAAGATACTCCGTGAGCTCTCAAATTTAATTCCTCCATCCCTTCTATCATATTCCCCCCTGTGGAATCAAGATTCTTCTCGATTTCTTGAAATTCTTGGTGATCGCTCCCCCCCTCTGCCCCCCCATCAATCGAAATTCCATTAATCTAATTATCCCCAAGCTCCTTTACCAAATTTCCCTTTTTTTCGGTCTCGTGATTAAAGACCATGGCCCTAAAGAAGAAAGCTACGAAGGTCACGAAGGCAAGAGCTGCCAATAATGCTGCGGACAAAATTACTTCAAAAAAAATGGCGAGTACGAGGATTATAAACAAAGTCATAAATACCATCAACCAAGCACCCATCATGGATCTTCTGTAAAAAGCCGAGAATAAGGAATTAGTGTAAATAATATTGATATTATACCATGTCACACTGACATTGGTATAAAAGGAGAGGATATGTAATTTCACACATCTTTTTGACACATTAATACAATTACAGTCTTTCTCTCCCTTCTTGCTCACAGCTTCTATGGCTTCCTCTTCTTTCCTGTCTTTCTCTCTCTAAATCTAGTCTTTCTCTCTCCTTGTCACTCTTCTTCTCTCTCTTCCTGCAGTCTTTCTCTCTCTTCTGCAGTCTTCTCTCTCCTCTTTCTCTCTCGCTAGTTCTCTCTCTAACAAGTGGTATCAGAGCTTAGTTTTCAGATCCTTCCTTTCTCTCTCCTTCTTTACATTTAGTTTCTTGTCAGTTTCAGGAAACCTTACTGTGCACAGGTACAACATTGAAGAACCACAGCAGTCAAGAAGTACTAGACATGGTAGCTTTCTTGGACTCCACACAAGCTATGTCAGGAGGTTTGATCAAATTTGAAGGCATGGAGACAAAATGGCAGCTCGTTTTTCAACTTTGAGGTAAAATTTTAGGGGTTTTGGGTGAAGGAGGTCACTAGAGAACTTGACAGAGGTTTAAATGGGGTTACTCTCCAAAAGTGAGTCCTCTTCTTCTTCAACTTTCAAGCTTCTCTTCAAGCTTTCATGGTGCAACCAAGATCTCTACTTCATTTCTTATCACGAGCTTCATCTCTCTGCTATAATGGATAGCATGGGACAGTTCCCTGCTCGCTAAGCTTCAGATCAAGCACCACATATAGCAGTATTCACAGCTTTATCTTCCTTGCTAACTGATCTTCATCTTGCTGAAGGGAGCAGCCATGGAGCTCTCGAACTTGTTGACGTTGTAACCTGCATTATTACCGCTCCCTCTCTTTAAGCAAAGGAAATCCTCTCCATGTGCAGAGAGAGGGAAGGAAACGACACGCCGTTGAAGTCATAAGGAAGCACCAGAATCCTTGTGAAGATGGCTAGAAACGACAGGCCTTTGAAGTCATAAGGAAGCACCAGCATCCTTGTGAAGACAGCTAAGCTTTGCTAACCGCTTGCTCAGATCATCTTCCTCTAGAGCCTCCTTCACAGGAACAAGTGCACTAGTGGACGGCTGTGGAAGGCCAACATAAATCTTGAGACCATAGTCATCAGCAACTTGTTGCATCAATGAATTGACCTCATCCTCAGGGGTGGGCAGGGATGTGCTTCCAGCCATGGCGGTCTCAACAAACGCGGCCTGCACCTCCATATTGACAAACTGCTTCTCGAAATTGTCCATGGTTTCTGACATTTTCTACAGATTGTTGCTCCATGCGGTGCCTTAGGGCTTTCATCGCTTCCGCTCAGGTAACGATCTTATCTCTCTCTCTCTCTCTCTCTCCACTGGCCATACCCCCACCGGCATTTTTCCTTTGTGTGTGTTACCTCTTGGACCTGAGACTTAGATCATTCCACCATGAATGACCTACTGTCAAGATCGAGTGGGATGAGCTATGTGAATCTGCGCAATGACAGAGTCAGAGACCTCGAGGCCGGAGGAGAGACAGAGATGGCCGACATGGTGCACGACGACAGAAGCTTCCTGCAGTTTCGGGAGGAGGTCGGCCCTGTCAGACATTAGTCTCTGAATAACAGGATCAAAGCTTGCAAACAGTCAACGAACTCTATCAGGCCAGCACTTGGCAAAAACACGATAACACATTCTTGCTGTGGAGCGGACCTCACTCATGGCATCTCCAATGCAGCACTTGATAAGGTCCTCATACAGGTCCACCAGCTTTTGAATTTCGGATTCAGCAATAACCAACACTGTGATGACAACAAGCTTGAACAAAATAGCCAAAACCAGCTTGCCTTTGTTCCTCCATTGCAAAGGACTGTAATAATTGCTGCTATTGGCCAGTTTGTATCCCAATGCTACACCATATTACTATCTTGGTTGTCATAAAGAGCAACATTTTTTATGAAGCTACCAGCTGCTGCCATAAAAGCGGTCCATAGGGTCTGTACCACAACAGGGGAGATTCACAGCAATTGCCTTGATATGATCCAGCAGGGGATGTATGATGCTTCAAACCAACTGAGATGCTAGTATCTCCTAAACATTCAGGAGCTCCAAAGCCTTGACAAGCAACAGATGAAGGAAAACGTGTCAAAGATTCAAAGGGGAGACATGGTTTCTCAAAGAATACATAGTTTGAGATTTTTCTTTTTCAAATGAAGCAACTAACTGCATGTAGCTATGTCGGTTCTTTTCAAAGAGAACTATCAAATTGTCCTTTGTAGTAAGAAATGGAGTTTCAGCTGATAGGATAGCTGATAAACTCAGGGTGCTTCTTGATCAAATCCTTTAACCTTCTCTCCTCCAAGTATTCGTGCTGGTCTTCCTTCAAATACAGAGTGATCTTTGTATCCCTTCCAAGCGGTTCACCTGTGTCACGGGTAACGGTGAAAGATCCACCTACCTGGGTCAACTCAGGGTGCTTCTTGAGGTCATAGGAGTGGCTTCTAGTGAATGTGCTTGCTGAATGGCTTCATGAAGGCTGGGCAAGCTTTTGGATGGAGTGACCAGAAGGTACTCTGTATTAAGAATAGGAGAAGGATCACACTGCCCTACACCTGCTGGGAGAGAGGTATCAGGAGATCCATGATCATTTCCATTGGCAGCTAGCTCTAAGTATGTTGAGGAGCTATCATCCACTGATGGATCACCTGGAGCATGTACCATCTCATCTATCACGGAGTCCATCTCCAATTCCATTTACCCATCCTCAGTGCCAAATTGAGAGTTTGTTTGATGAGATATAACCCCATTAAAGCTATCCTGTTTCTGTTCCTCAAGGACCTTAGATGATTCACCAAGGCCTGCACTGTCAGTTAATGCTGTCTCAACCACATTGCTGTCCTGACAATCTCCATGGGCAGGTCCGGTCTCTTTCTCACTTGCAAGCAGCAGTCCAGTTTGACTGCAGCCATCTTCATTCACAGCCAACTGACCTGCTACTGTGGATTCAATAGCTTCTTGTATTTCTAAAACAGAATCCGTGCCTTCTCTTTGCTCTGGCTCACAATGTCCTTAGCAGGCCACCCAAATTGTAAAGCGTGTCCATATGGTCAGGCTTCAAATCGATTGCCTTCTGAAATTCATGAACTGCCTATTCATCATCTCCCATAGCATGCAAAGTTGATCCAATTTTGAGGAAGACATTGCAAGGGAAGACAAAGCAAAATCTGTCAGCTCTCCTGACAGTAGATACATTGGATTGACCCCTTCACTCGCTTTCTTTTGAAGATTTTTGCACACTGTTATCAGATTTCTCTTGCTCAGATGAGGCATCCGACTTGCAAGGTTGTTGGATCTTCTCAAAGGTCTCCACCACTGCATTATACTGATTAGAGAAGGCATCCACCTTGGGGCCTTCTTCCTCATTCATAGGCATAGCAATGACCAACTTTGAAGCTGCTGATGCAGGAACATCAGTCAGAGAGAAGCCAAATAGCTTGCACCCTGAACATCAGTCAGAGAGAAGCCAATTAGCTTGCACCCATTATCTATTAGTGCAGGTTTGTCCTGCTTGGTGATTCTGCTGCTGTTGTGAGAATCCTGCAGGAGCCGCAAGTACAGGGTAGCATCAGCTTTGGATATTTCAACACCACTTCCTTTTGAAGCACGCCAACCCAAAGCCAAATAGCTTGTACCCTGAACATCAGTCCAGAGAGAAGCCAATTAGCTTGCACCCTGGAGCCCCGAGAGGAACACCAAGGAAAAGGGAATTCTCTTGCAAGAAAATCTATCTTGTAACATCAACAAGCTTGTTTATCATGTTTCATATGATCTCAATGAAGAAAAGAACACCAGGCACAACAAATCTTCATGCAGCATCATGTAGACCTTCTACGGATTTTATAAGATCAACCATATTCTTCAATATCTTCACAAAATCCATCAATAGAACAAAGAAAGCAAAGGAATACACCATTTTTGAATGGAAATACATCACATAGTATTCATCTTCCATATATTCATAGTCTTCTCTCTCAATCTCTCATATACAATCACTCTGTTTGAGTAGAATTGGCTATCTCTGACTCTCTCTCTCTCACTCTCTCAATAATACATCATATCCTCACTACAATCTCTCAAAATCACTCTCAATAATCCTTCTTAGGTCGTGGATACCCCTCCCAAGAGGTATGTCTGATATGAAAAGTCACCAGAGCCACTACAGTGTCCTTTCATAGCTCACTACTGTCACTTCACTCTAGTCTTCTCTTGAGTCTTCAGTAGCTACTTCTTCCACTTCTTCCAGCTCTTTTGCACTTGTATTCACCTCTTTCCAAGGCTAGAAAACTTTCCCAAGCTACACTCTCATCCATCACAACACATACAGAAGCATACAGAACAGTCTACAGAACAGTACCAGAATAGCTACAGTACAGAACAGAACGGAACAGAGACAGAAGCTCTACAGAAGACCTACAAAAGGTTACAGAAGGTCATCAAAACCACATAACTCACTCTCAAACCATTCCAAACTTTCACAAACCATTCAATAAGCTTTCACAAGATCTAAATCTTCATCAATCAATACTCCATCCCTCCCTACAGAAGATAATCAGAACAAAACAGACCAAAACAGAGCAAAACAGAAGGTATACAGAACCAATCAGAACCTATCAGAACATCACAGAACCACTAACAAACATCATGAACTTCCAAAACACAATCATTATCATCCAAAACACTCTCAAACCACTTCCAAACCAATCAATCATCTCATAAAATCAACCATTCAACTCTCAAAAACAACAAAAATCAGCCAAAAAAACAAGTCATTTCAACCCTCAACATATCCCCACACTTAATAAGGAAGCGTCCTCGCGACCCAGGAAAAAGGGAATACAAGTTCATTTAAAATTGCAACTTTGATCGTCAATATCTTTTCAAAAAGAATCCATCCACCACGACCCCAACTTATAACCTGGTTCTGATATAAAAATACAAAGAAAGGAAAACCCTTATACATTAACACCTCTTATCAAACTAAAAATCACAACAAATTTATAAAGGATATAAGAGTTTTCTTCTTCATCAGCATCAACTTCAACTCTGCAACCACGACCCCATCACCACAATTCTCCAAAATGTAGCTCGCACACGAAATCCAATCCAATAGGAAACCACCACGCTCGTATTACAGAAATGAACTCACAACACAATCACTAAGACACAATACAACCATCTGAATGACTCCTCCAAAAAGAGAGTTTTTCATTAGAAAGATTCCACCATACATTGGAAAGGTATCAATGAAGATGATCCCTCTTAAAAGATTGATGTTGTCGGAAACGATCCATAGACAAGGATTCATCTACAAAGTTGTTGGGAGGATTTTGAAAAAACTGAAGACAGCACATCCTTTCCAACAGGACCAAGTATCTGCTAGGTAAACAAAGGGCATGAAAATACAATATCTCCAGCTGCTGGGAATCAATACTCACATTGACATTCATGCACAACTTTGGAATAGGCTTGGAATCATTATGAGAATGCCTATGCATATACTCCAGGTACCAAGCAAAGTGAGCAGTTAATCTCACTGAAGGATCTGCAGACTGTGAATACTGCTGAGCAAAATGAACATAGTTCTGATAAGCTTGACTGGAAGCTGTCCATTCTCCTGGAATTACTGGCCAATTGATTTGAGGTCCTGTAAGGCAATCATCCGAACTCCATCCCCGTCGTCTAGAAATCTGATTATCAAACCCGTCACAGTCACTAACCAACTGAGGTGGTTGAGATATAGAAGTGTTAGGAGTGCCATAACAAATGCACATATCAGTAGTGCACTTCAAGTACCTCATGATACCTTTCATGGCATCACAATGCCTCTTGCAAGGTGTAGCCATATAACATGCCACAACACCAACTGCAAAAGAAATATCTAGACGAGTGGCTATCATGGCATACATAATGATTACCCACTCCAAATGCATAGGTAACCTTGGTCATGCTCATTCATTTGTGGAGAATCGGCCTGTGGTACCTTCACATGAGAAGGCAATGGATAGCTAATAGGCTTCACATCCTATATATGGAAGCGCGCAATGCCTTTATGGATATACGCCTTCTGTGAGATAGAGTAGTCCTTGAGACCTGTCATGGGTAATGCACATACCAAGTATATGAGAGGCCTGTCCTAGATCTTTTATCGCAAAGCACTTTTTGAGTTGATCCTTAAGACCATCTAGCTCATCATGAGCTAATAGTAGTATATCCCAGCATCATACTCTACTCAATAATACTCCAATGGTTCTCCATGAACCATATAGCTTGTTAAAGGAGAACCAAATGGCACAAGACTTTGTTGAATCTTCAAGAGAAGTGTTGATGAGCCTTCCAAGAAATGGTCTAATACCTTCAATGTTGATGAAGATCCTTCAAATATTGGTGACTCTTTCAACACATCTGCTTCCTACTTGCATTTCACTATCAAACTGGCAAATTCTCTCAAGGACTAGAGGCTTTCCCCAAGAAGGCTTCACACAACTTCACAAGACCTTCGTCCAAGACAAAGCTCTCCCGGTGAGTCAAATACAACTCACTAAGCACTCAGTTGCTTTGAAATTGTTGATGGACAGTTGATGCCTTTGCAGAGTTAAGTCCAAATGTAGCAGCCCTTGCCCTAGTGCAGTCTATCTGAAGGAGGTATCATCTAGATCCAGTGATGTGAGGCACACTAATAACCAGGTAGTTTAGCTGATCAAGACGTTGAGAACCTCTAACACTTGGAATCTCTAAGCTTGGTTTCTTGCCACAGCATTGATGATGAAGGCTTGGCAGCCTTTGATACTTTGGGTTGGCGTGCTTCAAAAGGAAGTGGTGTTGAAATATCCAAAGCTGATGCTACCCTGTATTTGCGGCTCCTGCGGGATTCTCACAACAGCAGCAAAATCACCAAGCAGGACAAACCTGCACTAATAGATAATGGGTGTGTTGAGGGTTGAAATGACTTGTTTTTTTGGCTGATTTTTGTTGTTTTTGAGAGCTGAATGGTTGATTTTATGAGATGATTGATTGGTTTGGAAGTGGTTTGAGAGTGTTTTGGATGATAATGATTGTGTTTTGAAGTTCATGATGTTTGTTAGTGGTTCTGTGATGTTCTGATAGGTTCTGATTGGTTCTGTATACCTTCTGTTTTGCTTTGTTTTGGTCTGTTTTGTTCTGATTATCTTCTGTAGGGAGGGATGGAGTATTGATTGATGAAGATTTAGATCTTGTGAAAGCTTATTGAATGGTTTGTGAAAGTTTGGAATGGTTTGAGAGTGAGTTATGTGGTTTTGATGACCTTCTGTAACCTTTTGTAGGTCTTCTGTAGAGCTTCTGTCTCTGTTCTGTTCTGTTCTGTACTGTAGCTGTTCTGGTACTGTTCTGTAGACTATTCTGTATGCTTCTGTATGTGTTGTGATGGATGAGAGTGTAGCTTGGGAAAGTTTTCTAGCCTTGGAAAGAGGTGAATACAAGTGCAAAAGAGCTGGAAGAAGTAGCTGCTGAAGACTCAAGAGAAGACTAGAGTGAAGTGACAATAGTGAGCTATGAAAGGACACTGTAGTGGCTCTGGTGACTTTTCATATCAGACATACCTCTTGGGAGGGGTATCCACGACCTAAGAAGGATTATTGAGAGTGATTTTGAGAGATTGTAGTGAGGATATGATGTATTATTGAGAAAGTGAGAGAGAGAGAGTCAGAGATAGCCAATTCTACTCAAACAGAGTGATTGTATATGAGAGATTGAGAGAGAAGACTATGAATATATGGAAGATGAATACTATATGATGTATTTCCATTCAAAAATGGTGTATTCCTTTGCTTTCTTTGTTCTATTGATGGATTTTGTAAAGATATTGAAGAATATGGTTGATCTTATAAAATCCGTGGGAGGTCTACATGATGCTGCATGAAGATTTGTTGTGCCTGGTGTTCTTTTCTTCATTGAGATCATATGAAACATGATAAACAAGCTTGTTGATGTTACAAGATAGATTTTCTTGCAAGAGAATTCCCTTTTCCTTGGTGTTCCTCTCGGGGCTCCATATTTTTGGTGCGCATCCGGGGAACCTTGCCATCAACAAGCACCAGAAGAGGCTGAAAATGAAGGAAATGGCATTGCCAAGAAGAGAAGAATTCAATGGATGTTTGTAAAGTTCCTTCTTCCACTAAAGAGTTGGAATTTCTCATAATCAAAGCCACTTTCCACAAGAAGTTCATCCCACAATGGCGGAAACACATCACCATCATGATGCATGCTCTATGTAGTGGACAGTTTCCTCTTCCTGTTGAAGCAGCATAAACTTGCATCTTGGTGGCAAATTGTTTGGGAATAAACTAAAGAGCAGAAACAGAGAGAATGACCATCCATGGAAGATTTGGCATTCATTGAGAAGTTTCCAGATAACATCAAGTGGGAGATTGTGAAGAAGCTTCAGGAGTCTTGGTCTGTAGAGGTTCACAGGGACAAGAAGGAAAAGAGTTGGAATTTGTTCGTGGACGCTCAACAGCAAGATACATGGGATGCTTGGTGTACTGATAATCTTCTGTTTGTTCAATTAGCAACCCATTGGAAGTTGGTAGACAGAGTGTTTTTCACAACATACACTGTTGAAACCATCAGAAGCTGGCATTACTCTGATGATGGCACCACTACAATGCTCAGACGTATGCATTTTGACACCTTCAGAACCGAATACTTTCCTCTGTGCAGTGGCATGAAAGCAGAATTCAGGGATATTGAAAAGAAAGAAGTAGAAGAAATGTTGGCAAGAGAGTCCTCCAGAGACTGAAGTCTTCTGTTAACCCTCTGTGGAGCACTAACAACATAGTGGAGCCACACCCCTGATGAATGACACAATAAAAAGGCAAGCGTTAGAACGAGTCCAGAGGTACGTGAGAAGAGAGAAAGCAAAAATCAGAGCCGAGAGCGAGCTCGCAGCAGAAGCCGCCTTTGATGCCCTTGCGGAACTCTTTACAGAAGTCCCAATGGCACATCAAGCTCTTCCTCCTCCTGCTGGAGGTCCACTTCCAAGCCAGATCCGTCCTGGAAATATTGATGACATGCTAGCTAATGTAGTCCCATTGCCGGTTTCTAAGGGAGAGTACAATGAAGATCCCGATCTTCATGTAGCAGAGTTTATGGTAGCATGTGTGGCTAACAATGCCAGAACCCCTGAGCATTGGTTAGCAATATTCCCCGCCACTTTCAAGGGCGCAGCGTTTCAGTGGTATGAAAGACAAGCAGCAGGAACTTTTGGCACATGGGACGACCTGAAGTTGGCCTTCCTCACTAAATTCAGGCATGAAGGTTTTGAAGAGCGGATGAGAGAGGAATTTATGAACCTAAGTCAGTCCTCTGGAGAAAGAGTGGAAGCTTATGTCTCACGAATGGAATCCATCCTGAAGAGATGGACTAACCATAATCTAGATGATGGCATTCAAAAGGGGGTGTTTCTCAGAGGATTACAACCAGAAGTTCGTAAGTTTGTGGAGCTGCAAAGACCAGCCACACTACAAGCTGCAACAGAAGGTGCAAGACTGTACGATGAAGTGGAAGCTCGATTAGCGATGAATACAGGAAAAGGAGTTCTACCTCCTCTGATGCCAGGAATGATGTATCCACCAAATGCAGTTCCAGGGACTGTTCCCTATCCCTACCAACAGATGCCCTCGGTATCACAGTACAGTGCACCAAATCCACAGTGGCCACAATCCATGCCTCAAATGGTGGTTCAGCACAACAACAATGGTCCCAACCAATTTTCTCACTACCAAATCAGCAGTAACAGTGGAATCCTACCAACTGGAGCCAACAGCCAACAGTTCAAACAGGAGCTCTGAATCAGAACCAGAACAGAGATCCCTCTGTACCAGCCCAACCCGTTTATGCAGTGATTACAGAGACTCCTCAAAACCCTCCTGCCAGTACGTCCGGAGGAGAAAGCTTGAAGGATTACTTATCCAATTCAGTTGCCAACATAAAAAAGGAGTTGATGGATGTGATTACAGAACAACTACAGACGCTGAAAGTGAATACCGCTAGCATATCCAATGTTGCAGGACCAGGAAGAGATGTGATGCGATCCAATACTTGGTGTGGTAAGTGTCATCAAGCAGGCCATTTAGCCACTGAATGTACACGCAAACCAACTATTCCCGGGGCCTTCTGTTCCTACTGTTTGCGGAAGAACCATACAGAGGACATTTGCTCTTTGAAGGAGATGCATGATAGGAGAAGGAAGGAAGAAGACGCAAGATTCAACTTGCTGGAATCCAAAATGACAACACAAGATATTGGACCCAAGCCTAGAGAGTTTGGTCCTAATTTCGGACCCAGAAGATTTCCCTCTCAAAGTTACAGAGGAAGACAGTCTGGCGGTGGTCAGAGATCAGAAGTGGAATGTTACAGATGCGGAGAAAAGGGACACATCTCACCAAATTGTCCAAATCCTCGAAGGTCAGTGGATTACAAGCCCTTATGCAGTCGATGCAAAGGAGAAGGCCACACTGCAAAAGATTGTCCAAGCCCAGCCCCAGTGAAAAACAGTGCTACTGATAGTCCGGCCAAGGCCCAAGAGCCTACCTCCAATTTAGTGGAATTGGAAGTTGCTGCCATCACACGTGCAAAGCAGAAGGAACCACCTGTCCAGAAAGAAAATAACCCTCCAGCCAGAACAGTGAAGTTCAATCTTCCACCAGAAGAACAGAACAGAACAGAGCCTAACAGTGCCGTACAGAGCACTACAGTGCCACAGAGAGTTACAGAGACAGTTACAGAGACAGGACCAGAGGTCCAGGAGACAGAAGAGGAGGAAGTGCCACAAGTGACAGAAGAAGTCCCTGTAATTCCTCTGTTGGAAGAAAGAGGGAAAATGAAAATGGGTGTTGCCCCATTCCCTAATCGGTTAGAGAAGCCAGTGGATCCTATTAAGGAATACGATCTGGTCAGAGATCTAGATACCTTTAAACCAAACCTTACATTCCGACAATTATTGATGTTGTCTCCCAGTTGCCGGAAAAGGTTCAAAAGTATACTGACAAGAAGACGTGGCTTAAGGATTGCTTCCTCAACAGTGACAAAGTCTAACAAGGCTCCAGAACCTGTCAAAGAAGTGGATGTGGCTAACGCTTTCCTAGATCCGGGTACTCCAGAGACTGTCATGTGGATAGAAGGCTGCTTCATTGCAAATGCACTGATTGATGGAGGTTCATCAGTGAACATTATGACGGATGTTACAATGAAGGATCTAGGCTTACAAGGTGTGCAACCCACCCAATGGCTCATCAGACTGGCGGATCAGAGTAGAATCAAGCCTTTGGGCATTCTCCCATATGTGAAGACTATAGTGGCTGGAAAAGATTATTGGCTAACCTATTTGGTGGTGAAGCCAAACTCTTATGGTACATCCTATCCTCTGTTACTGGGCAGACCATGGCTTTTTGAAGCCAGAGCAAGGACGGATTGGTTCAAAGGAACCTTGACCTTGGGCAGAGGACCCAATAAAGTGGCGCTGAAACTGTATGGCTCTCAAAAAGGACATGAATCCACCTCCTTGGAATTATCTTCTGACTCCCCTAATGAGGCTACAGATGGAACATCAGCAGACGAAGATGCTGTCAAACAGATCCTTCCCAAGAAAACAGTGGCACGTTCCTTAACAGTGGATACTGTAGGCCGACTTCCAAAAGATGCCAAGCCATTATCAATGGGTGAATACTTCCTGCCTGAACCAGGAATGACTTCTGAAATCACTTCTGACGGTGAGATAGAAGCATGGATGTATTGCTCTCCCTGTTACATGGCCATAGCAGAGCCAGAGATAGAGGTAGAAGATGAAACAGAGAATCTGTTCTTCTGTTACCGAGCTCCTACAGAGACAGAGACAGAGACAGAAGCAGAAGCAGAACCAGAACCAGAAGCAGAAGCAGAGACAGAGACAGAAGAGGATGGATATGATATGGACGAAGAATATTATGAAAGTGAAACGGAAGAGTCTATCCCACCTGAAGAGGATACATTTGAAGAAGAAGTTCCAGAAGCATCAGAAGTAGACGAGCTCATGCTATGGGACCGAATGGTGATGGTACCATTTGGTCTGGTAAATGGATCTTCTCATATGCAAAACCTTTATAAGGGATGGATTAAGAAGAACAAGCCATCTTTTAGCAGTGGCTCCTGCCATCCTAACCCATCCTTGCCAAAGAAAGATGATGATGATGCACCGTGCCAACAAGCACCAGTCCCACCAATCCAACAGGCATCAGAGGGTCCCTGTTATGTGACGTTCCTAGATGTGTCATCTTCAGAAGAGGAGTCTTCAAGCCAAGAGGTAATTAATTTTGAAACCAAACCCGGAACGGCTCTAATTCCATTTCAACATCTTAAGGAGCAACCTAAGTCTCCACCAAAAGAAGAAGTTGGTTCTAGTGGGACATCAGAAGAGGACACCACTCCCTTGAAGGAGTCGGATCTGTATCCAGAAGCAGTCCGTGGGACCTTCATCCGTGAAATAGAAGGTGAAAGGCAGTTAACCTTTGTGGATTCAGAAGGCACTGAACGCCACTTGAAGGTGGGTAGCAGTCTCCCAGAAGAGGAGTTGTCAACCTTGTACAACTTGTTGAAAGAGAATTTGGACGTGTTTGCATGGTCTTACAAAGACCTAAAGGGGATTGATCCCACAATATGTCAACATCATATTGACTTGGAGCCTGATGCCAAGCCAGTACGGCAACGACAGAGGTGAATGAACCCAAATTATTCCACATTGGTGAAAGCGGAGCTGCTGAAGCTTTTGGAAGCCGAGTTCATCTATCCAGTGGCAAATAGTGAATGGGTTTCACCCATCGTGGTTGCACCCAAGAAGAATGGCAAATTGTGAATATGTATGGATTTCTGAAAGCTTAACTCCAAGACAAAGAAGGATCACTTTCCTATCCCTTTCACAGACCAACTGTTGGATACAGTGGCAGGACATGAGCTTTATTCCCTTCTGGATGGATTCAGCGGATACAACCAAGTCCAAATCGCAGAAGAAAACCAATCCAAAACAACCTTCACCACAGAATGGGGGACCTACGCTTATCGGGTGATGCCGTTTGGACTCTGCAATGCCCCTGCTACTTTCCAACGAGTCATGATGGCTGTATTTCAGAATCATCTACACGACTTTATTGAGGTATATTTGGATGACTTCTGTGTCTATAGTTTGATCCGTGAACATTGGGAGCACCTGGAACAATGCTTTGACCGATGCCGGGAGTACGGGATTTCCCTCAACCCCGACAAATGCATCTTTGGGGTCTCTTCCGGAGTTCTGTTGGGCCACATTGTCTCTGCACAAGGGATATCAACAGACCCTGCAAAGATTGAAAAGATCGCAGCTCTGACAGCACCCACCAACCTCAAACAGTTGAGGGGATTCCTAGGCCATGTGGGTTACTACAGACGGTTCATAGCTCATTTCGCAACAAAGGCAACCTCCTTGCACAAGCTTCTGAGGAAAGATGCAGAGTTTACTTGGACGGAAGAATGTGACAAAGCCTTCCACACTCTGAAGCAGTGTCTGATAAAGGCATCCATTCTGCAACCTCCTGATTGGACGAAAGAGTTCCATGTATACACTGATGCATCAATTGAAGGTTTAGGTGCTGTCCTCTGCCAGAAGGGCTCCTCGAATTTGGATCAACCGATCTACTATGCAAGCCGAAAAGTCACTGATAGGGAACGGAACTACACAGTGACAGAGCTGGAGTGCTTGGCAATGGTGTTTGCCCTAGAGAAGTTTCGCCACTACCTCCTATCTACCCACTTTAAATTTTATGTGGATCATGAGGCCCTGTCCTTCTTGATGAACAAAGCAGATGTGAAAGGACGAATGATGAGATGGATCCTTCTATTCCAGGAGTTCGACTTTGAGGTGATTACTAAGCCTGGTCGTTCCCATATTCTGGCTGATCATCTGTCGCGTATCCCACAAATTGCAGACGAGGAGCAGGATGATCCAGACCTCCCTGATGCTTCCTTATTCTTGGTAGAAACTGTAACTCCCTGGTATGCAGACATTGCCAATTTGCTGGCAACCCAACAGTATCCTCCTGGTATCTCTAGTCGGGAAAGGAAGAAGCTCATGTTAGAATCAGCCCCCTACACCCTGCTAGGTGGCGCACTGTACAAGAAAGGCAAAGATGAAGTGCTCAGAAGATGTGTTGCAGGAAATGAGATTGGGATTGTTTTGAAGACTTGCCATGACGAGCCATGTGGAGGTCACTTTGCAGGAGAAGCTACAGCCAGGAAGGCTCTGCTAGCAGGATATTGGTGGCCTACCATTCATAAGGATGCCTATGATTACTGTAAAAGATGTGATGCTTGTCAAAGAATGGGGAAACCCACGAAGACAAGTGCCATGCCACTGCAACCTATCCTTCCGTTGAAGCCGTTTGAGAAGTGGGGCATCGACTTCGTAGGTCCGATCGATCCTCCTACTAGAAGGAAACAGAACCGATACATCCTCGTATGTACGGATTATGTTACAAAGTGGTGTGAAGCTAAAGCCCTAAAGCGGGACGATGGTAACAGCGTGGCCCTGTTCATGTACGAGAATATCATCACCCGTTTTGGCAGTCCCTTAGAGCTGGTAAGTGATAGAGGCACGCATTTTCTCAACAAAGTCATGGAAGAGTTGACAGAGTTGTATAAGATCTGCCATCGCAAGTCCACTCCTTATTACCCCAGAGCCAATGGCCAAGTCGAAGTCACCAATCGCATCCTCTGTTTGATTCTGACAAGAACGATTGCCGCACATCGTCGTGATTGGGATGATCGACTTACAGAGGCCCTCTGGGCGTACAGAACCTCCCATAAAGCAGCAACAGGACAGACACCCTTCCAGCTGGTGTATGGTACAGAAGCTGTTTTTCCTGTTGAATTGGAACTACCCTCTTTGAGAGTGGCTATCAATGAGCGTTTGGGAAACGACGATTCACTGCAATGCCATCTCCTGTACTTGGAATGTTTGGACGAAATTCGTAGGATGGCTCTACAGTGCATGGAAGCCACGCAAGCTCGACGCAAGGCTTACCATGATAGCTTCATCAAGCACAAGGAGTTCAAAGAAGGCGATTTGGTCCTAGCCTACGATTCACGCTTTGGCAAGTTTCCTGGCAAGCTCCAACAGCGGTGGATGGGCCCCTATAAGGTACTTGCCGTCAACCCTAATGGCTCTGTCCAAGTGCAGACCGTTGATGCCTTTGATGATCCCTTTCTGATCAATGGATATCGCCTGAAGAAGTACTTCCCTCCTTGGGGATCCTGACAATTACAGACACTTGATCCTTTCCCTCGTTGGCGCGGCACTGTACTTCTTATTATGCTATTTTTGATAGCCATTCTTCAGTCAGTCGTGATGAAGTGGACGCAACCCTCTGTTCCCTCAAATCCCCCTTCCAGCCTTGATCTCTTATCCTCTATTTTCCATCAGCGACAATGGCGAGGTTGGTCTTAACACATGGTCTTTCCACTATTCCCTTGCTCAATTTGAAGAAAAAAAAGAAAGAAAAAAAACAAAACATATCGATCATGGGAGAAAAGGACTTAGGTCCCTGTCATGCCGACCTATTTTCCAAGAAAAGGTGGAAACGCCCTCGGGAATAGGGGAAAACAAGAAAAAGAAAAGAAAAAAAAAACAAATCTGTTATGAGAGAAAAGGAAGCAATTCCCTGTCATAGCAGTCCTCGTTCCAAGAAAAGGTGGTCAACACCCTTGGGCGAGAAGCTGGCTGTGGAAAAGGTGGTAACACCCAGCAGTCCAGAAAGTGGATTCATTAATTGATATCCCTAGGATCCAATTCCGAAGCTACCTCCCTTAGTACGCTGTGTCCTGGGTCTCTCTGCAAAGCGTCTAACTGTCCTCTAGCAGACGACATGTTCCTGTCCAATAAAACGTTCGATTTGATAGCTACCTCCCTGGGTACGCCTCTTCAAAAATTGATGACGCGATCTTCATCGACAAACAATCGAGTGATGTGAGCTTTCATCCTAACCGGATGGGGAAGTGAGTATGGGTTGCCCTCTGTAACTATCAACAACGAGTGAGACAGAGGGTGGGTTGAGAGACCAGTCTTTTCCCTTCAAATCAAATGAGAGGTGAGAAGTGTGAATGAAGTGTTGCACGCACGGGATGGGCCTCTCAATGCACAACGCACAATTTGTTCTGTGCACTGCACCATAAGGCTCCTTGGCCTTCCTTCTCGCACCATATGCCGGCACAAGGAGGGATGCACTGTTGCACCATCAAATGCGCACAAGGCATACAATCTTTGCACAAGTGACCGTGAGGATTACATCAATGGGTTTCAGGACATGGTTGCCCTCCTGTAACTATCAACAGAGAGTGAGACAGAGGGTGGGCTGAGTGTGACTAGAGTTTCTTCAATCAATTACCGAGAGGTGAGAGTGAGGGACGTTACGACACTTGGAGTCAGGTATGTTCTAGTTTCCCTGTGCACCCACGGGATGGGTCTTTACCGTCAACACAAGACACGTCACCCTGTTCTGTCCACCGCACTGTAAGGCTCCCTTGCCTTCCTCCTTGCACTTATGCCAGACGGGTTGGATGCACTAATGCACCATCAACTGTGCACCCTGGCATACTCTTTCTGCACCATTCCCCCCTTGTTGATTCCTCAACCGGGCATGAGATATGGGTTTCCATCATTATTCCTCGAGTGATATTAGTCATGGGGCGAGTGACTGTTCTTTCATTCCATTTGAGTGACTGTGAGTTGAGTGTAGTATCCCTCATCGTCGACGGATTTCCTGCGCTTCCTTCCATCAGCTACCTTCCTGGGTGCTGCCGCGTGGTATCTACCATGACGAACGTGTGTCGAGAAGATTCCTTGGTCCCTCCAGCGCCGACAACCACACTGGACGTGCCATCGACACTCAACCTTGCTTCTTGACAAAATGGGCCAAGTTTTTCTAGCCCTCCCACTTTGGTTTCTCAGTGATGTTCATGTTTTAAGTGTGGGGAAGTTAGTGGATGGTCTGTGGCGTGGTCCTAGGTCCCTGTTGCTCTGTTAACCCTATCCGTTAAGGTCTTAAGTGTGGGGACGCGTCCCTACGCGTCTACATTGCAGACCCTTCTGCATATGCCTTACCCTGCTCATGCATGTATGCCATGACTTGCTTTTACCCTACGGGGATCCCTTTCCATCCACCCGGTTATGTTCCACCCACCCTTGGGGCTGTTCCCTTACAGTTTTCCTTCATTCCTTGATTTTGAGGTCCTACTATGTGAATGCACCCTACGTTCACCGAAGTCCAAATCCAACCTTATAGCCCTATTCCTCCCGTTGAACTGACCATTTTTCCTTTTTTACCTACCCCTGTTCCGGTGCACGGTTTTTGAGTTATTAATTTTTGAAGCATTTTGCGCAATTTAGCCGGTTTTCCATGTGAACGCGCTTTTCTTGTTTCGGAACCATGCTCTGACGTCATAGCCCTGACAACCACTTTTCCTCTGACATTTTTTCTTTTTACTCCGTGTCATTCTGCTCCACGGTTTGTCCAATATTAATTTTCATGTTTTTTACACCTTTTTCGTGCGTATTTTTGATATTTTTCCATGTCAACCTGCCCTGTTTGCATCGGAATTCCCATTTGATTTGACAGCTGTGTCCCCTGTGCCTTCCCCTACCTTTTTCCTTTTTCCTCCATCCTCTTTCGACTTCCGGATTTTTACTTATTAATTTTTTAGTGAGTTTTTGGGCGTCTTTTTGGAGTTTTTCGCATGTGAACCCCTTCTACTTCCACCGAAACTGAGGTTTCATGTGCCAACCATGTGCCACTCCTTCCTACGGACATTTTTCCTTCTTACTGCATGTCATTCCGGCGAACGGTTCGTCCGATATTAATTTCCGATCCCATTTTCGGGTTTTTTTTTTGGGTTTTTCCCATGTGAACGCGTCTTATCTCAGTCGGAATTCTGTTTTGATGTGATAGGATTGTCGAGCACGTCTTTCTGCATAGTTTTCTTTTTTTTTGCACCTCGTTCCGATGCACGGATCTTTCGATATTAATTTTTAATTGTGTTTTTTGGTTCGTTTTTTGGGTTTTTTGCATGTGACCGCCCTTTCCCCCCCCGGAACCTCCGTCGCATATTTTTCTTGTTTTTCCCCTGTCGTCTTGCCCACTTTTTGTTTTTACGCTATTTCGTTTTGACGTCCGGATTGGGAGTTATCAATTTTTCTTTCTTTTTACGTGTATTCGCGCGCCCGTTTTGCGCGTGAACGCGCCCTTTTTCGATTTTACGCATCTACACGCGCCCCGGTCGTGTCCGCATGACCCGTACCGTCCTCCCGGTGCCATTTCAATCCCGTCACGGCAAATTTTTTTACCCCGCCCCGCGCACGTGCGCGGGACGGGGGTACGCGTCCCTTTCCTTGGGCACCCCCTACCCTACCCTATCCCACCCCTACCCCTGCCCATCCCCACCCCACCCATTTTCCCCCACCCCTACCCCTCCCCATCCCCTCCTACCCCTACCCACCCCTCCCCACCCTTCTTTCTCCCCGACCTTCCCTCCCCACCCTAACCACCTTCTCCCTCCCCCTTCCCTGCGTCTCTCTTTCTTCCCTCCTCCTCCCTCTTCTTCCCCCCTTCTCTCGCCGTCACCACTCTGTGGGCCGTCGTCCCTCTGCAGTGCCCCGCCGCCTGGAACGCTGCCTGGCACGCGCCCCGCCGCCTGGAACGCCGCCTGGACCGCGCCTCCACCCGCTACCTCTAGCGCGGCCTCCTCCACCCGCCGCCCCCACCTCCTCCTCCGCCCACCTTCCCCTCCTCCCCCTCCTCCTTCTCCTCCTCCTCCTTCCCCCACCACCTCCCGACCAGGTTAGCCACTAACCTCACGTAGTTAACACTAATCTATGTTTAGTTAAAACTAACCTAGCTTTAGTTAAACTAACCTCGCTTAAGTTCAACTAACCCAACTTTAGTTGGATTAACCCCCATTTAGTTAACTTAACCCCATTCCAATTAACCTACCTAATTGTAGTTAGCAACTAACCTAACTCGGGTTAGGATCCCACTAACCTAGCTAGGGTTAAGTTCTAACTAACCTAACTCGGGTTAGATTTTCACTAACCTACCTGTAGTTAGTCTGACTAACCTAACTCAGGTTAGTTCCACCCCCACTAACTAACCCTAGGTTAGTTAGTCTCCCCCTGGTTAGTTAGGACTTGCCTAACTAACTAAATTGACTAACTGACCCTAGACTACCTTAATTGACCTAGCTTACCTAGACTAACTCACACTAACCTAATCAACCCTGACTAACCTGACTAGACCAGATGACTTGCATGGCTTACCCAGACTAACCAGACTTAACTGACTTACTTCTAACTTACTTATCTGATTAACATGATTTAATTAATTTCTAAATTAATTTTCCCATCAAAATAATTCAGAAAAAATTCTAAAAATTCCCTTTGCTTTTTGCCGATTTTTGGGAGTTTGTCCGCTGGAAATTACCCACTCTAAAATTTCTGAAAATTACACATTTCCCAATTTATCCCCCAAATTACCAACAAATGTAGAAAATTCATTTAAAAATAGTAAAAACATCATAAACAAATTCTAAAAAATTCTAAAAAATTTCCCTCACCCCCCTTGACCATTTTTCATTTATTTTTCATTTTAAAATATTACCATACATGGTACCCCTATTGTTTTTTTTTTTAAAAAAAACAAACCAACAAACCAACAAACAGAAATTTCCCTTAACACTCTCTATTTTATTTGCATAGACTCCATTGTGGATATTTCCTCCATATTCATGTGTTGTATATATTGATTTCCCTATTATTATTTTTATTCTTATTTTTTTTTTAAAAAAAAACAAACAAACCACAAACTACACAAACAAAAAAAAACAACACACATCCACAAAACATAATAACCTCACAAACATAAACCAACCATCACTAATCCCACATTACAAACATTAAAAAACCAACCACAAAACAAATCAACCCATCCCCTAAGGTGTTGTCTTTGTTGTTTCGTCAGTGGTCTTTACTTTTCCTTTACTGGATTCACTTCTTTTGGGAGACTCTTCCGTGCGCATTTCTGCATTACATACACACCCCTTCCAGGTATTTATTTTATGTGCTTTATTTATTTTCATTTCCCCCTTAATCACCCATTAATTCTTAAAATGAACTATTTATTCACCCACAGTTCCACGCGCATTCGCACTATATACACACATACTTTTTAATTAAAATAAACCCGCCGTTCACTTAGCACGCGCTACGTGCGCTAAAGAGGCACTTTAATTTTTACTTAAAATGAACCAGCCGTCACATGAGCACGCACTGGCAAAAAAGCGCTCCACATCACCTTAATTTGTTATCAATGAACTTGCATTTAGAGACCCAGTCTGGGTATCGAAGTCCGGGATTCGAATTAATGCACCGCTTCACCTAATAATTGGTAATTTAATTTATAAGAAGGAACCGCCGTTTTCTTGCTAAGGTTTATCACCTAATAAAAATTCACTCATTCTTAATAATTTATTAAAATCAACCCTTCATTCAATTAATCCCCCCTCACTGCACTTAATTTCCCTTTTTAATGAACCGTTTTGTGGGATGGGTATGCGCAGTCATTAGAGTTATTTTCTTGGTCCCGTCCTGGTTTATCAACGATGTAGTATTGATATGTGTCGGATATGATATTGTTTTGATTTACTGTCTTTGTTACGGTTACGGGTATGGTATGCAGTTTTTTCTTTTCTTGCCTGATACGGGGTTCTGGGTATTTGTCTACTGCATCGCATGAAGCTTTCGGTCGCATATGTCTCCAGGTCATGTCGAATTTTTTCTAGACTGTGGTTTGCTTGGGGTTAGTTGGTCGAGTCCCGTTTTATTGTTTTGGTTGTTCTCTTATCCTTGGTTTTTTGTCTGTTGCTTTGCAGGCATTCTCCTTGATTGTCTGTGTTTGTGGTGTGTGTGTAACCATCTGAATGGCGCCTTCTCATGCTCCTCCCCCTATCCAGTACGTCCCACTAGTTAGTAGGGATTACTCTTCCCTACTTACTTTTGAGCCTCTCACGAAGGCGGGACTTGCTGCTTTTGTGGCTACTTCTTTTCCCCTGCTTCTAGAGGATCCGTCGTTATGTGATGAGTTCCTGGCCTCTTACAGCAAGAAGACAGGACTAGTCCAGGGAGTTTCTATGACTTTGACACCTCGAGGCTTAGGGAAGGCTCTGTCTCTACCCTCCAAAGGTGAACCTTTTGTGACCACTCGTCAGCTCTTCTCTAATGAAGAGATTCTGAAGCTGTTGCAAAAGCAGACAAGGGAAATGCTGGATGTTAAGAAGGTGATCAACTCTTCAGGAGTTTCATTTTCTATGATCACTGATCCCGTATGGAAGACGATGTGTCAGTTTCTCCAGGACAGGTTCATGCCTGCTAAAACGCCATCCCAGTACTTGTCCAAAGAGCTTTTTACAGCTTCCAGGATGGTGTTAAAAGGAGTTGCTATTGATTGGAGCACTTACCTCCTCACTAAAATGGATCAGCATTTCGTTAAAGTCACCAGGGGTAATGTTACCAATGTTACATATGGATCATATTTGTCTGCCTTTTTGACCTATTCAGGTTTACAGAAGACTATGCCTCCACCTCCTCCATCAGATCCATTACCTCCTCCTCCACCTTCAGAAGAGTCAGAACCCATTGACATAGAGGATGATGATTCTCCGCCTCCCCTGGTCATCCAGCGCAAACGCTTGAAGCGGATAGCGGATAAATCTCCTTCCGTACTTCCTTCAGTGTCCATCCCTGCTACCTCTGGCAGTGCCCTCCCTGGGTATCTCACTTGTAATAACCTGTTCAGAGCACATCGAGAAGGATCATTGGAGATCTCAGTTCCCTCCCTGAACAGTCTAGTCTCTGGCGATGCAATTCCTTTCCTCTGTAAAGATATTCAGAGTTCCATTGAGTTGTCAGTGACAGCCTGTGTTCAACAGCTGTACGCGTCTTTTTATGAAGAACTCATGCAGTCTAAGGACCAGTTGCATAAGACAACATCTGAGTTAGCTTCTGTTAAGGATACCCTAGCAGATTTGTTTACGCAAATGGAACAGCAAACCCAACTGGTTGCCACCCAAAGCGATGAGATTTCTTCTTTGAAGATCCAGTTACTAGAGGCTCAATCACAGGTTACTAGCCTTTCAGAGGAGAAGGCGAGGATGTCCAGAGAAGCACAGGAATTCCAAGCTATCTTAGATGACAAACTTTCAGCTTTACAGATTGCTAATGACACAGTGGCCAACCAAGCCTCCCAAATCCAGCAGTTGCAAGATCAACTGGTGAAGTCCCGCTCTGTTCCTCCAAGCCCTAATGTTCCCTTGATTCCTTCTCTTTCACAGCGGGACTTGGCTGCTCTTCAGAGACAGGCTACTTTGTGCCCTCTATTCCAAGATAAAGTGGAAAGATTGCAGTCCCGAATGGACTTATTATGGTCTACCTTTGAGCAGTTTCAGGAATATGTTCTACCAGACCATTCTTTCTTTGTCCACTACCACTTACAGAAGTTGGTCTTCTATATGAAGCTTTCCACGATGGATTTACCTCTTCCAGAGGATGGATGGAGTGGGGCTTGGTCTGCTGAGTTGTTGACAGAGGTAGTCAGAATGGTATTTGAAGATTCTGTAACGCCAGATACCATGTTGATGTCATACATGTATCTACGAGGAGACTTGTTAATTCCAGATGAGGTGGATATGGCATGGTATGTGGGGGATGTGGTCTTACATGCTGTTTTGTATGTCAACCATTTGGAGTTGCGCATAGCTGACATGTTCCAGGGTTATTCCTCCAAAGTGGCTGATTGCCATGATAATTCGTGGCATCCTATGATTGATTTGGTGGTCCTAAATCAAAGACAAAACATAGCTCCTACCTCTGCCCCGAGTACTAATCAACTGAGGATGGATCTCTTAGCCTATCTTTCCAAACATAATCCGTTTGATGCTACCTTCTTTGATGCCTATCATAGACAATCTCTCTTAGGACCTTCTGTTCCTACCCTCCTCTATTACCAACAAATGGCTCACCGCTATGCTATATATTTTTCCCTTTGTCAATCTAATTCCACCACTATTTTACCCCTTCTTTTCCAACCTTCATCTTTCCCTCAAATTCCCATTTTTACATACTGCTCCTTTATTGAGGATAGGGTATTTTCCCCTTCTCCGCCCTGTTCTTCTCCATCCATTAATGTACCCTCCACATTTCCTATTTATCAGTTAACACCCTTCCTTAGTGATTCCCTCCAAATTTCTGCCACCTCATAAGTCATGGGTTACACTAGCTCTGACTATGCAAGACATATAGACAATAGGAAGTCCAGTTCTAGCTATGTGTTCACTTTTGATGGAGGTGATGTTTCATGAATGTCTGTAGAAATGCATGTCTCTTTCCACTACTACAGAGGCTAAATATGTTGCAACCAATTGAAGCTTGCAAGGAGGCCATTTGGTGTTAGGCTGTTTGGGTTGCTGACCTTGGTATGATAGATGCTATCCCTACACTGCATTCAAATTCTTTTAGTGCTATCCAATTAGCCAAGAATTTGGTATTTCCATGCAAGGACAAGGCACATTGAGGTGAGGTATCACTTCATTCGTGAGGTCATTAAGGATAGGACTATTGATCTTGTCAAGATCTCAACTGACCAAAATCCTACAAACTTTCTCACGAAAAGTCTCTCAGTGGAGTGTTTTTCCTTCCTTAGGAAGATGATGGGCATAGGATGAGATGATGCTTTTTCTCATCTTGTTGTACCTATGTACACTTGTACTTTTTTTTTTCCCTTTTTTCCCTCCTCATTGAGCCAAATTCGCCTTTAAATGGGAGGTTGTTAGGGGTAAAGGCACCTCTGCCTAGTTGCCTGTGTATTACTACACTAACAATACGTGCACCTGCACACTGCAAGCGGTGGGTGCCCATCACTATCACTTCATTCTTTATTATTTCAGTGACATTTGAATAAAGGGAAGGCTAGTCACACATTGTGACTGTTGGAGTTCCCACATTGGGAGTCTCTCTTTCTCTTGCTCCTGCTTCTTCCACCATAGCTCTTGCTCCCACTCATGCTTCCACTTGAGGCTCACCTTCCTTCATTAAGTTCACTCTCACCTCATATTAAGTTCACTCTCATAGTTCACTCTGCTCTTATATGAAGCTCAGTCTTGTAGTTCACTCTGGAACCAGTCTCATCTCATATTAAGTTCACTTTTGTAGTTTATTCTTGCCTCATATTAAGTTCACTCTCTCATATTAAGCTTACTCTCGTGAATTCATTCTTAAGAGTTCACTCTCATAGATTCACTCTTATGATTGTATTCTCATTAGCTCACTCTTGCTAGGTCCACTTTTCTTGCACTATGCACCCTTTTACATCCCATTATGCCAATATTAACTCATTAACCTCTTAATGATGGTGTTACCATATGGTATTGCTTACAGGTATACATAGGGAATTTGACAAAGGGCCTAATTTTGTGCATCAGACTCTTGTATGTTCAAGGTGTGTCAAATGTATTGAAGATTGTATGGTTTGGAACCAATTTAAGTGCAAGGTTGGGAATTCACTAAAAAGCTTGTGTAAACCAAGGTCAAGAGGCCTAGGAAACACTTTTTCTTATTATTACAAGGCGGCACACTTAGCACCCAGGTGATACATATTAGGCTAACATCACCTAGGGATATTTATGATCATAGTGCACAACCACAACAATCATTTTCACATCTAGGAATATGACCCATTGCAATTTGGAGGGAAGGAAATCATCCAAAGTTGCCATCAAGTACTCACTTCCAACCATTGTACAAGCCACACAAGTAAAAGGCTATAGACTAAGCTGCCAAGAGTCATAAGCCAAATTTGAATAATTTCAAGTCTCATAGTGCACCAAGTCTAAAGCAATTGAGGGGAAAAGACACCCACTTTTAGCACTTGTATTTTGTGCATGATCACAAAGAAAGATCAAAGGATAGAAACTCCAAGAAACAAAGTTGCGAGATTTGGGAACATTTAAAAATTTTAGAGATTCCAAATAGTCAAAGCACACAAAAGGCCATGCAAGACCTTGAGTTACCAAGGAGAGTGACAGAGTTTGCCAGAGCCTTATATTCAGTTGGTGTGCTTAATATCAAACTAGAATATGAAGTCTATGAGTCCTAAACATTTAGGAGTCAACTAAGAGCATACATTTCCATCCAACTATCCATGGTATGATGACTGAGCTAGCAACTCAAGATCCAAGGCCACAGCTAGCGGACCGGATGGTGATAGTTAACTTTCCAAAGTTTGACCTTAGATGCATTGAGGGTGGCATCGCTCATATGTATCATGATTTTCCATCATGCAAGGTGTCTAGTAGCACCTTAACAAGGTCTACTACGTCTAATATCAAAAAGGTCAAAGCTACTAATATTGACCTAGAACATGAAGAGCTTATTCCTCCATCATATCTTAAGGTCAAGCTAAATGCCAAGCAAGAGTTCATTATTTATGCTCTCATTAGGAAAGATTCATATAATAATATTTTAACTTAGAATGTATGGAATGCTGATCTTGGACTGATCTTGGACAACCTAAACTCGTCGCAAAAACCAATACAGCCATTAGACCTCATGGATGACCACCTTTTCCCATCCTAGGGTGGTGCAAGATTATTTTCATTGTAGATAATGAGAGCCTACCAATCATTTTCTATGTGCTTTCAAATCAAGAGGATATGGGCAAGAAAGTCCTATGTGGAAGACCTTTCAAGCATGCAACCAAATGCAGTTTGAATTACGAAGCACATAGAATACACTTGAGCTTACCCGATTTCTAGATTGTCACTTCTTTTAGTAAAAGTAACCTTGTTTCTTCTCTTGTGAAGAGCACAAACAATGTCTTAAAGTCATACCAAAACCCTAGTGAGGATTGCCAAAGATTTCTAAAGAAACTCCTCAAGGCACAAGGAGATAAGAGGAAACCACTCAATATGAATCCTCCTAGAATTAAAGAGAAGACCCAAGCTACTAGCACAATTGATTTGCAAATTGTTGGAAATAGAAGTGTATCTAGAAGGAAAAGGAGATCTAGGGCATATTCTTACATGCATAGATGGAGAGTTAGCAAGCACAATGCCATGATAGGTTTCCAATGTATTGCTATGTGCTCAAGGGTTTTATGTGGGAAATTGTTTGATTTGGTTGCCAAAACTAGCCAAAAACCACCTCCACTAACCATAGCCCAAGTCCCATCAAAATCCAAGAGAAAGAGAAAGAGGCCCAAACATAGATCTAGGTCAAGGACCAAGATTCTTGAGGAGACAAAAACAAACAAGTTAGTGATTGTCAAAAAGCTAGTTCTTATGACACTAGTATCCACAATTTTGGAAGAGAAACTGCTTAAAGGAGTTGCTAATCCATAAGTAGAACTAGCAATGACTAATCAGTCACTCAGTCCAAGAGAGGATACAAAGTAGTCACTACCTAGTGTTGTTGCTCATGCTAAAATAGAAAGTCCAAGGAAGGTGAATATAGATCTCTCTAGTGTTGACGAGCAATAACCTACAAAAGTTTTGGTCCTTCAAAATATCCAATGTCTCCCCCAAAACGAAGAATCTCTGCTATCCAAAGCCAAAATAGATAATCTAGCAATAGTAGCCTAGTGTAAGTGCTCACTCCACTAAAAAGGATCCACAAGGGACAGCTAATAAAATATCACAAGATTGATGACCTCCCTTTGAGGGTGTTTTAAGAACAAATATGGAAATTCAAAGATCAATTCTACCCCCCATAAGTTCAAGAATCTAGGTGCATAGTCTTCTTTGATTGTTAGTATTGACCAATACATTGAATTCAAAGTCACTACTACCAAATCCAACATGGAATCCACATAGTCCTAGCCTTTGGTTGTGACTAAACCTATCACTTCATTTTTAAGGAACATGCCTCTAGTACTTGGGCCTCACAATAGGATATGAACTCTAGTTCCAAAGAGCACAAAAAATCCAATGACTCACAAGTCTTGTTCTTCTTAGTTAGAAGATCTAGTGCATTTATAGCCAGTTAAGAGATCTCTCATGTTACAGGCTATAGAAAATATGGGTCAAATCCAAAGTTATGTGTTCTAGGGAACTAGATAAAACACAATTAACTTCACTCACTCATGCACATGTTCATACTAACATTCGAATATAGACTACTAAGGATAAGACGTTCATAGAAAGGCCTTTGACACATCCAAAGCAATAAAAAATTTGATGGTGTTGTCCAACGGTTGTGGGAGAAGTCATGAAGAAAAATGATGAATGTAGAGTAAGAGAATCATCACTTGATTCTTGCATTCCACCTTGGGTAGCATCAAGCAAGGAGAGAGGAAGTTGTAGCATTAGACATGAAATCTTAAGGATGAAGTGAATTTAAAAAGAAATGGTATTCTAATTGAGGTTTAGTTGCAAGATAGGGTAGTTGTCTAATGACTATTGCTAAGCAAAGAAACACATTCTAGACCTCTATGCATGATTCAATATATGTAGTCCCTATATCTCTAAGAGTTCTTGCGATTGTCCATGGTATCAACATTTCTAAACTTACCAAAAAAGATCCCTTGTGTGACAAGATCCTTTCACAGTAAGAGCTCCATATTGTAAGTTGATTGGGATAAAGCAACATGATGATTGATATTGTTAAATATATTTTCTACCTCACCCATGAACCATAACTTCTAGATGGCCATGCTTCATTAGAATATAAGAGTGAATTCTATGAATGGTTTATTTTAAGACTGAGTGACATAAAGCCTCATCTTTCCTCTATGTCTACCATCATCCAAAATAAATTTCTATTACATGATGTGAAGCAAAGTGATGTGCATAGAACTTCAACTAGTAAGGACATAGAAGCTAAAACTAATGTGCTTGAGACTTTACATCCTAAGGTCATAGGTAGTGATCTCCCTACTAACTTGACCGATTAGTTAGACCTAGTTGGGATCATTGAATCCTTCAGAGGAGGTTTCTCAAACCCATCTCTAGATCAATTTTACTAAACTTGTCCTTCTTACCTCCGGTCTTTTTCATATCATGGCTGCTCATTTGGCAAATAAATTCAATTCCTCTAAAATAGAATGGCTAATCCAATTTGATACCATATTCACTACTTATGCCAAGCTATTTGCAATGATTGATCTAGGCCATATTGATGATAATGCAATACATGTTGCTTCCAAATGGCATCTCGCTTGGGAAGAGAGTGAACACCTCTACCATAGAAGCCTTTTGATTCAAGATGAATATGCTAAGACTCTTCCTTAGAAGCAATTGTACTTGTGCCTAATTATTTCCTCTTATGTTTTCATGACCAAAACTAATGAATAGTTAGAACTTATTGACCTTCAACAAAATGGAAATTCCTCAAGTCCACTTTTACAAAAGTGGTTTTGACATCGACTTGAGATTGCTTACGATGGTAGTCATTTAATGACAATAAGCGACATCGTACAATTAGCACACTTCAATCTAATTCAACTTACTTTGAGACCACTTCACTACAATCTATCATCTTAGCTCAAAATCTAGACATAACGGTCCTCTACTTCGTGAGGAGAGGGTTGCACTTGCTTCATCAACACTACAATCTTCATCAATTAATGTAAGTTCTTCTTCAACAACTATGTATTGATAATATGGCATTGTGCTTCATATTTTCTGACTCAATGTTTCATCTCTCTTGTGCACACTCTAATGTATAACTCCATTCTTTGAGCCAAGTAGAATATTGTCAATTACCGTTTAGATCTCTCACACTTCCACTTTGATTTTTTAAGCCAACTGGCCAACTTATCTAACATTGTATTATTCAAGAAAGAGAGTAGAAGAAAAACACACAAAAAAACAAGAGATACAAAAAGAAAAAAAAGGAGGGAACAAAAAGCCAAAGGAAATAAAGAGAAAAAAGAAAAAGAAATATGCATACACATGCATTGCACTGCATCTATGGGTGCTCAAGTTGGATGCATCCAGTGGATTCGGTCAGGTAGCTTTGTCTCTAACCCCCTAGCCCCTTTCCCACTCCCTCCCTAGTTATCCCAAGGACATCAAGGTCAGTAAGGCATACCTAGGGAATCTTGACTTGCCTTGGTTAGAACCTATCTCCTCGAGTCACTTATAATTTTTCCATTTCACCTCATTCATCTTGGTGCTACTTAACTTCAAAGCAAGAAGGAAAAGTTACTTCCATAAAAGGGACTAGTTTCATCCACTCCCCCTTGTGTTGATTCAATGCAAAACCATGTGCTTCAAGAATTTATTGGATTGGACTCAATAACTTGATTTTCCCTCGACAACAACACTTTTTCCCATCTTCACTAGTGCAAGATTTCTTTGTTAGCCCTCATTAAGATGCTACCATTTGCAAAAGAAGGTTCATAATTTCAAGTGCCTTGCTACCTCTTATAAAAGCTTTATGCACACTATCCAAGTATCTTTTCTAGTTACACATGATGCACCACCATTTCAAAGTGGTCCCTTACCACTTACCACTTGGAGCCCTATCATAGGCAGGTAGTACACACTATTCCTAAGTAGTTTTAACCTTCCAAGTGAAAACCCTACCACTTCAAGGTGATGCATATCACTTCCAAGAGGTCTCTTATCATTAACAAAACGTTTGTCAGTAGTAACCAATAGTAAGCCTCTTGTAAATATTTGTTGGCTAAACTCCCATGCGGTTTTAATGTTGCCTTATCACTCTCATATGGTGCAAAACTACTCGGTAGAAATATTGCAATGCTTTTTAGTGGTGCCTCCACACTTTTTATGTTTTTTAATTTTAATTCATTGTAAGTGTTGACTTCTTTTAGTTGGTGATCCAAATCTGACTATTGCTAATTTTATTACTCACAATAGTATGCTTGTGTACTGCAAGTTGAACTTTATATTAAATTGCATGAAAAGTATACAAATATCCAACTTTCTCAATGTTGTTTTTAGTGCCCAAAAACATTCATTGTCCAAAAAATGGAGGGATCGCTACATGTCTTATTGTATTATGCACATATATATGATTTTCCTTAAAGAAGTTGTAAGTCACATGCAAACTCAAAGTTTTGATCTTCATGTTTCTTGTTGCACATGCAACTATTATTTATGCATCTATCATGATGGAGTTGCATTTATGAAGACAAGTATAAGTATCACTTTATTTTGGGAGTCTATCTTTTTTCTTGTTCTTTTTTATTATAGTTTCAATCATTAGAAATGCTTAATGGGAACACCTAATGCATGTGGTGTAAGTAAAATTAATTCTTATCCAAGAGAAGATAATGAGTAGAGTAAGAAATTACTTGCTAAGGTGTTTCAAAATATAGAGAGTACTAGTAGATCAAAAAATGAAGACTAAAAGAGCATTATGAAAGACAATGTCTAGAAAAAATTGCTACATGCAGAACTTTTGCAACCATACCAAGACACTTGAAGAAGTATATCATTCACAATTTCATATATATTTAGGTGGCAAATGCAATAGTTCAAGGATAGCATTTCTTTGTTTCTAGATGAGGTAGTGGTCTCCATTATATTCCTAAAGAAATACTCCAAGGAGCAAAACTAGATCTAATCAATGTGTTGGTACACTAAGTAGCTCACTATTTTTTTCAATATCAATTATTTTTGTTGTAACGTGTCCACTAGTATCATCCAGGACACGTCTTAGCAGTCCGTCGGAAAGGATGTATAGAAAGCTCCACCCGGCACTCCCATGGAATGTTACGGAATTTGCGATCTAGGGCTTTCCACGTCTGCCACGTAGCGGAAGTATTCTGGCCGTTCCCACTTAGGATCGACCTGAATTAGGGTTTTCCTGATTGGTCATTTCCTAACAGCAACTAGCGTCAGACCCAAGCGAACTACTTTGAGCAGAAATGCTAAGTTCGAAGCGGATTCACACTGCACTTGGTTCAAGGAGAATGGGAAACGAGAGGGATGCAAAGCTCAACCTCTCTGCCATAAGGCATAGTCCCATTCCGTTCCCCTAAAACAATGTAAATCGGGTAAGACATAACTCTAGGTCAACGCTTTTGTTGTTCATGTCCTTTGACGATCATCCCGTTGTTCCTCGAGAAAAGTTCCCGGCCAACCGGGACCACCCAACCGTAGGACGGACCCATGGCCCATCCTCCGCACTTTCCTCGGTTTGTTTTAGTTATGTAATTATCTAACACATTAGTTGGACATGTAACAATCAGCTTCTTTAATTAATCCGTTAAGCACTAGTTCCTTCACGTCATCTTATCACGTGACATAGAAAAACAATATCAGACAAGTTCTTTATTAACATATCATCATATTTATCTTTGAAATACAAGGAGTTCCGCTCGTAGGCTTGTCCACAATCCGCCCGATTGCTATCCAGCAATCCACAGGGATCACTATTCCAAGTTTCCATCCATAGACTAGTATGTGTGCCTCGAGATCCAATCCCAAGTCACATTAGCCTCTTGTGCAGGACCCGAAAGGCGAGGGATTTACGGCCAGAGCCCCCCCTGGCACCCAAGAGTCCTCCTGCTCCAAGTAGCGCTCAAAGGAGAGACCTCTCGTGGCGGGTTCGGTCCACGTTCCCGGCGCGGTCAACAACCCCCTTGGTTAGGGTCAGGAAGGCAATCGGGGGTAACTGAAGCTACCTCTCCCTTCAGGCCTTCAACCTGAAGTATAGATATTCATTTAATTTGTAGTTCATAAGTCAACAGTGCTCTAAAATCTCTAGCAAGCACAAACATTTCCTTTGATCATTTTTTTAAAAATTGTTGGCAAACTGCTAAGGAAGTAATCTTTCCTTCGAATGCATCCAGCACTCGATCCGGGGTGTCTTGCAATTTGGCAAGATCCCTTATATTCTGGGTTAGGGCGTACCCTATTAACCCAAGTTGGTCAAACCCTAAAGTTCATTGGATACTTTAGTTTCTGGTTTTTAACCTTTCTTACTTAGAAGGATATCAAAGTATACATCCTCTTGCAAGATAACTTGCGTAAGGATCCGCTATCCTTGTTGCGAGAATTTAGCCTTTCTTCTTGTGAATCAATCACAAGACCATATGACTTCATACTTGCCGCACAAGTCCTGCATCGTACTATGCAATAATGGGTTTACGAAACCATCCGTTTCAATTTCTTTAAGCTAACGTTTGTCAGACCTAGGGTTTCCTAGTTTTATTATTTTCTTTTAAGAAACTCAAGGAGGACAAACCCTAGTTTCTTTTACGTTTACAATTTGCTGACCCTACAATCAGGGAATGTGGGCAAGTATTTAAGGTATAAACGTTTCTTGGATTTTAATTCATTTCAAATGAATATTTCGCAGCATAGGTATTTCTAAGTCTATATTAATTTGGTTAACTTTAGAGGGTAATATCGAGATCATCTCCACATGATTTGTTATCTATGTGTCAATTTATTTTTCAATCCTAAACTTTATCGATTTGAGGTTAGGTTAATTCAATTTATCTTCCCTTTTCTTTGCGAACAAACTCATGCTAAATAAGCAACCTTTTCCTTGCTAAGTTAAGTGGTTAGCAACGATAATTTCCTAGAGTTTTATGCATCGTAAGAATCCTTTCATGATTTGCATTTTTCATGCATAAAGCTATTTGAAAAAATTTACTTTTATGCATTATTTATTTTGCAGGTTTCATTAAACTAAATTCCTTCGTTGTGAACAACTAAGACAAAATATATCCTATCCCTAAAAATTCATCTTGCACGATTGAATTACAACGATATAAAATTAAGAAGGAAAAACCTGGTTTTGGGGTGAGATATTCACATGGATATCGGGAGATGACCCTCCCGCAGCTACTCCTTGGACTTTCTTAGGAGGCATCGCAGTTGTAGTCCTTCGAACGTGAAAGCAGCTTCACACTCCTTTTCAGAATTCCACTGTCGCTCCCTTGCATGTCAATACTCGTCTTCTCTTTTTCGAGTAGGGGATAATAAGACCTTTAAGGTCTTAGTTTCTTTGGGAGGGAAAGGCTTACAAAGCCTAAGGAAAAGTCCCTATAGGGGTTTATACACGGGGGGGGGGAGTAACAAGCCCAAAAGAAAGGGGCTTAAGGGTTAAATATGGGGGAAGAAAGGTTTAAATTACGGGGTTCCAACACCCATGGGATGAGAGCCTTAAAACACGGGGGGAAAAGGTGTGTGTGTGTGGTTCCAAAAGGCATAAGAAGGGGGCCTTGGGGACTTTTAGGACATGGGGTAATAATAAGGCTTTTGAAAAATACAATAAGGGGGAGAAAGGCCCTTAAGAGGGTAAAACCGAGAGGGGGTTTAATAAGACTTTCGAGGACTTAGATCCTTGGGGCGAATGGGGCTTATGGAACTTCTTTTCTAGAAGCTTCTTAGAAGCTTTTGGGCATTTGCAATCTACGTGGAAGAGGGGAGATGATAGTTACATGGAGGAGGGAAAAGGATGATGCCCACGCGGAAACATGGGAAGGGCTAAGGTTTACACACGGGGGGGGGGGGGGATGTGGTTCCAAGGGAAAAGGGCTTAAGGGGTAAGAATTTCCTATGAGGGAATTAAATCCGGAGGGTTGGAAAAGGGTTTTTAAAAAACCCTCTATAGGAGGGCTTAAGAAAGCACACGAAGGGGGGCTTAGATCCCTCCCCTTAGAAGCTTCCAAGAAGCTTCTTGGAAGCTTCTGTAAGTGGGTTTATAACACGTGGAGGAGAAAGAGGATGTTTCGACGGCAGCTTGCTGGCGGCCAGGGCCAATTGGTGGCCGTGATGGGTCTCGGCGGCGCTCCTCCCTCAACCAACAACTCTAGGTGGCAGCTGCGTGTGTGTGTGAGGTCGTCGAGCTCTCCCTCCCTTTTGGCATTCGGACGGCGTTTATCATCGATTCCACCCCCTCTCTCGTTTAATCCTGGCGGCGTCCGATTTCTCCCTGAAACTGGCGGCCTCACGGCTCATGGCTCCCACCTTCCAGCTCCCATGGCGAAGGGTTTTATAGGGAGAGGGAGAGGTACCTCCCTCCCTCCATGCGCCATTTGCATGGCATTCACCTTCCTCCTTGGCATCCAGCGCGATGCTGATTCAACCACATTCGCTCATCCATGGCCTCCTTCGCAAGGCTTACTCTCCCTCCTCCAACACAACCTTCGGCTGGGGAGAAATAAAAAGATTAAAAGAAATTTTTTTCCATAAATTCTCTCAATTTCCTCTTGACCTCCTCCCAAGAGGAGGTCCACACAGAAATATGCGGTTACAATAAACCATAGTTTTGGTTCTACAAATGGAGATTATGATACATCGTGTTTAAAATTCGCACTGTCCGTGACCCAATGCCAGCTTTGTCTTTTGCCCAGGAATTCACATGGCTTCGTAATATATCTTTAGCAGAAATATTACATTCTCTCCTCCTTAGAGGAATTGAGATGTCCTCATCTCGAGGTAAACTGGGGATATTGACGGGCTGAGTGTGCCTTCATCTATCCAAGTGGCATCCTCTTCAGGATAATCCTTCCATTGGACGAGGCATTCTCTCAGGGTTTTGGATCTTAATTTTCTCTCCCTAACATCTGAGATCCTATCAGGCCTTAGTTCAAGGACTCCTTGACTAGGCATTACAATTTGTTGATCGTCAAGTACATGGTTAGGATTAAGTACAAACTTTTTCAATAGGCTAATGTGGAATACATTGTGAACCTTTAGGTTCTCAGGAAGTCGCAATTTATAAGCATTAGGTCCTAGGTGTTTGAGGATCTTGTATGGCCCACAATACCTTGGACTTAGCTTCTTGCAATCTCCTAAGGATAGAGAACTCTTTTTAGGGCGTACGCGAATGAAAACCATGTCTCCTTCTTTGAAGATTCTTTCTTCATGCTTCAAATCTGCGTATGCCTTCTGTCTATCCTTTGCTGCTTGTATGTCCTATCTTATTGACTTTATTTGGTCATCCATCTCTTCCAACATTAGCCTTGAAGCTTCAACCCTTAAGGTTGGATCAGAAAAGTTTAGGGGACTTCGATAGTCATGACCATACAATGCTTGGAAAGGGGTCATCTGAATGCTCTGCTGGTAAGAAGCATTGTATGCAAATTCTACCAAAGGCAAGTATTGAATCCACCTCTTCGGCTCTCGACAGCAGTATGCCCTAAGCATATCTTCGATGACTTGATTTACTCGCTCTGTTTGGCCATCCGTTTGGGGATGGTAGGCGGTGCTAAAACAGAGTTGAGTCCCAATAGCTTCAAAGATAGCTCTCCTGAAGTGTGATGTGAAAAGAGAATCACGGTCACTAATGATTCTTTTGGGTAAACCATGTAGCTTGAATATCTCCTTGATAAACAATCTTGCAATGTCTGAGGCTTTATAGTTTGTCTTTACTGGAATAAGGTGTGCAACCTTAGTAAGCATGTCAACCACAACCATGATGGAGTTGTATCCTCCCTGGACTTGGGGTGGGCCTACAACAAAATCCATACTGATGAATTCCCATTTCATTTGGGGAATGTCAAGCGGTTGCAGTTTCCCTGGCATCATGACATGTTCGGCTTTGATACGTTGGCAAGACAAACACTCAGTGACATATTTGAGAACGTCACCTTTGAGCCTCTCCCAATGGTAGCTCTTCCTAACTGCATTAAGAGTTTTAGCATAGCCAGGATGTCCTGCGAAAGGAGAATCATGAGCTTCCCACAATATCTTCTGCTTAAGTGACTGGCTTGCTGGTATACACAGCCTTGTTCTGTAGTAGACAAGTCCACTATCAATGGAAAATTCCTGATACTTAGCCTGCAACTTTTGGTTCTGCTCCTTAATAGAGATCTCCTTTAGCATTGTTTGGTAGGCCAAATCATGGCATGCTTCCTCTCTAGCTAACTCAAGTATAGGGTTGTTTGGCATAGATACTTTTGTAGCTAGAGATCTGGCCATTGATGGATTCTGCAAGATTAGGAAATTTAGGAATGCCTTGCGACTAAGTGCATCGGCAACTACATTCTCTTTCCCTGGTCGGTACTTGATTTCAAAGTCATATTCCTCCAACACTTCAATCCACCGACGTTGCCTCATGTTGAGCTCGTTCTGGGTAAAGATCCATTTGAGACTCTTATGGTCGGTTACTAGAGTAAACTTGTTACCCAACAGGTAATGTCTCCAAAGCTTTAGAGCATGGATGACAGCTAGTAATTCCAGATCATGCGTAGCATAGTTCTTTTCATGACTCTTCAATTTCCTTGAATGCTACTGGATGACCTTCCTGCATAAGTACACACCCCAAGGCAAGAATGCTAGCATCAGTTACTACCTCAAATTCCTTATTGAGGTCTGGAAGTTTTAGAATAGGTGCTGATACCAAACTTTGCTTCAATCTGTTGAAGCTATTCTGTTCGGGAGTTGACCATGTAATGGAAGTTTACTTCTTCAGTAAGTCCGTCAGAGGTGCTGCAATCAAAGCATAGTTTTTGATGAAGACCCTATACCATCCCGTCAATCCAAGAAAGCTACGTATCTCTTTGATGGATACTGGTATTGGCCACTCAAGCACATCTCTGACCTTGGCTGGGTCCACTGATATTCCTTCGGCTGATACTATGAATCCCAGATATTCAATCTGACGCTTGAAGAATGCACACTTCTTCATTTTAGCATACAGCTTATGCGACCTCATTGTCTCAAGGACAATATGAAGTTGAGGTTCATGATCTTCTTCCTGTTTAGAATAGACTAAAGTGTCATCGAAGAAGACAAGCACGAAATCATCAAGATATGGCCTAAAGATGTCCTGCATTAACCTATTGAAGGTGGCAAGTGCATTCGTAAGCCCGAATGACATAACTAGGAACTCAAAGTGCCCATATCTTGTATTGAAGGCCGTTTTTGGGATATCTTCTTCCTTGATCCTTATCTGATAGTAACCTGACCTGAGATCAATCTTGGAGAAGATCTTCGCACCCTGAAGACGATCAAGAAGCTCATCTATTCTAGGAATAGGATACTTGTTCTTGACTGTTGATTGATTCAATCCATGGTAATCAATACATAGTCGAAGTGTCCCATCTTTCTTTTTCTGGAATAGTACTAGAGCTCCCCAGGGTGAATTGCTAGGCCGGATGAAGCCCTGATCTAACAGTTTCTTAAGTTGTTCCTTCAGCTCAATTGCTTCTGGTATGGACATTCTATAAGGTCTCTTTGCAATTGGCGTAGCTCCTGGTACTAACTTAATCTCATGATCCACTTCTCTTTGAGGTGGGAGTTCTGTCAACTCTTTAGGGAATACTTCCGCGTATTCCTTTAGCCAAGAAGGTCCTTCATGAGACTCTTGCTTCTGATCTAACTTGTTGAGTTTGATCAAGTAAACAGGTAATCCTTTTCTGACTCCTTTTATGATTCGAGATACTTTGGCCAATTGGATTCTTGGCACTCCAGCCTCACCTTGAGTTGTGACTAATTCCCTTTCAGAGTTTCGAAAGGAAACTTGACCCTTTCCACAGTGAATGTGGGCGTCGTTAGGCTTAAGCCAAGGCTTAAGCCAATCCATTCCGAGTAGACACTCATGGATACCTAAATTCATGACTCTGAATTTGACCGAAGTCTTCTTTCCACCCAGAAATAATTCCACCTTAGCAGTTTGCCTGGTACAAGTAACCTCACGACCATTTGCCAATTCCACAAGCAGGGTAGATGCTTCTACTGTGGTTATTTCTAATCTTTTTGCACATGCTGGTGAGATAAAGAAATGTGTACTGCCACAATCAATCAAGGTCTTGAAACCTTTACCTTGATAGTCCGACGGTGTCTGAATCACCGAGAACTGGTGATTCGGCCCTTTCTTGTGTAAAGCGGCATGGACTGTCGCTCTTTCGAATTCTACTTCCATGGTCGGATCTTCTTCTTCTCCTTCTTCGCATATTTGCCTATTGGCAATGCAGGCAGTTATTCCTCTTCTTGGGGTAGCGGCTCCTTGACCACGGCCTATTCCTTGGAAAGGCGCTTGGCGATGTCCTCCACCAAGCTTGGGACATTGCCTCTTGAAGTGACCAAGTTCGTTGTAGTGGAAACAACAGAGGTTTCGGCCATTACTTTGAGTAGGAAAAAAGTTGTTGATGTTATTCGTCCTTGCTTTCTTTCTTTGTCCCTGATTATGACCTTGAACTCTCTTAATTTGAGGTCTGAATGCTCCTCTGTTCGGGTCATTGTAACACCAAGCTTTGTTACCCCTTGGTCTAGACTACACCTCCTGAATTATAGGCGCCGCTTGAATGAGTGCATCTTAAAGATCTGATGGACGCATAGATTCGAGACGGGTATTTACTGGTGGATTTAAACCCGCACAAAATTTGGACACCTGCTGTGTCATGTCCATTTGTGGTTCATACTTTAAAAGTGAGACGAATTTAGAGTAGTATGCGTCAAGAGTGAGTCCAGCTGTTTTAGCTCGTAGAACTCATTCATCTTCTGAGTGCGATATGCAGGTGGCAAGTATCTTCCCTGCATGGCTTTCTTCAGCTTCTCCCAGGTAACGTATCCCTCTGTGATCCCTTGATCCCTACACATTGCTTCCACCAAAGTCTGGCTTCGCCAGTGAGCTTTAACTTGGCGAGCATAGCCTGATTGGCAGGTGCAGTACCAGCTGCTTCAAAGTAATCCTCCATGGATTCAATTCAAATTTCAGCATCAGCTTGGATGAATCTGCCTCTCCCGTCAAACTCGGGTGGCTTAATCTGCTTGAGAAGGAACTTCTTCTCCTGGATTACAGCAGTACTTGATGTAGGAGGCGAATTAGGAATGTGTACCTGGGGTTGTGCCTGAATAAAGGTTTTCTTAACGTTATTATACGATAATCGACGTTAACTTATATTACGTCTTCAATTCCGCTATCATGTGACCAATGTAGCTATTTAACTTTTTATCAACTCTTATATACAATCAGATATAAAAAGAAGTCTTTATTTGTATTTATATGGGCATAGCCCTATTGAATACAACGTTTCATGCGATGATAAGCCAATTGCTACATTTAGTTTGAAGAGAACAACGTTGTATTGCATTTATCTACAGGAACTGTGTAATAGTAAGGTTTTGGGTCATGGATCTTCACGAGTCGATAAGTCATTGGAAGTTCAGGATATCCTTTCCATTGGAATCCATACTTCTCATGGTAGCCCAACACTTTAATCCAGTCGGCAGGGATTACACGGGTTACTTCCTCATATACATATGAGTTCATCTCAACCTTCCGACCTCGAATATGTAAAGTTGAATTTACGTGAGCTTCCACAAAAATGAATAGCTTCACGACTTTCAGGTCTTCCAACCACTTGATCCTCTTTAGGTTGGTCTGTAGATAAGCAAACCGGTGGGTGGCTATATAGTAGATTCTTGAAGCACCCATCCATCTTCGTTCCATGTACAAACGTGATGGATTATAGATCTGTTCCAGGATGTTCATCATCCCAATCCTTTGTCTATAAAGCGGAGAATGCATTGTAGTCATAAACATGACTCGAAATACTAAGAACTTGTTCCACGCTTTGTAATTTTGCAAGACAGCATTGAAGGTAAGGAAATGTTTGGATAGCAACATTTGCTTTGCTTCATTTTATTATAATTTCATAAAAACAATTCCGTTGTTGGTCGGCTCTGATACCAACTGTAACGTGCCCACTAATATCATCCAGGACACGTCTTAGCAGTCCGTCGGAAAGGATGTCTAGAAAGCTCCGCCCGGCACTCCCATGGAATGTTACGGAATTTGCGATCTAGGGCTTTCCGCGTTTGCCACGTAGCGAAAGTATTCCTGCCGTTCCTACTTAGGATCAACCTGAATTAGGGTTTTCTTGATTGGTCATTTCCTAATAGCAACTAGCGTCGGACCCAAGCGAACTACTTTGCGCAGAAACGCCAGGTCCGAAGCGGATTGACGCTGCACTTGGTTCAAGGAGAATGGGAAACGAGAGGGATGCAAAGCTCAACCTCTCTGCCATAAGGCATAGTCCCATTCCGTTCCCCTAAAACAGCGTAAATCGGGTAAGACATAACTCTAGGTCAACGCTTTTGTTGTTCGTGTCCTTTGACAATCATCCCGTTGTTCCTCGAGAAAAGTTCCCGGCCAACCGGGACCACCCAACCGTAGGACGGACCCATGGCCCATCCTCCGCACTTTCCTCGGTTTGTTTTAGTTATGTGTATATCTAACACATTAGTTGGACATGTAACAATCAGCTTCTTTAATTAATCCGTTAAGCACTGGTTCCTTCACGTAATCTTATCACGTGACATAGAAAAACAATATCAGACAAGTTCTTTATTAACATATCATCATATTTATCTTTGAAATACAAGGAGTTCCGCCACGTTTCTTGGATTTTAATTCATTTCAAATGAATATTTCGCAGCATAGGTATTTCTAAGTCTATATTAATTTGGTTAACTTTAGAGGGTAATATCGAGATCACCTCCGCATGATTTGTTATCTATGTGTCAATTTATTTTTCAATGTTAGGTTAATTCAATTTATCTTCCCTTTTCTTTGCGAACAAACTCATGCTAAATAAGCAACCTTTTCCTTGCTAAGTTAAGCGGTTAGCAACGATAATTTCCTAGAGTTTTATGCATCGTAAGAATCCTTTCATAATTTGCATTTTTCGTGCATAAAGCTATTTGAAAAAATTTACTTTTATGCATTGTTTATTTTGCAAGTTTCATTAAACTAAATTCCTTCGTTGTGAACAACTAATACAAAATATATCCTATCCCTAACAATTCATCTTGCACGATTGAATTACAATGATATACAATTAAGAAGGAAAAACCTAGGTTTGGGGTGAGATATCCACATGGATACCGGGAGATGACCCTCTCGCAGCTACTCCTTGGACTTTCTTAGGAGGCATCGCAGTTGTAGTCCTTCGAACGTGGAAGCAGCTTCATACTCCTTTTCAGAATTCCACCGTCGCTCCCTTGCACGTCAATACTCTTCTTCTCTTTTTCGAGTAGGGGATAATAAGACCTTTAAGGTCTTAGTTTCTTTGGGAGGGAAAGGCTTACAAAGCCTAAGGAAAAGGCCCTATAGGGGTTTATACACGGGGGGGGGGGGAGGGAAAGTAACAAGCCCAAAAGAAAGGGGCTTAGGGGTTAAATACGGGGGAAGAAAGGTTTAAATTACGGGGTTCCAACACCCATGGGATGAGGTCCTTAAAACACGGGGGGGAAAAGGTGTGTGTGTGTGGTTCCAAAAGGCATAAGAAGGGGGCCTTGGGGACTTTTAGGACATGGGGTAATAATAAGGCTTTTGAAAAATACAATAAGGGGGAGAAAGGCCCTTAAGAGGGTAAAACCGGGAGGGGGTTTAATAAGACTTTCAAGGACTTAGATCCTTGGGGGGAATGGGGCTTATGGAACTTCTTTTTTAGAAGCTTCTTGGAAGCTTCTGGGCGTGTGCAATCTACGTGGAAGAGGGGAGATGATAGTTACCTGGAGGGGGAAAAAGGACGATGCCCACGCGGAAACATGGGAAGGGCTAAAGTTTACACACGGGGGGGGTGTGGTTCCAAGGGAAAAGGGCTTAAGGGGTAAGAATTTCTTGTGAGGGAATTAAATCCCGGGGGTTGGAAAAGGATTTAAAAAAAACCCTCTAGAGGAGGGCTTAAGAAAGCACAGGAACGGGGGATTAGATCCCTCCCCTTAGAAGCTTCCAAGAAGCTTCTTGGAAGCTTCTGTAAGCAGATTTATAACACGTGGAGGAGAAAGAGGATGTTTTGATGGCGGCTTGCTGGCAGCCAGGGCCAATTGTTGGCCGTGATGGGTCTCGGCGGCGCTCCTCCCTCAACCAGCAACTGCAAGCGGCGACCGTGTGTGTGTGTGAGGTCGTCGAGCTCTCCCTCCCTTTTGGCATTCGGACGGCGTTTAGCGTCGACTCCACCCCCTCTCTCGTTTAATCCTGGCGGCGTTCGATTTCTCCCTGAAACTGGCGGCCTCACGGCTCATGGCTCCCACCTTCCAGCTCCCATGGGGAAGGGTTTTATAGGGAGAGGGAGAGGTACCTCCCTCCCTCCACGCGCCATTTGCATGGCATTCACCTTCCTCCTTGGCATCCAGCACGATGCTGATTCAACCACATTCGCTCATCCATGACCTTCTTCGCAAGGCTTACGTGCCCGTGCTTTACTCTCCCTCCTCCAACACAACCTTTGGCTGGGGAGAAATAAAAATATTAAAATAAAATTTTTTCCATAAATTCTCTCAATTTCCTCTTGACCTCCTCCCAAGAGGAGGTCCACACGGAAATATGCGGTTACAATAAACCATAGTTTCAGTTCTACAAATGGAGATTATGATACATCGTGTTTTAAATTCGCACCGTCCGTGACCCAATGCCAGCTTTGTCTTTTTCCCAGGAATTCACATGGCTTCGTAATATATCTTTAGCAGAAATATTACATTTTTGCATTGCATCAAGTGTAATAAAGAAAACCTTGCACTTTTTTCCCTCAAATGATAAACAACATGACACCTTGTTTGTGTAGCATGCTTTTCTCTTACATGGCCAATGGTTGAGAGATCAAGGGATCAACTTTACAAAACATTTGGTTTGGTTAGATAGTGTAGCTTTACAATTCAAAGTAAAAAGACATTTTTACTTTCATGCTAGATATTGGGGACTGAATGGCATGGAAAAGACTTGAAAATTTTTATGCTTAGGAAATTGGAAGGGAGAACATGATGTGGCTAGGGTAGTCATCAAAAGGGTTCTGACCCATGAGCAACTTAAACAAAATAGTGTCTGCTTGAGACTTGTGCTAGTGAAGTTGTTGCTTTCTTGTAGTAGTGAAGTTATTGCTTTCTTGAGAATTTACTTTACAGGAGCAACTACCATGCATGATATGAAAAGAGGGAAGTTAGAAATGTCTTCTAGGAGGTTAAGCTCGATAATATTTAGTGGGTCCAACAATAGGACTACAAAAAATTGAAGTAATGAAGAGCAATGCAATATGTGAATGAGTATTCTAAGACCAAAAATTGTGCATTGCAAACAAAATGGATCATGCTTTTGTTTTCTTTCTAGGATTAGCCAATGAAGAAAGTACAAGAATAGATCATAAGTAGAGATGTGGCTATGCTACACTTTGGAGCCATGTGCAAGAAATTTCTAGAAAGGTGGAGACTCAGATGTCAAGGTCAAAGGTGCCATCTATACATGTCATTATGATTCCTTGAGTGATTATCTCTCTCATGGTGACAATTGCGCTATTCCTTTTGAAGATCATAATAATGAGGATGTTGACTTCTACATTCTAAAGTGTATTGTAGCCAAGGACCTTGTAGGTAAGAAGCAAATTGATGCATGGGGCAATAAGATAGAGATCCAAACTTTTATGATAACAAGTCATTGGTATAAATCCATACAAGCAAACTTGTATGAGCTATGGGATAACAACCTGATAGATTTCATATATTCCCACTTTTATTATGGTAACACGTCATTGGTATAAATATATACAAGAAACTTGTATGAGCTATGGGGTAACAAGCTAATAGCTTTCATATATTCCCACTTTTATTATGGTGGTAACAAGTCAGTGGTATAAATCTATACAAGTAAACTTGTATGAGCTATGGGATAACAAGATAACAGCTTTCATGTATTCCCACTTGATAGGGGAATTTAAGTTTTCTATGGAACCCTTAATGCCAAAGTGTTCAAATTGTCCAACGAAGATCATAAGGCTATCAATAGCATGCCCTTTGAATTCTAAGTCAAGTTTGTGTTTTGAAAATCATGAGGCAATACAAAATAACATGCTATGTAAGTTTTCAAGATTTGAAACATCATTTGAATGGTTAAAATTAAGTTTCATTGTGTAATGAAGAATTCAACCAGGAAAAGAAATCTAACTAAAACTAAAATAGACATAAAATAACAAATAACTATTGCACGAAGACATCTTGCCATGTATTAATGATGAGAGTTCCAAAAATACATGACAGCCATGGTTGATGCTTCATCTAGCAAGAAGGAAGCTAACATCAAGAAAGTGAACAATAAAATTTTTGTGAATGAGCCAAAAAGATGTATTCTCTTAGCCTTTTGCCTTCTTTATCCTAACTCCTCATCTCCAAAGTTAAGGGTACATTTACATAGGCAAGGGCTGAATTTACAAGGGCTGGAAATTACAAGGTATGGAATTAGCATGATTCCAAAGTACAAAAATATCAAGGTATTTTCTTTTATGACAAACCATCCCGTCCTAAGATAATTTTGTCTTCAAAACCAAGGATGAATGGACCAAATCCAAGCTAAAGATGACAGTAATCATGTCCATGTAGGTTTGATACAATAGGAAAGCACTTTCCATATAAGAGAGGCCTTTATGTATACCAAACTGTGAGTAAACTGGCTGCCGTCCAAATAGGGATGATTTACAAAAACTATCATAACTTTTGATAGAGTGGTCCAAATGACACATGAAGTATAGAAATGAAGTATAAAATCCCTAGTATCACCTATAACGTGAAAATTAATTTTTGATAAAGTCACGACAGTTTTATTGCCAATAGAAATGTCTCACAGCAAGTTGTCCCTACACAGTCTATCATGTATCATCCTACAATAACCAGGGAAATTCATTCACAAAGTGGATGGTTGCCAAGAATATTCCTCTATAGATAAGCTCTTCCACTTAATGAGGTACTCAGTAAGAGTACAATTTTTGAGCACTTTTTCTCTCTTTCCAATAATACTTTCAGGTTCATATATGACAAGTCCTGCTTCATCCATTGGTGGCAACTCTTCCAATACTTGCACATCAGGTCCAACATACTTCTTAAGCTGTGAAACATGAAATAAATCATGTATTCTAGTGGAAGAAGGTAGTTGGAGCTTATAAGAAAGCTTTCCAACTTTGTCCACTACCAAATATGGTTCATAAATTCCGTAAGCAAGCTTATTGTTTCCACCCTTCAATGAAGCATAATGTGTCTTGGGCGCTTTAAGAAACACACAATCTCCAACTTTGAAGTCCAAATGTCTTCTCTTCTCATTGGCATAGGCTTTCATTACTTCTTGTGCTTTCCTTATGCTGTCCTTGCATTGTCTCATAAGCATCTCCATCCTTTCCAACTCTTCCTTTGCTTGGGGATTGATATCTTCATGAAACAAAACTGATGGGATTTGGACTTTGTACCCATAAAGTGCTTCAAATGGGGACATACCTATGCTCATGTGATACGTGTTGTTATAGCAAAATTCAGCAAGGTGGATCCAACAATCCCATAAAGCTTGTGTGTCATGACAATAATGCCTAAGGTACACTTCCACCCAATGATTGACTCTCTCCATTTGCCCATCATTTGGGGGTGATAGGCTATACTAGGAGTGAGAAAAGTACCCATAGAAGAGAATAGACTTCTCCAAAAGTTTCCCATGAATTTTGTATCTCTATCCAATACTATTCTCATTGGCATACCATGCAGTTTGAACACACCTTCTATAAATTGCTCAGCCACTTGCCTTATTGAATATTGTATTTTGGTTGGAATAAATTGGGCTGATTTAGTCAATCTGCAACAACCACATAGATACTATTCCATCCATGACTAGTAGTAGGTAATCCCGTTATAAAGTCCATGGAAATGTTGGTCCATTTGCCCTAAGAAATAGGTAAAGGCTGAAGAAGTTCGGCTAGTAATAAAGTGGAGTCCTTATTTTGTTGGCACTCTAAACACTTGGATACATGCTCCTTGATGTCCTTCCATAAACCCTTCCAAAAAACTTTTATGGACCTTGTCAAAGGTCTTGAAAAGACCCAAATGACCAGCCATTGGTGATGAGTGCATCTCATGGAGCACTTTCAGCGTGAATTTACTGTTAAGAACCAAGTACACTTTACCCTTAAACCATAAGAGTCCATTATGCACTTTGAAATTTGGAAACTCCTCATCATGTCCTTGTTGCAATTTCTGTAAAATTTGGACAGCATGCTCATCCAGCACATATTCTTCTTAGATGTCATTTATCCAATCCTTATAAATTGTAGACATTGTAGATAAACTGCATGCCCACATTCTAGATAATGCATCAGCCACAACGTTATCCTTTCTAGCCATGTATGCTATTTCAAAATCATATGACTGCAAGGTTGCCAACCATCTCTTTTGGTTGGGAGAAAGGTTGGGCTGTGAGAGAAAATACCTCAACACCCTATGTTCGCTTTTGACTTTAAAATGTGTTCCATAGAGATAATGATGCCATTTCTTGATCACATGTAGAATAGCAAGCATCTCTTGCTCGTACACATGCATCTCCCTCTCTTTATCATCAATTTTTTTGCTCTCAAATGCAATGACACCATGCTCTTGAACCAAAATAGCCCCTAAACCTCTACCACTAGCATCCGCATATATGGTAAAAGTCTTGGAAAAATCAGGGCAAACTAGTATTGGTGTTGAAACAAGCAATTGCTTTAGCTCATTAAAGCTCTTGTTGGCAATTTTGTCCCAAACGAAGGCCTCTTTTTTTAGCCGATCGGTAAGAGGAGCTGCAACATGAGCATAATTCTTCATAAACCTACAATAAAAAGATGATAACCCAAGAAAACCTCTTAAAGAAGTAGCATTAGTTGGGGTAGGCCATTCACACCACTCCTCCAACTCCATGGGTGAAGGATTCTCTCCTTTGAAATTTGAGATGACAGTTTTCTTTTTTTACTCTCTCTCATATTGAGGTGGCTGCCCATTATGGTGTTGTTGTCCAAAAGAGTTACCAAATGAGCCTTGCCTAGGGAATTCATTATTCCAAGTTCCTTGTGTATATGAAGTTTGATGTCCATAATGCATACCATAACCTTGTGGCTGGAAATAATGTCCTTGAGGCTAAAAATGAGTATTACCCATATTGGAAGGTTGTCCATGGTACCCTTGATGTTGTCCATGCATAGGAGTATTAAATGGTGGTTACTGCCCACTATTTTGTTGAGGCCAACCATGATTGGATAAAGGGCTTGGCCTATTAGGATGAACTTGAGTATGAGGATTGTGTTGTTGCTATCCATAGGAGTTTGGGGCTGAATTCACGTGCCTTGTTCATGCCCACCAATATTTAGTTGAGGATAGAATTGTTTATAAAATGGATTGCAACCGTGGATGTCCTCTTCATGCCTAGAGCTTTCTTGAACCCTATTGTGTGGATCTTTCCCATGTGGCTGAGAATAGGCCTTTGATTGATGGGGCTAAGGCTGAAATGAAGTGGGTTGCATAAAATCTTTAGCCTTTGATGATTCCCCAATCTCAAATTGTCCTACCACCTTTGGAGTAGAAGGTTTGGGTTGCTCTTCATCCAAAGGAGGGTTTGGAACATTGGGACCAGCTGTAGGCAACATCTTTTCACTAAAGATAGCCACTAACTTGTCAATACCCATCCTCATACCATCAAAGCCTGATTTCTCTCTTTAATATCATTTGAGAGTTATTGTAGGCTGTTAGAGTTCATGGAAGCATGGGACATCTCAACTCCATTCATTGGTTGAATGATAGGAGAATGAGTGGAGCTTACATCAACCTCTTCATTCTCATAATGCATGTGGCATATAGCTTCTTGAGGGGTTTCATGTTCATGCTCATGTTGGTATTCTCTTAGCTCTTCATTGATGATCTCCAAAATAGGATCCTTTTTCTTATTCCTTGCCATGAGTAACTTCCCGTCGTGTCCTTTATATACGTCAGAGGAAAAACTCAAATATCTTGAGTCCTAGTGCTTCGAATAACAAGCTCTTTGGCTATACTTGAAGCTTGAGAAGTCCCCTTTCTAATGAACTATCAAGTGTTGAAAGTAGTTGAATACAGAAAATTTTGTAAACAATTTACTGTAGCTGTCTGGAAATTCCTACAACCTGTGAATGTTCTGTTTTGATCATTTAGTGACTTGTACCTTCAATTTTCATGTATCTACCCATTGTAGAGACCTATAAGGGAACTCCATACATCTGCCAAAGCTGAAAATACCCTTTGCAATAACCAGAATGATTGAATAATCCACTGTAGACTGCAAGATTAATGGGACCCTGTTTCTATACCTTGTCCCAAAACCTCAATGCTGATCCAATGTCAAAGTTACCATGTAGAAAACTGAATTCTTGTTCCCTTGAGTGGTACCTGCACCTGAACTTTAAATGTGTGGGATCCGAAACTTGAGGGGTGTGCAAATTTCCCTCTCAAGCCAGTTTGTGCTCCCCTTCAGGGTCCTTGTCAGTAGGGGAGAGTCACCTCTCTTTTGTCCTACCAACTTGCCTGCCATCCACTTTTCCTCATGGGTATACACATGGCAGTTCAATGCTAGGCTCTAAAAATCAGCATGAAATGCATGGAATGAAAAGAATTTGATTGCCCCTTTTATGATATGCAAGAACTTGAATGGAATAGGCTGAAATTGAAATGGTGATAGGTAAGGGATAACCTCAGCAGTGACTCACTACTTAACAATTCTTATTCCACTTACCATTGGGTAAAATTTTACTCGTGCCAATGAAAAAAGAGAGCAAATAATTCAATATCAGGGTTAGATAAATGAAATGAGAATTTGAGGCACTTGGAAGTGATTATTTCAATGAATGAGAGTGATTCTGCAATGATCAATCACTAAAATAGCTCTATGCATTTCTCATGAAATGCATTTGATAGAATGGATGGGATTCTTTATCATTTTAATCCCTCTTTCATCAATTGGACTTAGCTCAGCAAGAGGATTAAAAGAGAGATTAAAAATGATTAGAGTACCTCTTAAGCTGATAGGAGAAGAGTGTTGTTGTTGATGAAGGAATCTCCCACAAATAGAACTTGGCTTCAGTAAATAGAGCTTGACTTCAGCTTCTATTAATCCAAGAAACCCCCATCTTAGCTTTCCAATGCTAATATCCAACTTCTTGATCAAGAATCTTCATAAAGAGTGCTCCCATGAACCATTGGACCCAAAACTTGATGAAGAAGGCTTCAATAGAGATGCCACTTGAGTTGAAGATGCTGATTACTCTTCATTGTATGAAGTAGGCTTCAAAGAAACTTCAAAATTTGAAAGAGAATCCAATAATTCCCTTCCTTCAAATGACATTTGTTGCCCCTTCCATGAATCCTTCAAGGATCCACTCCATTCTTCCACAATGGTGGGAAATCCATACAATGTTGGTACTATCCTTTGTGTAGAGGCTTCAGGAGGTGAAATTGACCAAAAGCCCCATGATCTTGATAAGAAATCTGAGAAAATAAGCTTGATGTCCAAAACTATCAATAATAGGGTTCCATGGGAGAGAGAAGAGTCCACAATAGAGAGGAATGTTGCCAAAGCTTGAAGGAGATCACTTGTCAAGTGCTACAGAGCATGAATCATAAGCAACTTGAGCTCCATAGCTCATCTTTAGCAAGAAATAGGCAAGAATATGCAGCAAGCGCAATTCACGCTATTGCCTACTACTGTGCTCCTGGACAAAAATGAAGCATATGGTGCCATTCCACCATTCCATTGGAAGCTTGAGGGATGGAGGACAAGGCTATGAAGTCCTTTTGCGCATGATAGAAGTCATGGGCAAGAGATCTTGCTCAGCCTATGGCCATGGATTCTTGAGAGAAGCTTGAAGGAAAAAAGGAAGAAACCCCTGTTCTTGAAAAGTAACTCAAGTTTGAACCAAACTAAGTCTTGTAACCTTTTTTTTTGTCCAACTTACCCCAATTTTTGGTCCAAAACTTGGTCATGAGTTGCCAAATTGGTTGGAGCCCACCATTGTCCACTGGTTCATGCCAAGAACCTCCATCTTAGTCATGGTTTGTAAGAGTTCTCTATGTCAGGCCATGGTTATGGAAGAATAACTCTTATGAGACTGAATTTAACTGCGGTTTTCACTCCTTAGTCACTGCAACTAAATCTATTGCGCATGAAAATGACTTCTAACAGGATCTAAACTAAAGCTTTGATACCAATGTAATGAAGCATTCAACCACGAAAAGAAATCTAACTAAAATTGAAATAGACATAAAATAACAAAGAACTATTGCACCAAGACATCTTGCCATGTATTAATGATGAGAGTTCCAAAAATACATGACAACCATGGCTGATGCTTCATCTAGCAAGAAGGAAGCTAACATCAAGAAAGTGAACAGTAAAATTTTTGTGAATGAGCCAAAAAGATGTCTTCTCTTAGCCTTTTGCCTTCTTTATTCTAACTCCTCAACTCCAAAGTTAAGGGTACATTTACATAGGCAAGGGCTGAATTTACAAGGGCTGGAAATTACAAGGTATGGAATTAGCATGATTCCCAAGTACAAAAATATCAAGGTATTTTCTTTTATGACACATTGTCATCTTTTACCATAATTTGTAAAGTGGTACACCACGTTAAAGTGGTGCATCGTCATGTTATGATGATACACAACATTCAATGAGCCACAAGCTTGAAAAAATTACTCTCAACTTCAAAGCTTAAAACTTGCAAGAGACTTTGCAACATTTAGTTTAAGAACTAAGAATGTTGAACCATCTAAGATTTGTGATAGAACACTGAAAAATGGTTTTGCAACACCAAAAAGTTATGCTAGATCATTGAAAAGTGGATCAACACTATTCAATAGACGACATCTTTGGACTTAATATCAAATTTAGAGCCTTAAACTTACTCTTGACTTTGCAACATTCACTTTAGCAACTAATGGTGCTACACCATCCAAGATGTGTGATGGACCACTAAAAAGTGGTATTGAATCACTAAAATTTGATTCTACACTAAAGGTTGTTCTGAATCATGAAAGAGTGACTCTATGCCACTAAAAGGTGGTTAAAAGTGGTGTAGTGATGAAACTTTGTAGTGTATCTTATATCAATTCAAAGTGATAAATAATTAAAACTGCTTTTAAAAAGCCATCACACCACTCAAAAGTGGTGTTGAACCACTCAAAAGTGACTCTCATGGAACATTGAGAAGCATGGAAAGAGTTTAATGGTGTATATATATTCATAGAGAAGTATACTACATCCTATTCAAAGGTCACAGTACATTTCAAGCTATCCATAGGTTCATAGTATATTTTAGACTATCCACAAGTCATTGTATATTTCATGCTATCCAAAGTGCACAGTACACTTTAGGCTATCTAGAGGACATAGTATCTTTCATTCATTCACAATCTTATGATGGTACAAATAAGTTTTAAAGTAGGGTAGATAATTGATCCTTGGGATTGTTGAGGAGGCTACTCTTTGTATATTGTTAGGAGTTTGGGACTACTATCCATCTACATGACCACAGTAAGAGCATGAGGGTGAGGTAAAATAAGTGCTTCTCTTTGTCCATAGGATAAATAGTGGGTGCGATCATGCAATTATCCCAGCCATTAAGAAGGTTTTTGTACGTGTGGTCATTAACCAACAGTGTGCGATCGGTGTACTATTTAGAGAACTTGCTCTAGATGTGGGAAAGAGGCTTTAAAAACAACAACTTATCTCAAATCTTGATTGGAGTAACAAATATCCCCTCAAAAGAATTCCCACTTATCACATTGCCACTTTGAGAATATGATCAAATAATAATAAGCTATGTAACTAAAAGCCTATGGCCAACACGACTTCATTATGAATTCCCTCTTGTGCATAGAGCAGGAGCTTCAAATCATCACATTAGTAATTTTCCTTAGATTCCTCAAAAATTGCTACATCTTGCCTATGATAAACCTAGAGGCACTTTGTCAGTCTTGTAAATTTAATGTGCTTTGAGGGGGGAGCATTAGGAAAACAATGAACTCAAAAATGGGCCTTTTAGCCCCCCCTCTCCTCCTTAAAACAAGGAAAAGAGGAGAGAAGTATAACAAAATAATCCTCTTCTCTCTCCGCTTTTGCAATCTCGTTTTGCCTTTTTTATATTATCTACAAAGATATACTCAGATTCCTTCTCTCTCCTAATTCAAGAATTCTTTTTCAACCAAATTTTATATTTAAAAAGGAGTTAGTTATGGGAGTGTGGTGCTTCATTTTCAATGCAAAATGATTAGTAGATACGAGGTAATTGATTTTTAAATCGAGAACAAGGAAAATGAAATTTTGGAAGTTCCTTTTAAGATATTTTGGGTATTTTTTATATTCTAGCTTTTGGTCAAAAAACAAACCAACTGGTCAAATTTCGTGTTTTTTGGAAGTGTTTTTGGAGTTAAAATAGAAATGTCCAAAATATGAAAAGTCTTGGACATCCTTACTCTCTGAGATATTTTCCCCCATATCTATATTCTCTCATAGCTCTATTGTGACCTCTTCTCTGTGTTTATGCAACCTTCATATTAATAAAGTGAATTACTTACTCCCTCCTTTCCCTTGGCACCTTTGTGTGCCTCTCTATGCATCTCCACTCTACCTCATGTGACAACCAAGTAAGCTCCCCATTTTTATTAATAGTAAAATGAATACAAGAAAGAAGGAGCTACATATTGAGATAGAGATTGAATATGTTGTCATGACGCTGCGCATCTACCACTACAAACCTGAGGGCGGAATTTTTTGCCAAAATTTTGGACTCTTATGTCAGCGTCATTTGGAATTTATTTCCGTTGTGTGTGTCTTTTTGTTATGCACAAATACATGCAGATAGGCTAGGCACATTTTCTTTAGTGCATTCAAAATTTTTGTGGGGCATCGTTTGTTTGCTTGCATCACGTGGATCTAACATTGTACAATTCTCAAATCGTAAATGATTTGGCATGAATTTATGTTACATAGCATATTCCTGCTAACGCACATTGTATGAAAAACAGGTTCTTATGAAGAGAATGTATGCTTTGAAGATGACATAAGTCCAGTGTGGTTGAATGATCCTTCAATTGCATCTATGTCTCTTAAATGAAGTTGACAGATTGGTGGAAACGAAGTGAGATACTGAAACAGTTGAAGCCACCACAAGGAGAATAAAAAACCTACTTTTCAAGAGTGGATCCCTTCGCAATGTCTGGATCATGTGCTCTCAACGTGTGAGAAATATCATCTCTTGTAAAGCAATTCATTGTACTTCTTCGAATCTATCCTTTGTGTGCATCAAATCAAGAATTTAATGTATGAGTATATGTGTTATGATTGAATGCCTTGATTTTCCACTCTTTTTTAATGCCAATATTTGTAATCGATTGAATATGAAACCCAAGCAATCTTTTTTCTCCATGAATTTTCCTTGAGTTGAGTACTCTATTCCATCTCACAAAGCATCCCTGTGGCGAATGACTTCACGAACCCCCCCGCGCGAATCCCGTGCGACACCTGGTGAACCCGATGTGAAAGTGTCGCTTTTGATTGTCGAGATGGGAGACTTTTCAAATACTCCACCCACTTTATCATATTTCATTTCTTCCTTTTCGATTGATGAGATGAAGAATTTATTGCAGACCTTTTCTTTAGCTATTATGATGCAGAATCAGCAGATGCAGTTATCTATGCAGCAGCAACACTAGCAGCTACATCAGCAACAATTCGATCTGCTACATCACAAACAAGAGCATACACATGGAGCAACCAAAGTGATCGAGGCCGTGGTAAGTGAATGCGAATTATTTGATGGCCGGAATGTTTCAGCTTATCTTAAAACATTTGAAAGCCAGATACGCTTCTTTAGAGTTCCTACCAACTAGAGCAATTATTTATTATGGCTTGTCACACCTGCTTTGTGGGTTTGAGTGACCGATTTATTTATGTAAGATTCAAATTGAAATGTCTTCAAGAAGATGCTCAAAGATGAATATTTCTTGGAGGATTATGGTATTGCTACTCGTAGAGAGTGGGTCTATTAGCCCAACAAAAGACTTGTTGCTCCCAAGTTATTGCACGTGTTTAAAGAATGTTACAACCAGTTGGATGCACTTGAACAAAGAGCCCTAAAATCAGAGAAAGTGGAGTTATTTTTACAGGCAATTGATCCTGCACTTCAGGAGACGAGTTGGGAGAGCTTCTTTGAAGACTGTACACAGCCTATGGGATTGAAGATGGATTGGCAAGATGTTGTTGATGCGGTTTCCACATTGGCGAAGAGGCGAAGATGGAAGGCTCGCTTACAAAACGGTATGCAATCACCTCTAACAATATCTTCTCCTACCTCCACTTCTCCTACTTCTCTTGCTTCTCCTGCCACTTCTTCTCCTACTTCTCATCCCATGTCAATGCCTGCTTCTATGCCTATGCCTATGCCTATGCCTATTCCTGCGGTAGTTTTCAAACCATCTGCCAAACCAATTGTCAAAGACATGGTGGAAGAAAGTTCAAAGAAATTGAAAGATCTTCAAATAAAGATGGCCAGAAGAGATCAACAACCACTTAACCCAGCTTCAACTTCTGCCCCGTCCTCTTCTATTCCTATGAATTCTTCTAGAAATGATCAGGTTCACTGTTGCATATGGTGCGATAGTCCAAGCCATGAGCAGAAGGACTGTCAAGACTTTGAAGAGGTGAAAAGGCTGAATTTGTTGGTGGTTTGGAAGGACATGATGATATGTCTCGGAGATACATAACGACCACTTAAAACAAATTTTGGCAAAGGAGGTATGAAGAAATTATTGGAGGAATCTCTCTTAAGTTCTTCTTATGTGAAGCACGAGGTGGCAAGAGAAGCTGCTGCTGCCTATGGTCTTCAATTCAAGCAGTTGCCGAAAGATAAGTCTTCTTTATGGTCCTATGCACTGCATGCAGAAACAAAAGGTAAAGCTTCATCATCTGAACTTTCATTCATAGGAGATGCAACTAGAAAAGGGATTGGATGGAATGATCGTGTTGATGGACCTAAAAACGGGCCGGCACTGGCTCATGCACTAGCCGGGCCTCGTCACTATGCACAAGACAACCCCTCGGCCTCGCGGCCAGGAGCGTCTATCAAAATCTCTGCCTTCCTAAACATTGCGTTTGTATACGTTGTAGTCCAACTGATCCTAACCCAATATTACTCCTCAGAGGGAGTCCCTTTCACATAGCCAAAAGGCTCGAATCACATACACATGGGGTTCCTCCTACGGCTAAATGCCGTCAACCCTCTGCGGCTCTCCTACACCTTGGGGATTGGCCCCTAACTGACGGTGTGCTTGCTGGGAAAAACATTCTCGTGGAGCCAAGTGCATATTTCTAGCCATGTAAACAAGTAGCACCAAAGCAAACCAACCTTGAGGCGTGGTTTTGAAGGCAAAGATATGTCCCTTCCAATTATATTTGATATCCTCTTGTATTGTTTTTTTCACTCTGTGAGAGCCTCTACAAGATGGTAGCATTGTAACCCAATCATTTATACTAAATGTTTTGGGCTCCCATTCTCCATTTGTGCTCTTGTTATACATGGTGCAAGAGTTTATGGAATGAGAAGGACACCTTGTGGACTCCATGTAAAAGACAACGAATATGCAAACAATGTGCACAGAAAGAAACCTAAAGAGAGAGGTCAAGGAGACAAATTAAAAATACTACGAGCGCCAAGAACTTTGAAAATTCTCCTGATTTTCAAAATGGTCTTAATTAACTTAACTTTGTCATGTCTTTGTTAGAGGTTTTGTCAGCTTTTATTAGTTAATAGGGGTCATTGGGACTACCAAAACTTGTCAGGGTTTGAAGATTTCGGCTAAATAGGAGGGGAGAACCACAAAATGAACTGTAGTATCTCAAAAGCAAAGAAGACAAGAATGCCATATTTTTGTTCATGTGGCAAAATCTCTTTGGCCCTTTCCCTAATCCACGAATTAATAGAAGTGCAGTTTTTAATGTCTTTTGGCCTAATGTTTGCAAATTTGTACTTCTTAGCCCGAAGATCATGAAGGGCTTTCATTATCCTCTTCCCTACTGCTTGATGTAGTAAAGCCTACAACCAAATCAAATCAAGATGTGTCAGAGACGTATACCATTCCTATAATGCTTCTCCCTCTCCCAACGAATGATTGAGGGAAAAACACACAGTGGGGAGCTCTATTGCTAATGTTGTGTTGTAAGCGCACACCACCAAATATAATTTCTTATCCATGTCGTGCTTGCTTTGAGATACTATCTTGGATAAGATTCCCACTGGTTATTTATTTGTACTCTCAACCTGACCATTCACTTGAGGATTATACAAGGTAGTCTTGTTGTGCTTAATCTTCAAAGCTTTAGTCAGGGCCACTATAATCTTGTTCAAGAAGTGTGTCCCTCGATGAGATACAATCTCCTTCGGTGGACTGAAATGACAAACAATTGCTCCATGATGAAACTCATCATCTCCTTAGCATTATCCTTCACCATTGCTCGAGCTTTAGACCACTTTGTAAAATAGCCCGTTGCTACAATAATATACCGCTTTTGCATAGTTAATGAAGGGTATATTGGTCCCACAAAATCAATATCCCATTTTTCAAAGGGTGATGTAACCAAAATGGGATTTATAAGTCGCCTACGATTTTTCTTCACATAGTGTCTTTCGCAGACATCACAGCGATTAGTATAACATAAAGCATCTTGGAAATTTGATGGCCACCAATATCCATCACGGAGAGCTTTTGGGACGGTGAGCCAACTACCAAAATGTCCCCCACAAGTTGAATCATGGCACTCCTCAAGAATAAGTGGTACCTCATTGAGTACTACACAACGACGATAGATATCATCTACTCCTCTCCAATATAAGACACCCGCTATAATCGAAAAGTGTAATTCTTAATGCATGATCAATTTTTAGATAAATAATGTGTTATAGTTGCATACTGGGAAGTGATGGAAGATATATTGATTTTAAATAGACATTCAATATCACTTTCCTCAATCCACAAGACATTCCACAATACCCTATAGCTTTGGTGGCTTGCTCCTAATCTCATAATCGAACTCCTACAAAGTGATTAACCACTTTACTAAATGATCAGGCAGTTGCAACTTATTCAGCAACAATCTAAGTCCTTCCGCCTTCGTAAACAATATTACCTTCTCATAAAGAATATAATGCCTAAATTTCTTCATCGCAAAGACCATTCCAAGGCACAATTTCTCCATGTATGTATAATTAACTTTAGATATCCCTAATTTCCTACTAGCAAAGGCAATTGGATGATACCATTTCTCCTCCCAAATTGAGCTAAACAATAGCAAGTGATACTATGCATGGCTATTGAAAATATATAGAAAACTTCACCTCTTCTGGGTGCTTTTAAGATTGGCTCTTTTGATAATTCTTGCTTCACAACCTCAAACAATACTTGACATGCTTCATTCCACTCAAACAGATAGTTAAAAGATAGAAGGTTTGTCAATGGCAACACTCTTTGTGCTAGTGCATTGATAAATCTTCAATAATATCCCACTAATGAGAAAGTTGTGCACCTCTTTTGGAGTACATGGTAGGCTCATAGAGACTATAACCTTTATCTTTTCAAGCTCAGTCACAATAACAACTGAACTAACCACATGACCCAGTAACAACCCATAGGGTACTCCAAATATGCAATTTCTAGGGTTAAGAGCAATGCAGAGCTATATACAGAGCAGAATAATCAGTTGTCGCTCCCTTATGGTGGCAACCCCCAAATCATCAATATAGACTTTTAACTCCTCTGGGGAGATATCACCAAAGGTCTTATAAGCTATTCGTTTGCCAAGACCCATGTACATTGCATAGACCAAAGGCCATCACATGATATACAAAGGTACTAAAGACAGTAATAAATGTCATTTTCAATTTTCCTTCCTCTACAATAGCCATCTGGTTATATCCAATAAAGCAATCCATAAACAAATAGATTTTCCTATCTGCTAATTGAACCAAAATTTGGTCAATGAATGGCAACAGGTAGTAATCCTTAACCATCTACTTATTAAGCTCTTTGAAATCTATGCAAAGCCGA